>NC_141321.1:33883926-34291426 GCF_037954235.1 Aulostomus chinensis | reverse complement strand
GCTGCTGGGAGCAGCGCAGCAACATGTCCTCAAGAAAAGATTAAAAAAAAAGAATCCAGCGAGGCGCTGCCTGTGTTTCCTGCTCTCATGGTGGCGCAGCAGATTTCCACAAGTAACCGTCCAGCATCGTGAATAGTTGGGCAGCACCAGTGAGCACGCTGCGAGCACACAGCTGACACGCAACGCTTGCGTGTAAACAGGTTCTGTGTAAATGATCCAGTTGAGCCAGAGGGCAGGAAGCAGGGAGGGTGACTTCGTTTGTTCGTTTTAATTTGCTTCTTCATCGTGTTCAGCTTCCTACTGTAGTCAAACAGGCCGCAGCTGTTGGAAGTAACTAACCTTATCTCCTCCTGGCTTGATCAAATAACTTCAGTTTATTTTTTAATTTTTTACCATAACTAGAAAATGATAAGCTAATAAATTCAGGAATAGCGTGGCATCATTCAGGAAAGATAAAAGTGTTTTACAGCAGCACGTCCAGACAGTCTGAGCAGGTTTCTGCTGCACTGTCGGTGCACACACACTCCAAGTACTCAGTTTTCCAGAGCCTACAGCAACATCATCAAATGGCTGCTTTTGTCAATGCAGCAAGTCAAAGCTTTTTGAATTCTGTCATAAGTGACCAAGAAGCAGCGAGTCCTTCTGTGCAGGAGTCTGGGAGCAGCATGCGTTTGACCTTTTTTGTTTGAGAATGACCACAGTGAGACGTCGATTATCAGAGTAACTGTGGAGTATTTTTTAATTGATGAGTCGTTGCAGCCGTGGAAGGTCACAGACTCGAGGTCTGGTTGCCGTTCAGCCGGAGACGCCTCAGTGAGACTCCATTGTTACAGAACCAGCATCTTTAGACGTTGCCTCAGTAAAATGTCCTTTCGTGAGTCTTGACGGAGCGATGTCCCATTTTGGGAAACGACCTTTGATGAATGAAGCTCAAGCGAGGAGGTAAACAAATACCTCGCACAACAGCCGTTTATCAGTGAACAAGCGAACGCCTTGAGGAAGTTCCTCAGATTTGGCTCCAACGTCCACTTTTACTCGAGGATGAACTCACAAGATTTTGGTGGTCAAAGGTCAAGGTCACGGCACAGAGGCGAACCGCCATGATGTGCTGCACCTACTGTAAGTGGACTTAAACATGAGCACTATTTTAGGAATTTCAGTCCCCGTAAATATTTCTCTGACACGAAGATGCGTATGAAGCAATTAACCCCGTATGAACTCAGCCGGAATATGAACCCCTGAACATGAACACATTAAACATTGATGTGAACATTCTGCCCCGGTCCACTTCTCTGGTGCCACATCTCTACTTCTTGTTCTGCAAAGCATCATACCTCTCTAGATCTGTGTGAGGCGCTGACAGGCCTGCTGACTAGCAGTGCTGTGTGTGTGTGTGTGTGTGTGTGTGTGTGTGTGTGTGTGTGTGTGTGTGTGTGTGTTCTCTCCCAGGCTGAATTAGCCAGTATTTTAAGCACTGATTCAGGCTTCACTAATGGTATTGACCACATTTTGATATGTCAGCAGATCTTCTACGAGTCATCGCTGAATGTTCTGCCATTTTTCTTCCTCCTCCTCCCTCCTTTTCTCTTCGAGGGAAACCTTGGCAGGGCAGAAAGGGAAACAAGATGACGATGAAATCGATTCACATTCAGTCCGCAGTGTAATCACAGTCGCCAGCCGGTGTGAAATCCTGTAGAAAGTTTTTAAGAGATCCATTATCTACAGTAGGCCTGAGTCTCAGGAGCTGTCAGGTTTATTGAATCCGAACAGATTTAAGATGCAAGTGTGACTGAATGTTTTTGCATTTGCTCTTTGTCTTCTGACAATTGGTTCCTATCAGCAACTTCATCACAGCGCCCCCTTGGTTGTCACCCTTGCTAATGCAGGACATGCTCTCACATCTGTCTTATTGTGCATCGATGTCAGGGAAATCTCCTCGGCATGTGTTTGTGTAATGCTCCATGTTTCTCATCTTTGCAGCTCGGTGGGCTTAGCTAAAGCTGCTCTGGAGGCCATCAATGGATTCAACCTGTTTGGGAACCAGGTATGGTAAAAGTTCCAGCCAATTCCATGCACGTGTCCTCGTCCTCATGCATGACTTCTCATCATTTTGTGATTGCATCTAACATGAAATATGGTATTAATGCTCCTTGTCTGGGGAGCGTGAGCTTGACTGTTGAGGTTGTTTATGGGGGCTCACCTGATCCTCTCCTTGGTTCTTTACCGTCACCAACAACTCAAAACCTTCATTCAAGTCTTGTTTAAACGCTCTGAGCGCCGGGATGTCCCTCTCATCATCGTACGTCCATGTTGTTCCAACGTTACGAGTAAAAGCTCATCAACACAGCAAAGCCGGAAGTACGGCTTTCCAACGGCACTTGAACGCAGCATTATAGCTCAACTTGGTAGACGTTTGACCATCTGGAGGCTCTTTAGTAGAGTTGTGTTGCTCAGCAAAGGTTTGTGACAGACTTTGATTGATGGCCACCGCTGATTTTTCCTGCATTGCCTCTGAATCTCGCCGTCTGCTGTTCCATCTCCATTAGTAGATAAGTTTCCATCTTTCTCCCTTAGTTACTCCACTCTTGCTAATGGATTGGAAAATGAAGCTGTCAACTTAGAAAGCCTCCTCTCATTATCTCTGTTTTTTCTCCTCCTGGACATTAGCCAGTGACGGCGGCTCAGGCCATCTAACGCATCTGACCCTGGGCTCTTCCCGCAGCATTGAAGCAGCATGTATATTAGAGTCACCACTCTTATGATCAGATGCAAAATGTGTTGTTTAACTGGGCTTGGAAAAAGGTTTTGTCGTCAAGCTCAGCTGCTGTATGTGGCTTCTGTAAGTGTGCGTGCGTGCGTGCGTGCGTGCGTGCGTGCGTGTGTGCGTGCGTGCGTGCGTGCGTGTGTGTGTTCACTCCTCTGTGGGAGTAGAAGTGCTACAAGCCATCCAGTTGCTTATTAACGATCTCTATCAATCTTGATTTCCCAGCTGAATCTCATCCTTCCAACACCAAATGTAACTCCCCAGCCTCACTTACGGGAAAATTCACTGCGTTCTGAACTCCATTTACGCTGGCGTGTGTGTGCGTGTGGGGGTGACATTTCTCCTTTATACAAAATAAATGGAGGTGCAGCCTTCAGTTTTGTGAACTTTTAATTTTTTTCCATTATCCTGTCAAGTCACACTGCAGGTAGAATTGTTCTCGCCAACAGGAGGATCCCTCAACTTTACAGTCGGTCATTAAAGTCGCAGAGCTGTGCAGACACGGCTGGACAATCAAATCATAACAGGTTCCACTTTCTACCTCGGGAGTGTCACCTAATTCACACTCGGCTGAGTACAGGAGCGCGGAACACTTCATCCAGCAGTATTGGATTTTCTTTTTTCACGCTGACATAAATCTTTGAATTAGATCCATGCCCATCAAAGCAGGGGAAGTGATGTCAAGTTGATATATCTCACGTCATTATAGGGCATTTGAAAGGGATATTGTGTAATATATTCTGTCAACGTTTATTTGGAACCCCTAATAACCGCAGTCACGCTGATGGTTTTTCTGGCATAGATTATTATGGCCTGTAATTGACTCGTATTACAACGTCACATTGTGATAATAGAGGAGAGCATGCTAACTCCTTGGATCAGGTGGGAGAGGTTAGTGGAGGAGAATAATTCCTGTTTGAAATGTGACTGATTTCTTTCGCTTTGGCAGTTGAGCATAAATATGAAAGACAGCAGCACAGAGTTTTTATTTACTTTACTTTTACTTTACCAATTTAATGGAATTAACCCCTTGAATAGCCATCTGTACTGTGTGATATACAGCATTTTGAGCCCCCTACCCAAACTATACATTAACATTGAGCCTCTGCAGCTTTGAAAGCCGAGGGAGAGTCTGAAGACGATGGAAGTACTGCTCGGCCAAGACGTTGACGTGTTCATGCAAAAGGTCGAACAACAAAAATGAATATCCCATCAAATGTACATTTGGAACTGTTGTCAGTGTAATAAATCTAAATTGTATTTTGATGAAATGATCTTATTAATGTCATTTTCTCAGTCGGGGGAATCCAGCGTGGTACTGTTGATTCAAGAGATTCATTAAATCACAATTACCAGCTGTGGGTCACATGACCGGCGCCTCTGGGCGTCAAGAGCAGATGAAAGTGAGCAGAAAACGTCTTGTGTTTGCAACACAATGGGAGGGGCATCGCACTACAACCTGGATAATCAAATACAAGCTACTTCTGAAAGGACTTTTTCTGTTTTGTCCAAAGGTTACAATGTTCTCTTTAATATACAGACATATTTCCTCATAAAAATTCAAAAAGGTCTCTTCTTGTTTTATAATGCTTTTTCACGTCGACGTCATTTTTCCAATATTGGTGTAGAAACCAGTAAAGGCAGTATTTGCAATTCATTTCTGATAACAGGATATTATTTTATTAACTCTGAATCAAAAGTCTGTTGTCTTGTGAAAAACTTAACATCCTAAATCAGGTTATCAGCAGGTGGTGTCTGCCGACTTCAGCCATTCATGATGTCATCGCAACAGAGCAAATAAAAAATTGTCCCTTAACAACAGCCGTGCTCTGAAGACCTCAGGATCGTTATTATCACATTGTTGTGCAACAATGATGGTCGCAAGTGTGGCCGTTCTCAGCTTTTTTGATAAAATTGAAAATGATTTCGTCTCGCCGTAACGAAGGCTGCGTCCACCTTTGCGCCTTTAAACGATCACGTGATCTGCTGTGTGGCCAGTCGGCGAAGGGGAATCGTCTCAGGGTGGAACCACAGAAGTGTTGAGATGTGGAGTCCGAGTCCACTCGGGTAGCCCAGACCTCCACCGGTGACACCGTCCCGTATGTAAATGGCCTGCATTTGTACAGGGCTTTTATCCAAAGCACTTTGTAGCGTTGCCTCGTTCACACTGATGCAAGGTGCCAGCCGGCTCATCAGGAGCAATTTGGGGTTCTTTTTCTTGTTCAAGGACACTGTGACATGGTCTCTAGGGATTGAACAGGAACCTTTCCTTACCTTACCTCCGGAGCCATGCCTCTCCAATATATGTCAAACACTGGATCTGTAATGGTACACAAACTCTGCCTCTTAAGATGTCACAGACGTTGACAGAGAATTCAGATCAGCAACTGAAATCAGAGACTTCACTTTTTCACAAGTGTCTATTCATTATAATCCTTGTTCTTGTTAATGGATCGTCCCCTAAACGTAGTGGGCTCCTCCCAGGCCCGTGATCCAGCCCTCCACCCGGACTCGTGACCATCACCATGGTGGTTTTTACACAACCCTGCTAACAACCAGTATTTCATACATGACCTCTTCCACTGAGGTTGCTGGGAGATTTCTCTGTCGAGCACAAGCCTCCCCCGATGCTACCGCAGTCGATGAATATGCCCAAAAATACAAAAACAGGTTCCTCCTTGGCTCATTCTTCAACTCTCCTCTATGGTTCATAAAATCGACCTGGTAGTGTCTGCGTAATAAATTTATATAATCTGAGGAAAACAACAGCACTGCCCTCAGAAGCTGTACAAAGCTTGACAGCCAGTTAACATCCCAAAAGTCCTCCAATAGAGACACAAGGCTCGCCTTTCTTACACGAGACTGGTCTTGGTGTATTGCTGTTGGTGTAAAACTTGGAATATCACGCAGGGAATAAAACGGAAAAGAATGAAAGCATTGACGTTCATATAGACAGCAAATATAACAAGACAAAGACCACAAATTTAAGTCATCCTGAACAAGACAGTTCAACAGCCAAAATGGTTAGAAAATACTAAATTATGAAAAAAATAAAGTAGCTACTGCCCCAAGCTAGCTGCTGACAGTCACCGTTAGCCGAGTGCTAACAGAACATTAAAGCAAGAGCATCCGCGGTGACATGAAATGAAGAATAAGTGACTCCTTTTCATTTAAATACAAACTTTTACTGCTTACAGACAAATAATCTCCAAGACACAAGAGTAGCCAGAAAATATCAGCCTCCCAATCACAGCTCTGTAATTCTTGGCTGTTGAACTGAAAGAGAGAGGCTCTGGCAGGGAAAAGGGAGGAGAGCCGTCAGGTAGGCTAACAGCCGGCAGAGCAGAGGAGCGCTGCCTCGCTCGCCAGTCTTGACCTAACAGAAATCAGTTTTCTTATCTTTTTAACTCTTTTGTTCATGAGCTTATTTAGATTATTTGTTTATGAACCTGTTTTAATTATGAATTTAATTTAAAACACTGCAAAACAACCGACAGACATGGATAAAATGGACATGTGGGGGGGAAGGTGGCTTGGACTGTTCTGATTCAGCTATGAGAAAATGTTCGTGCTTTCATTGAAACTGCAGTCAAAAGACCACATTTCAAGGCTGAATGGCTCATCTTACGAACTCACTTTAATGTTTTGCTGCCTTAACAGCAGAAAAGGTTTTCCTGGGAGGGCTGTTTCACCGACGTGTCACACAGCTGCTTACAGCGTCGGTCCACAATCCGCCACACGATGCATATCCCAACCGGAAGGCTTGCTGATTTGACTAAAAGCCTTGGCCAGACATGTTTTTGGGTGAAAAAATAGACTCTGGCAATAATCATACATAATGCATTGGACTTACATCAGGAAGTGCTTAGCAGGTAGAGGAGTAACTCAGTTGGCATTATGTTAGAGCTGGTGATGGACAGATGAACTGGGCTGGACCTGCGTTTGAGAAACTGAAATGGTTTGACCGCTTGCTCAGTAAAAGCATAATCTGGCCCCCTCCGCCGAGCTGGGTAAGTGCCCTGGATGGGCAGACTGCATTGTAGTTGCTGCATTTCATTTTTGTATTGTAGTTTTATGCAATAGGATGATTCTCCGCTCACTGTTGTTGAAGTACTCCTACACTGTACTTCAAATAAATGTGCAGCCCAAAAATATCCCCCAGGTTTTGCAGTGAAAGAGTGTTTTGATGTGTGGAGGTGTTAAATGTGATGGTGGCTTTAAAGTGGGCCTCATGTGGTTCGAACCATTATGCTGTCAAACATCCGTCCCAGTGAAGGACTTGTTGTGAAGCCTTTTCGTGTTTGTGAGTGTACACAACATGGGACTGCATGTTGCTGTTGCGTGTGCTCACCTGTCTGTAGAGCGCAGGGTTCATGTGTGTTGTTCTCTGCAGGGCTGTTCCTGGTCGGTGATATTTGTGGATCTGGACGCTCACAACAGAAACAGGCAAACCCTGTGTTCTCTACTGCCCCGAGAGTCTCGCTCCCACGTGAGTCCATCCATCGCTCATCTATGGGTCTACCAGTACCAGACTAGATCCCATCAAGATGTTTCTAGAAGAATGTTTCTTCATCAGTTCTGGAGGGTTGTGCTGTACAATGAAGGAATATCAGTTTAGACTGAAATATCACAAAAGCTGGAAGGATTTCCATGAAACGTTCTACATATATTTGAGGTCCACAGCGTGAGTTCCCCTGACTTTCCATTCTCTACCACCTGTAGTTTCAGTAAGACATGAGTCACTAAATGCTTTGCTTCTACAGACTGGGGACAATCCACCTGCCGTTGTTCACTAAAAGTGGATGGAAAGAATTTGACATTTAAAAGAAGAACTTGCCAAAGCCGTAGGGCGACTCTTTAAGTTGGAGCAGTGACATGGAGAACTATAAGTACAGAGAAAAACAACCTCTAAAGTTTGTCGATTTGCAGCAAAAATATGCATTCAATCTGTTGTTCACCACAGACGTTATTTAAGGCGTTTAACCAACACACCGTTGACTTTGAAACAGAACCAGACATTCAGCAATGGAAACTTACTTCCAAGTTTTAGTTCTCGTTCCCGCACCACTCTGTCCTTACTTTGTTCTAGCGAGTATCTTATGTTGACAAATCCCCAGACTTTGGTTTGAAACGTCTGAATCCCGAGACGGAGGTGATTGGAACGTCTGTTGGACATTGCGATGGAAGTTTCTAAAGACAATCATGATCCCCTCAGGATGAATTGCAACATGAGCGACCCACAGACAGTCACTTCAGACCAAGAGTCATGGTATCCCCATCTGCTCATGAAGCCCCTGGCTTATAAAACTGATCTCCTTTAAATTTAATTCAAGAACAAACAACCTTACAGTAAAGAAAAAGTTACCAGTTTGCCCCAAGTATCAACAACCATGCATTTAGGGTTCAGAGTGGGACTGCGAGGAGGACTACATACCATTGAAGTGGTTTTCAAGCGTTTTGACTGAAAGCAGTGGCAGAATGTTACTTGCACGGCTCGGAGCAGGTTGCTAATATGTAGCTGCGATCCTTTCCTCTGTCTTGCTTTTGATTAGAACAGCAGTCATCATGAGCTCCATTAATCAAAGAGTGAAATCAGAAGCCTGCCACACTTATGCCAGAAATCAAAAAGGTTAATTGCACACAGAGAACGCGCAATATGTCAGTCGATATCTGTAATTTGGCAACGTGTGCCCCTCATGGTGCCAGTACCTGAACTGGGGAAAGTGAGCGATGTCTGCAGAGCTCCGAGAGGAGGAAGATGAGCAAGGAAGGATTGGAGAGAAGATGGGAAAAGCAGGAGCAACATCTTCCCCTTCCTCTCCTCTCCTCTCCACTGCTCGCACTCACTTAAATGATCACATCTGTCTCTGCATGGTGAGCATGTCAGGCAAATAGTCCCCGTCAGCTCGTGAGGAAATGAGTGTAATTAGACGAGCAGAGTGGCATTGTAGCCCAGAGAGATTGATGTAAATGAGAAGAGGAGGAAGTGAGGGAGGGATCAGTGCACTCCTGGATAATCTCAAAATAACCAAACGATCAATATTATGTCAATACCTCTCATACCACCATAAAGCACCAGAATTAAGTATCGGTTCTTGACGCATTCCGTGCCTGCAGCAAATGTGATCCATGAGGTGGTGATGCATGAGGACTCTTCTCAGCTGCAGGTTTTATCAAGATGTCAAACAATCAGAGCAGATTGGGAAAGGCAGAGCAGCAGGTATTTGTAGTTATGAAGGACTTGAGTGCAAAGACAGAATCCATCATATGGAAAGCAAGTCTGTCTACAGCTGTAATAAACCTAAATAATGCAGAGGTGAGTTGGGTTATCCTGGCAAAGCATTTCTAAGAAAAGTATCTTTGAGCACAGAGCAAAAATAAAAATGCTGCATTAACAATTTGTTCAGTGTAAAATTAATTGTTGTGAAGAAAACTGCAGTTGCAGATCTTCAGGTGTGTTATTTTCTCGATCCCAGAACACCGACGCAGCTTTACTGCCAACCATCAGCTATCCGGCCTTTGCAGTGGACGATGACGCCCTCTACAGTCAGACGCTGGACAAGATCGTCCGTAAGCTGCGGGGCAGATATGGCTTCAAGCGTTTCCTGCGTGACGGCTACCGAACCACAAACGAGGACAAGAACCGCCGCTATTACAAACCTGCTGAAATGAAGGTGGGTGCTTGTTCCCCACGGATGGCAGTTCATGGCCCTTTTCTCCCCAAACAGCTTCAGTTCATGAACCCAACCTTTGTTCTGAAGAAATCCGGTCGCCACTGGAGACGTGACATGCTGATTGTTCAAGTCGTAGCTAATATTTTCCCCCAACAGATGCACCTCAACAAGATGCACAGTGTCATCAGCACAGGGTGGCTGTTGCAAATGTTGCAAATAGAATGAAAGGGATGTTTGATTGAATGTGGCGAGGTGTCATGACTTACTGCCGCTGCTGCTGTTAAGTCGTTCCTGTCACATGACCAACTGAAACGTATGGATTGAGTGGAGCAGTGGTGGAGTAACAAGGATCAACTTGGTTGTATCTCAAACAGTGGATGAATTTTTTAACTGAAAACATTGTGAATCTGAAGGAGGTCGTATTGCAGAGGAAAATCTCAGGCCACTCATTCACCAGAGCGTTGCTTGATGTCTGCGTTTGTCTTCAAAATCATGGTGGGAACCATTTTGAATTGTATTCACACCCCTGACCACCAGGTGGAGCATTTTGGGGATCATATTATGTTTTTTAAACTGAATCGAGCTCTGCAGTGATGTGGACGCGTTGTGGACCGCTGTGTCCCGTTTTTCTGTCGGAGGATGTAACTGAATCCTGCTGGAGCCTCTCACCACAATGCCGCTCTGAAAATCATTTAAGAAATATTCTACCCACTGAATTAGATTGCTTCTGGCTGTTTTTATGTTGGCAGCGTTGGTTCTGAAAATAATGAAAAGGCACAGGAAGCAGCAGTAGATGATTTTCTGTTTCAAGCCCTGGGACCCAGAGTTCACTTGGGTTGTGCATATTAACCCTGAACACTTGAGATAATTAGAAATGAGCTCTATTTAATCCCCCAGATAAAACAGCACAATGACTCCAGGGACGGGCATTAAAAAAGCTGTAGCTAACGTCTCCCTTTCCTCAGGTTTCACTGCCCTGACACACACAATATTCAGGTATATTTAAATTGAATTTCATTTATTGCATTCATTTATGATATACATTTGTCCTTTCTTATGATGAATTGCATTATTTAGCATGAATTTGAGGAAAACAGTCAGCTTGTAGACACAGTAACTCTGGTGCAGCGTGAGGTGGGAGGAGACACGAGGACTGGGACGTGGCAGTGAAGGAGACCAGGAGCAGATATTGATGGATAAGGATAGTGACAGTGACAGTGAACAGCAGGAAGTCCATCGCTGTGGCCTGGCTGATTGCAGGTAGATCTCACAACTCGCTGCAGAGCGCTCTCACTGCCGTTTTCCTCCCATTTCCTGTGAGGAATCTTTTTGCTAATGCTCCAAGAAAAGATCCTAAAGTGACACAATAAATAAAGCACAAACATGTTGCTGTAAATATTGCACAAAGATACACATTTCCACGATTTGGAGCCAGACGGATAGCGGATTTTGAGGGCCGATACCGAGTGGGGAGTGTGAAAATTCCAAAATCAGTATATTGTCTAAAGTCTGTCCCTGATTTGATGCTGTGTCCCTCAAATGTGTTCGTTAACACAACGATACCTCCTAGCGGCCATATAAGTTAGAGTTTAACAATAACCATATTCTCCAAAACTCCAGCCGAGCAGTAACATGAGGTTTCTCATTGGAATCACCTTCTATAGCCTCAAATTCATAAAATATCCTCTTCGCAATGATCCTTTGATTACATTAAAGACTTAAACCAAAGACGTCTAATAGATTCAGGATATGATTTTTAGTTTGAAGATGATTTTTAGTTCACTGAAATATCGAACACAATTTTTGGGTTGTATAGAGACGATGAGCCTGGCAGTGTTGGTGTCGACCGCTGTGATTGCAGCAGTAGAAATGTAGCACATCACATGTAGTAATGAACATGTGACTTCGCTGAGTGACAGTTTTGCCTAAATTTGTCTGTCTGGTGAAGTAGACGCCTGCTGGACCAGGTCTTCCAGCAGAAGACATGGAGTGAAGTGCTTGCTGGTGTTTGAGAGAGAATTCACAGCAGGGCAGACGTCTGTTTACCATTGACAGAGAGCAGCAGCCTGTGTGATAGACACTTTTACCAATCAGTTGAGCTGCTCGAGCACAAAACACCAGGGATCCCAGCCTGTTTACATCCTCAACGGCCCAAAAAACATAGGCCTCACTGGGTGAGTGTGTCGTCTCTCCCTCTCTCCTTCCCTCCCTCCACTAAATAAACCATCATCTCTGTCCATATCTCGTCATGCACCATCCTCTCGTACATGCCCCCCCCGTCCATCTCGCTCCACCAGTTAATCCCCGATGCTTCTCCTCACGACAGTTTGAAACCATGCAAATAATCACAGAGCGCCGTCATTACACTCATAAAGCCGTACATTCACACCTACAGGTAGAGGAATCCGTGCTGCGGCGTCTGGCTGCCGTTCACAAGTGCGCTGGCTTGTTATCCTCCATCAACATGGAGAATACTGAGAACAGCCAAGGACAAAGACAGCGAAGGCTGGTGACATTTTAGGTGACATCAGCTGAAATATTCTCACTTGTTTAACAACGATGGATCAGTGACTGTGAAAGTGGATATTTTGCAACATTCCAACAGTTCCACTCTGACATTTCACGAAATAATGGAAGAGAGTTTGTGTGTGACTCTGACATGCGGTGGGTGATCTGTCGCTGTGGGATTCAGTGGATAATCCAGCAACTGCCACGCGTCAGTCCAACCAGTCAGGGACAAAGTCAACAGCTGCAATGCTAACATGCTCACAGCTGCCAGTCACTCAAACACACGCCGAATGTTTCCAAGGGAGGAGCTCAATGAGGTGAAACATCTGGGGAAACGACGAATGTTCACTCCTCCAGAAGAGTCCCGCAAACATGGAACTGCATCGGTGGCTCATTGCATGTTCGGTTCCTTTCAAGCAAGGTCTAGAGCCTGAACAACATTTGTATCAAGTTGTTAACATGACTTGCTGATAGAATATTTGACTCATAATCCTATTAATATGCTACATCGTCTGCTGCATGGTTTGGTCCAGGAATTACAATTTCATACCTTTATCACGTCCACTGATTTGCTGCGGAACCCTGGAGGATCAAAAGATGATGCATCATTCAACAGCAAATGTCAGGCCCTGAGGAGTGAATCTCCAAGTTGAAGTTGATTTTTATGATGCAAAAGTTCCCTCTGAGGAAAAAAGATGAACCAGTAAAACTAAAATGTTGAAACATGCAAATCAAATTAAAGGAACATTTTGGTAAATTGGTTTAAATTCTCGTGTTATGAAACTGAACGACGTGACTGAAGAAGCACGTCCACGCTCCTGTCCTCCTATCCTCCATCTCTGTCCTCGTCCCTGTCCTCCCATCCCCCTATCCTCCATCTCTGTCCTCCGTCCCTGTCCTCCCGTCCTTCTATCCTCCATCTCTGTCCTCCGTCCCTGTCCTCCCGTCCTTCTATCCTCCATCTCTGTCCTCCGTCCCTGTCCTCCCGTCCTTCTATCCTCCATCTCTGTCCTCCGTCCCTGTCCTCCTATCCTCCATCTCTGTCCTCGTCCCTGTCCTCCCGTCCTTCTATCCTCCATCTCTGTCCTCCGTCCCTGTCCTCCCGTCCTTCTATCCTCCATCTCTGTCCTCCGTCCCTGTCCTCCCGTCCTTCTATCCTCCATCTCTGTCCTCCGTCCCTGTCCTCCCGTCCTTCTATCCTCCATCTCTGTCCTCCGTCCCTGTCCTCCCGTCCTTCTATCCTCCATCTCTGTCCTCCGTCCCTGTCCTCCTATCCTCCATCTCTGTCCTCGTCCCTGTCCTCCCGTCCTTATATCCTCCATCTCTGTCCTCCGTCCCTGTCCTCCCATCCTTCTATCCTCCATCTCTGTCCTCCGTCCCTGTCCTCCCATCCCCCTATCCTCCATCTCTGTCCTCCGTCCCTGTCCTCCCGTCCTTCTATCCTCCATCTCTGTCCTCCGTCCCTGTCCTCCCGTCCTTCTATCCTCCATCTCTGTCCTCCGTCCCTGTCCTCCTATCCTCCATCTCTGTCCTCCGTCCCTGTCCTCCTATCCTCCATCTCTGTCCTCCGTCCCTGTCCTCCTATCCTCCAGGGTGTACAGAGGTCTTGTCCATCTGGACATGTTGGAGCTTCTCTTCGATGGCAGCAGTCATCTTGTCTTTTGTAAACAAGTGTGCGACGTCCTCCTGATGCTGCAGCGTCGGCCATCAAGCACTGCGCCTGCAGGTTGTGATGAAGGTGTGACGGTACCTTTCTGTGCTCGATGACTATGATCCTTTTCCAGATAAAATCTCCAGAAATCATGGTGGAGTCTTATTCAGAGCGTTATGGAAGTTGTATGTCACACCTCCATAATGTGGTGTTGATGATGCAGAAATAATGTAATGCATGAATTCCGGTACCTTCCAGTCTTCTAGTTGTTCTCTTTTTCTGTTCTTTCCAACGGCCATGCAGGTGTGAACACAGTCCAAGCTTTTATTTCCTAGGTTTTCTACATCACCTCTATGTACTCTGAGTCTCCCTCTCGCTGCGGTCCACTGGACCAGCTTTCCTCAGTATTCCTGGTGTGTTTTCTCATCATGTCATAGACGTAGTCAGACCTCCACATGTCCTCCAGCCACACATCCATTAGAGAGCAGCCCAACTTTGAATTTAAGACATGACCTTGCAAGGAGGCTTTGTTATTCCACTCTCACTGTCAGTTTTCATTCACACTCTCATGTCTTCTGTGTCTTTTCCCTGTGTAATACAACTCCATATTCAGGGCTACTAAAGTTCAACCATCCGCTGCTTTAAAGTTCTCGTGCCTCTCTCCTCTCTCTGAAATGGAAAAGCAATGAGACCCCTCTCTCTGTCTCTCCACAGCTTTTTGATGGGATCGAGTGCGAGTTTCCCATATTTTTCATCTACATGATGATTGACGGTAAGCCTTGGTCTGTCCATCATTGCTGTAATGATACCTCAAGACCGTCATTGGCAAGGTAGAAGTCAGAACTTCAACACTTTAGGGAAAATTGCATTTTCTTGTTTGCCAGATTTCAAACATTTTGTTTCAAGTTTGAGAGTGAACCAAAGTGAATGGCCTGAGATGAAGTCAGTTGTCCAGGTTGTCACATCACGAGTAAACATGCACATAAAAAAACACCTGCATGCATTTGAAAGGAACATTATATGGACGTCAATCATTACTTTGACTTTGTGTTTGGGTTGCAGGTGTGTTCAGAGGCAACAAGGCTCAGGTGGACGAGTACCAGGAGCTGCTCGATCCCATCATCTTCAACTCTTACGACGGCAAGTCATTCAGTGAATACATTGATACACGTGTGAGGCAGCTTACATGTGGAGAAGCTGAAACAGCCTTTCACCCCCCCTGATGGAGGAGCTCCC
Source organism: Aulostomus chinensis (assembly GCF_037954235.1). NCBI lineage: Eukaryota > Metazoa > Chordata > Actinopteri > Syngnathiformes > Aulostomidae > Aulostomus > Aulostomus chinensis. The sequence goes on along the minus strand of NC_141321.1, from coordinate 34,276,593 downwards.
ATGCCTCTCTCTCCTCCCTCCAGCAACTTTCTCATCTTAGATCCCATCATCCATATTCATACACCGCATACTGTGACTGAGGCTCATGGAGGCGTTACATTCAGGTGAACTCGGCCCTTCCTCGCGAGCAAAGGCTGCTGTACTCACCTGTGCTCATGGCTGTGGGGGGAGACAGAGGAATGATGGGATGTCAAGCGCTTTCAATTCCTTTTGGTCTCTTAATAAACGTAGTAATTGGACTGTAGACTGGGAAATGATGTGAGACGGAGCTGAGGTGGCCCAGATGTCTCCACAGGGCCTTTGTACCGGTGAGGTGCGAATGACCAACACTCCTGAGGTTAATTGGCTCAAGGACAACACCAGAGGAGCTTTATTTGTGCTCTTTCACTTATCACGCCCATGAAAACCCACAAATGTATGTGTGGCTCGCCGAGGCTGCGAGGAGTAATGGACTCCCATTGTCCTGATGATTCATGGACTCACAGGGTGCTGCTCTGGGAGACGCTGCTCACTGAATTTACTGCATTTTTGTCACATCCTCTGAGTAACTATTTTACTTTGTATTTGTTTCACATTGAGATTGGTATCACATGGAGCACGAAGATGGGTGTGAAGCATCCTCATCACACTGAGAGATCCTTGTGATATTATTTTTAAATCGATGGTGCTGTAACAGTTGTTGATCGCAGCGTATGTGCTCTGAAGAGACATTTCAATTTAACAGTCGTTATCAAAGAACTGGAAATGCCTTCCAAGACCGAGGAGGAAAGTCAATGCATTAACTTGCATTCACCATCATGCCTGGGGGGGGTTGATTGTATTTAATGAAAAATCAGCCAAATATGATCAGGGGTGATTGCAAAAGTTCAAAATGGCCACAGCAGTGAGTTTGAGACCTCCAGGTGTTGATTTCACTATCAAAGACTCTTGGTTGGAGTGAAGCTGAAGCCTGAGTGTCTACGTTCTGTCTAATGGCCTGTGTGTGTGTTTGTGTGTGTGTGTTTGTGTGTGTGTGTGTGTGGGGGGGGGGGGGCGATAATAAGTGGTTGCACAAGGATTGTGTTTCATGTGGGCCTTATCCTGTGATTACCTTATGACTGATGAGGCGCTCCACCACTGCTCCACCATCTCCTCCAAGTATGGTGATCTTTGCTAGGAAAGAAATTAAGATGGCGACAGACAATCGACAGGCTGCGGTTAAATGGGAGAGTTATGATCCATCTTTTAATTGCTGCACATGTAATACTCCCTGACCTCGTCTCATGCCAGGCCACGCCATCATCCCCAAGTACTACTACGTACCGGCTGACTTTGTGGAGGCGGAGCAGAGTAAGCATGGAAGCCAGAAGCGGTTCCCTAGCAACTCCGGCCGTGATGGGAAGTTCTTCCTGTGGGGTCAAGCCCTTTACAATATCGCCAAACTACTGGGTATGTGTGTGTGTGTGTGTGTGTGTGTGTGTGTGTGTGTGTGTGTGTGTGTGTGTGTGTGTGTGTGTTGAAGAATGTCATTCTGAACCCACGCAAGTCTGTTAGTTCCCTTCAAATCAAATCAGGCTGTAAGTTAATTTAAAACCTGAATTTCATGTTGTTGTGAGTATGAGTTTGTCACTCCAGTGTGTCTGTATTTGTCATACTGATGGGAGATGTGATGACAATAGCCCCTTTTCAACCACAGCAACCTTTCGAGTTTCGACGACAGGAACTAGGGTCTGAATGTAGTCCTGGGGACATTGTTTTACTCCCCTAAAAGTTCCACCTCAGAGACGGCTTGATCAGAAGCTCCTAGAGCTGTCGTTGAGGGTTTGTTTCTGCTGAGCAGTTCTCGTCAGTTCAGTCGTCACTGAAAAGCTGCAAACCAACTGTTGATTGTTGTTATTCTACTGATACATCTTGAAGCAGACAAAGAAGAACTCGCACATGCGATGGACCGATGATTGTGTGTGTGTGTGTGTGTGTGTGTGTGTGTGTGTGTGTGTGTTCCAGTGGATGAGCTGATCAGCCCGAAAGATATTGATCCCATCCATCGCTATGTGCCTCGCCAGGACCAGCGTAACGTCAGCATGAGATACTCCAATCAGGTAAGCTGTGATATGACTGACATCATTTATGGCTCTCCTTTCACGTGACCTTTTTTACAACTGAATTTGACAGTTTTACGCTGACTTTTTTCACAACTGTTCACACTTGTACTGTCTGGGCTACTGATATTTTAGGGCTCATTTTGCTGCACTCTTTTTGAGGACAAGATAGCAGGAAGTGAAATGTTCCGTTGAGCTTTTTTTGGGGGGGGGGGGTCTTTTTTATCCACAATACGTTCTTGAACCAGTACTTCCTGTTGCTGTCTATACTGGCACATTGTTTTAGACTCGCGTGCTGAGGTGCCTGGAGTGCTAATCTCATCTCAAGCGTTTGCGTAGTTGGCCAACACCAACACAGTTGCGTTGTGCTTCATCAGAGAGATGTCAGCTATCGATGGACTTGGACTGGAATGTGAGTTGCTGTATATTTTCAGAGGCGCGTGTCAGCGATGGTGAAAGCTGAGGCTGCACTGTAGCCGCTAGGCCTCAAAACACCTCACGCTTGCTGGGTTTAGATGTTCCAGTTCTGAACTGAACTGTAATCAAGGTCCCAGAACCATGAGGACCCTGCAGCATCGCGCCTGTTGAGCAGCAGACTTAAATTCATCCATCATCCATCCCTCCATCCCTCCATGTTCCCCCTCTTCTCCTGTTGAGAGTGGTGGGGGTGGAGCCTATCCCAGCAGCCTTCCCCCTGGACAGGTCACCAGTCCATGGCAGGGCCAACACATAGAGACAGACAACCATTGGCTCTCCCAGCCACGCCTACGGTCAATTTAGAGTCTGGATTAACCTGGTCCGTCTTGATGTCTTTGGACTGTGGAGGAAGCTGGAGTACCAGAGAGAACCCAGCAGGAACAGGGAGAACATGGAGACTCACCCAGAAAGACACCGTGCTGCAGCCGGGGCTCCACCCACAACCTTCTTGCTGGGGGCCACAGTGAGGACCACTGCTCCACCCACAACCTTCTTGCTGGGGGCCACAGTGAGGACCACTGCTCCACCGGGCCGCCCAACTTAAATTCAGTGACTGTTCATCCATATTGTACTGCTCTTTCTAGCTGAGAAAACATAAAGTTTGTCTCCTTATCTAAAAACTCCACCTCGGGTAATGCCCTTTATATATAGAAGTCCTGTTTGCCTTTGTTGTGACTTCATAACTTTTAATCAGAGTTCTCCACCAGCAGCTAAACAGGGAAGCGCTCCCTGTGAACGTTGCCTGTGGCCTGTCTCGCAGACATGAATTAATCCGAGTCCAGCTCCTCCATGATCTGCCTCTCTGAATGACGATCATGTCTGCGGTTTCATCTGAATCTGTGAAACCTGGAGGGTCACACACGTGAAGGCTTCATCCAGCAGCCTGATGTTTATACTGTTTACTGTACCGTGTGGATTGATGTCCTTTTCAGTCCCTGCATTGCTTTTTGGTATTTGAATTCTGGTATTTGTAGGCTGGTGCTAGAACGAGGCACAGAGGGTTCGCAGAGGTACGATGAATAACAGGCTGAATCAAATAGGCTGCAGGGAGAAACAACAGAACGCAGAAATAGAAAAGAGCCAGTTGAAAAACTTTGTGGGGGAGAGATTACATTTTCCCTTAAAAGCACAAATGTTACTGTCGAGGACTACAAATGAATACAGGTAAAGCCGACTCTGTGAGCGAGTAGAATTGTGAATTATTTTCAAAGAAAGATTTTGACATTTACAAGATAATGTAAAGACATTTCACATCCTGTCTCCCTTACTGTTTTTTTTTTTTTGGTTGAAAGAAATATTTTCAATGTTCACCTTTAGTTATATTAATAATGAAAGTGAACAAACGTATTGAAGTCTGGCTTGTTTCACAGTCCAAAAACACCAGGAATGATGTCCACATCAGTTTGTATGGCTTGTACAGTTTTGGATGACACGTGTGAGACTGGGGTCCTCCGAGTGCGTTCCAAATGTCGAGTCAGTTCCCCTGGTATTTTTGTGTAGAAAGAACAGGATGGATTCATGCAGCTCCGTTCGACTGGCAGCTCTTACAAATGCTACTCTGAACTATTATGCAGTGCCTGAGCAAGCTTCTCCTCAGGTAGGCTGAATATTTTTTGCCAAGATGATCAGAATTTTTATCACAATGATACCGAATGTGTTGGCAGTGCGAGCGCTCCCTGGGAGCCCGGGCGCCGATGGAGGCATCGCTCCGCGTGAAGCCCAGCAGCTGTAAGAAGTCTGTTGAGTTGAGTTTGATGTTTTCAGCTTCATGGGGTCCAAATAGATGTCATTTATTTGTGATCGGTTTTACTCAGAGACTCCATCTCTAAAAAAGATAAAAGCTTGTGATGGGATGTCACATGGATGAGGCACTTATCGTTTCATAGCCATTTGAAATGTTTCAATGAGCTTTTTGTGAAGCTGACCACTTGTTACTGCAGTTAAGGCACACTGTCAAAATGTGGGTAGGTTAGCTTACGGGTGAAGCAACCTGAACCTCACGTCATGATATTACATCATAAGATGTCATAAAAGATATGGTGGCACAGTGTTTGGCACTGGTACCTCACAGCAGGAAGGTTGAGGTTTGAATCCATGCTGTCGGCGGGGTAGTTGGCACCTCCTCCCCGTGTCTGTGTGGGTTCTCTCCAGGTACTCTGGCTTCCTCCCTAGTATCGGCTTTTAGATTTGCCTTTTGTGGAGGGAAGCACGCTTTAATAATTGCTTTCCAATTCTTTTCTTGCAATTTGTAACTGTAACTTTGTTAAGAAAGGGATTTATAAATAAGATGTGTTAGTATTGATGGACCCACCTGGCAGAGACAAAATAATCACAAATGATGCAGCATCGTTAAATGCATAAAAATAACAATGGTTGTTTCTCCTTTCACCACTTTCCTCACGAACGCCTCCCCTGCTACTCACACGCAGCATGTCACCTGCAGGGGGCGTGGCAGAACTCTTTCCTTAACTATTTTTGAAAACCTGCAGCCACACGGCGCTGTCCTGGACCAGTTGGAGACCCCTGATTTAGTCATTTCAGCTCCTCTCAGATATATATATGTGTGTGTGTGTGTGTGTGTGTGTGTGTATGTTGTTAATCTCTGCATACACGTGTTCCATACAACTGCTATATAGGTTGTGTATATTCATCGGTTGCCCCTGACAAGCTTCCTCTTGATAACTGCGCAGATGTAAGGCTGCATTTAAATGTTTTGTGTTTTTAAAAATCCTGAAAAGAAAATGAGGGATGGAAGCCATGTCGTTCACGTGGTTCCTGTTCAGTCTCGGTATTGTACCTGACACGTGGAGGAGATGCAGGTGTTGGCGTCTTTAGAATTCTGTGAAACCATCTTCGATTGCCAGAGTGAGTTCTCACGCAGCAACACCTGAAATTTGATTGAAGACTATTTTAATCTGGATGACATGAATGCTGCAAATCAACAGACTTTCAGTTTCCAAGCGCGTCTCCATCCTGCCCTCAGCCAGGGGAAATTACATGTGTTTGTTCATTCATGTGGCTGAGGCTAAGCTGAGTGCCTTGCAGGGTCAAACTCTTCTCCACACAAATTCTAGGCTTCACTGGAGGAAGTGAAAGAGCAGAGAGACAAGAAAAGAGGAAAGAGGCTGTAGGTATGAGGAGGCTTTTTTCTGTTAGTTTGGTGTTTTTTGTTGTGCAGCGGAGACGTGAATGTGTACGTGTGTGGAGCAGCTGTCTCGTTGCCTCTGCGTCACTGACGTCCTGTGTTTGGTCTGCAGGCAGTAGAGGCACATGAGCGTGCTGAGCTTTCACATGCAGTTAAAGCTTGATTTGCTCCCATTTCTGTGTATGTGTGTGTGTGTTTATAATTCGTTCCCCATTTTGTGCATTCAGAAGAAAAAAAACGTGTGTTCATTCGTTAGTTCTCAACATGCCAGTGTTTATTTCTGTCGATATTAGCGAGAGGCATGCATGCATTCGTTGGCACTTGAGTGTGCATGCTGGCATGTGTGTGTTACTCACAGTTCCTTTCCCTCCAAATGTTATTCTTCCTCTCCGAGTCTCGGCATCCATTCTTTCCACTGCTGAAGAGCATGAGGTGCTTCACAGTGTCACCCATGTAGCTCCTTCCTCAGGGTTATTTGGTATTCAGGGAGGGGTTGATAAGTACATTTGTCCTAAAAGAGCTTGACTTCACCTCACACATTGACATCATGAATCAACCGTGGTTTTCATACATCACCAGAAATATCCAGAAATATCATTTTTGACAGATTCAAAAACAGCAGTGAGCCGTGCTGATACAGTTAGCATTTAAGTTCCAGTTTGTATCTGCATTGCTTTTCTCCTGAATAAAAATCGTCTTTATTTTTTCCTAGCATGTACGATTACAGTTATTTATAAATTTATTGTAGTTATTTCAGGGTTTTGTTGTCACGTCATTGTAATCCCATGAACACCGTGACTGCAAAGCCCTGCTATGCCCTGCAGAACAAGTGACTCCAGCGTGCTGTTGCTGACATGGCAAGACTTCAGATTCCTACACAAGCTTGATAGTTTTCACACTGTAACTCTCCATGAGCCCAACACTGCATGGATTTTACGTGCAAAATCTAAATATGAATTTGATTATGCAGCACATATTCCTCATATTGAGCATAGGTAGGACGCAATGCATTAAATTTGCATCATGTATGCATCTCAGTGGGAAGTGAATGTGGGTTTTTGCCTGGAACGACTTGCATCTGGAAGGTAGTAAGTTATAATGTAGTCGGTGAATGGGGCATTCATCCAATTTTAATGTGACGCTGAACTTGATGTACATGAACCTTTCGCTATCGTAGAGCACCCAGACCGCACATCCCTCCGCCAATGAGGCGACGTGACAGAATATGGATGGGATTTCATCCTAAACCTTTCGTCAATTTTCCCTCCAAACAGTCTTAGGAGATCCAGACCGCGATCCGTACCATCTCTAGTTGCTTGGCTCTTGTCTATGTAAAATACTCAATCAAAATATCTATAATTTTATGGAAATGTTGACCAGTCTATTGAAAGTAGGTCTTTGGGAACAGAACTGGATCAAGAATACTATCAATCATTCTCTCATCCATTTGACTCAAGGAATATGATGAATATCTGGCCAATGGCTGACAAGATTCTTCAAGATCCAGGATTTACAATTGGGTCCAGATCACCTGCGAAATCACTTGTTCTTTGTATTATACCAATATTTCCACCAAATCTCCACCTGCTTACAAACTAACAGACCATCGAATGCTGGGAACGATGGCTCTTTGAATGAAGCGCGACCTCTAAGAGCTGTTCCTTTCCAGGAGCCGACATGTGGTTCTTCGTTATTTGTGATTCAAAAGCAGCTCAGTTGGTGGGATGAAAACTGGCTCACCGATCTCGACTTCCTCCACACTACAACTTACTGGAGCCTCATTTATATTTGATCACCAGAGAAAATGGTGGACACACCGGAGCTCATCTCCTTGGTGGAGGTAATGAGTGATAAGTGCTTTCATCCAGTTCTCTTGAATAATGTTTGGAAAGGGATTATTATTTTGCTGCACCGCCTGGTTGGATGTCCGGATGTAAAGGTAGCTCTGTATATTTGTAAACTGAGCAGCTCCCACTCAGCCTGGTGCAGCACTGAGACACACGCCACTCCAAACCTGAACATTAAAAACAAAGGAAACCAGCACTCAGTCCAGTTCTCTAGGACCCTTTGGCTTCTGTCAGATTCCTTCTTTATATACACACATCTAGATGTCTCACACTGCCAGAACAAGGTTAATGGAAAAGTTGCATTGTGGTTCACTCTGCTGCGGCTGTCAGTCATCAATCACAGATAAGGCGTGGGTCAGGAGAGGCCCCTGATTGGATAGCAGAGCAGACGTACGTCATTAAAGGCTGAAGAGACAGGAAAACCAGAGTAGTTAGAGGCGTCGGAGAGAAAAGATGGAGAGCAAGGCCGAAAGACCGAGGGGTGGGAAAGAAGACAGAGATTAACTGATTTCATTTTGAATCCCAAGCACAAATCTTGGTTGTATTCTGCAGCTCTGGACATAAACACTGAACCAGTTACAGAGAAGCACGCCGTGTCCGCTTCGTCTGTTGTTAAAATTGAGAATCAGCCATAGCTGGTTGCAGCTTTCAGCCAGTATTCTTCATCCTGAAGCTCACACCAGCCTCCTCGAAAATACTTCCCCTGTAAGATGGTGGAGAGCTGCCGTGAGTCTGGCTTTGAAGAGAAACATGCAGCGGGGATGTATCTTCTCACTAACTTATCATCATACATCAATAAATGTGTGACTTGGAGCTGATGAGAGAACAGGAGAACAAGCTCTGAGCATTTTATTCAGCAGTTGATAAGTGCTCACTAAATTCTAGCACTGTAACTTAGAACCTGTATAAACTGATGGAAGATATTATAGTTTAAGGGTACAGCTGTAGGGCTGGCGTGGCTCTGAGGTAGCGTGGCCGTCTAGCAACTGAAGGGTCGCTGGTTCGATCCCCACTTCCCCCGGTGACCATGTCTAAGTGTCCTTGAGCAAGATACTGAACCACTGATTGCTCCTGATGGCCCTGCAACAGACTAGCGACCCATCCAGGGTGAACCCCGCCTCTCATCCAATGTCAGCTGGGATAGGCTCCACCCCCCACGACCCTTAATGGATAAGCAGTATAGAAAATGGGTGGATGGATGGATGAGTGGGTGGATGGATGGATGGATGAGTGGATGGATGGATGGATGAGTGGGTGGATGGATGGATGGATGAGTGGGTGGATGGGTAGAGTTGTCACCAGGTTTGAGGAAGAGCAACTAACAATAACAGTAAAAAGCTAATTTGTGTGTTCAAGTAAAATCTTTAAAAATGGAACTCTGTTCAGCCTGAGGAGCACTCTGCTGGTTTCTCCATGATTTGACCCAGATTGGGGGCCTGGCCGTCCTCGTGGGAGTGTAACCTACTGATCCTTACACGCATAGGTAAAAAGATAGCTGCAGGCACAGAGTACGACCAAATGGACCAGTTGCCATGGCAACCTGATCTGATCCTGTTAACAGCATGTCTGTAGGCACTGAAGTTGTATGTATTAGCAAACGTTTTAGCTTATCGCTGAAAACCTCAGCGGTAAAAAGATGCAGATCCCTAGTCCATACTTAGGCTCTGGTACGAAAACGTTCCAGTGTTGCCGAGCTGCGCCCTCACTTCCTGTTTGAATGTGCGGTGTTGTGTGTGAAAGGATCATGTAGCTGTCGATGTCTGAATATTCTTTCCAAAGATATGCGGAACTTCCCTTCTTCTTTTGATCAGAGTGTATCCAGCAGAACCTTCAACACTCCAACAAAGTCATTCTTATTAAGCAACTTGAAGCTTTTATTATCTGGCTAATAAATCAGTTTATCCAAAAATTATTTTGCCTTTCAAATACTCACAAATAGGTGTCTTGATGGCACAGAGACATTTCTGCCTGCTGAAGACTCTGTTTTTGTTGGTTCGGCTGCTGCCCTGTCCAAAAATTCACGCTGGAACCCAAATAGACCTGGAAATGAAATGAATGAAAAAGTGCCAGGACCCAACCCGGTTCCAGCTGAGCCTTGTAATTGTTGGGGTCTTAGATCTTTGGGTCCAGGGGAACCTATGAAGACCTCTAGTTTAGGTCAGAAAGTGGTGCATCCAGTTCTCGTCGCTTTAATGTTATATAGCAGAGCGCTCATTATGGATGTCAGTGGTATGAACGACGATCCTGGGAGTGCAGCTGGAGGAGGAGGAGAGACGCGTCCTCCTGGTCTCTGCAGTCTTTTCATGTCCATTTGCTTCAGGGCACTAGTGTGTTTCATTGAGTCGTACGTACAGGCAGTCAGTGTGAGGAGTTGGTTTCACTGTGTGAGGAAATGAAGCGATTTTATGAAGCAGTATCATCTCCTATTTGTGTCTGTGTCCCACAGAGATGTGCTACTGCAGCAGTCATTGCTATCGTATTCATGGAAGTAAAGATGTCTGCACACGGCAGAGCACTTCCTCAGCTCCTAGCTCTGGATGAAGTACAGGCTGGAGCCCAAGTCGGAAATGTTGGCGAGGACAAACACGAACACTCGCTCATGTAGGATGTGACTGTTTTGTCCATCCATCCATCCATTTTCTATATCGCTTATCCATCAAGGGGGGGTGGAGCCTATCCCAGCTGACATTGGGTGAGAGGCGGGGTTCCTCCTGGATGGGTCGCCAGTCCGTCGCAGGGCCATCAGGAGCAATCAGGGGTTCAGTATCTTGCTCAAGGACACTTGGATGTGGTCACCAGGGGACCCTTTGCTTGCTAGAAGGCCTACCTTCTACCTCTCTACCTCTGAGCCACGCCGGCTCCTCCGTTGTGTCCTTTGGCCTAATAATGATTCATTTTGCAATCCGCCATCATTTTGTGTTTTGCGGACATCAGTGAATAAATGTGAAATCATATTTGCGTTTTAGTTGATGATGGATTTTGTTAAGAGCATGAATTCACATTCATGTTTGATTAGAGTTGTGGATAGGTTACATGGTTGCAGTACCATTTGTACCGTGACGTGTCAAGATACTATGCAGTATAATGTCCATGCTCATGAGAGTTGCTGCATCATCAAACAAACATACTGAAGGCCGTGTTAAGGTATTTCAAACACTCACACACTCACGCAGGTGCCGGCAGCATTTATTTTAGAACCTTCTCTGCTTCAGCAAACACAGAAAACACATTTTGCAAAGGTTGTTGGCTGAGAGGCTCGTAGTTTTTATTTAAACAGAATTATTTGAATTTTAAAGAAGACCCAGTTGCTCTGCTGTTGCCGTGGCCACCACCATACACCCCCAACACTGTAGAACTTTGATTAAAGTCCTCAGTGGTCGAACACCAACATTGTTCCTTTTCACTTTTTTCTAACCAGCGTACATTTTCAAATTTCCCCTTCTGCCCTCCCACACACAGACGTGTGCTAAACCCTGCTGTCTGCCAAATGGCCTGCGTGGCTGGCAGGACGTGTTGAGCCCAGCGGTCTCTGACAGTAAAAGCCCCAGTGAGATGGCTTCAGACCTGAACCTGCGGGGAAATGGACATCGTTCAGACCCGCTGGCACGCTTTGCAACACTCGACACACCGCCCGCTGATCTCACATCAGTGTATTCACATTTCTCTACCTTTAGAAGTTGCGGGTGTGTTTCTGTCATTCTCACACACACTCGTTCTCTAACTGTTGTCTGTGCCGGGAGGGACCCTTGAGCGGCGTCTGATAGATTCAGCTTCCTCGTGTTTCCTCTGTGGCTGTCAGTGTCTGAAGCCAGCTTCAGTGTGCTTCAGGCCCTGTGCACGCCTGGTACATTACCAGTATACCAGCGTCCTGACATCCCATCACTGAAACCACACTCTGAGCTGGTGTGGTCGTTTGCTTCCACATATGCGTCCTGAATGCGTCCTGTCCCACATTGAAGGACTGCCTCCTCTGTTTTAGCCAAAATACACACCGATAAGTGCATGAACGGTGATGGTGGGAAAAGCTCCGAGAGATCTCCGACATCTTTGTTGGGTTGGTTTGTCAGGGACACACAGAGGAACAAACCGGGTCCATGGCGTTCTGTTTTCAATTCCTGCTTTTCGTTTATGTGGTAACTAACTTCTCTCTCTCTCTCTCTCTCTCTCTCTCTCTCTCTCTCTCTCTCGTTCTCTCTCTTTTCTCAAACACCATCATCAAAAACTAATCTGGAATTCCTGCGATTGAAAATGTCAGTGATAGACGTGAGCAGAATGCTGATAGACACAACCCAAAGCAGGGAGTTAACGTGTTCGTATGTTTACGTCTTGATCAACGTACAGGTGTGTGCTGCTTGTAGTAGATATTAACCTTTGCAGGTAAATGCATCAATTAGGAATATTGCAGACATTAATAATGTTGGTGTTAATTTGCATAGAACGGGGAAGAAGGCAGTAGGCTGTCCACTAGTGATCAGATCACTTCAGGATGATCTTAATACACAGGCAGTGCACAGGACCTGACTGTCTCTGTTCACGTGTGGTGAACCCAAAGCAAGGTGAGCTGCTCGGATACACAGCCCGAGGGACGATGGCAGGAACACCTCGGCAGAGATCAGATATCCGAGCCTGCTGCGCTCGATTCACCCAAACACCTCTTGAAAAAAGAGCCTGTCACAGCCCTTGTACATTCAGATACATCAAGCCCTCCCTCTGCTGGATGCAGAGCTGTAGATGAATGTGGGCTTTGTGTCTGGAGCCAGGTGTGCTCACACTCACAGGGGGCTTCTATTAGCAACTTGTTGATGATTACTGCTGACAGAGTACAAGCCCAGGCCTCATTTCAGGGGTTGGAGGGGTGATAAGTGATCAGTAATCAGAGCTGCATTCACTCGCTTTGCTGAACCCCCCCCCAAATGTCTGTCAACAAACAAAAGGCTGCGGCACTGTTTGGTGAGATAGAAAACAGTTTTTCCTAGGCTGGTCTTCTGATGTTTTGAGAACAGGGCTTGTTGAAATGCAAATGTAATCTGCGTTGAAAAAAAGGAAAGAAGAAAAGTCTCCTTTCCATCGTGGTTATTATCATATTATGGAGACATTTCTAAAAACAAAGGCTGCTTATTTTGGTTTGACGAGTTTCACAGGCGGTAAATCCAGAAAAGCTTGTTACTCTTTGAGAATAAAGATGATGTCATTGACTCAAGGTTACACTCGCGCGTGTGTGTGTGTGTGTGTGTGGGGGGCTGTGTTATATTGCCTGTGAAGGTCCTATTTTACCAGTCTTACCAGAAAGTTCTCCCCTGTTATGAGAGAGAAGGAAATGCCAATCAGTGTAGCATGAATTTGGGGCAAATCTCTTCATTAGTCGGTTAACTTTCAGCACCATTGTGGTAAAGAGGCGATGTGGAATCGCAGCAACTTTTCAGCCTCTCTTTGAGTATTTTGACACAACTGTGATGGCATGAATCTTTTTCTTCTATTATATTTACTGTCATTGTCGTTACGCTGCAGTGTGAGTTGGGTTATCACCATGAACTCTACTTAATTTGCTCTGTGGAAAAGTGCCTGTAGAAATGAATTGTCTTTTTTCATTATTACTTCCTGTACTTGTACATAAGGACGTTTGCTGCAGTGTGAAATAAGATTGTTTTTCTGTATTGTCTTTGATCACTTGTACTTCATACTGCACAGAGGAAAGACAAGAAATGGTGTATGGGAAACACAAGTAAAACATTCTACAAAAGTGCAAGAAGGAAAATACTAATAAGACAAAAACAGAATAAACTCAAGTGTAAAAAGCTGAAGAGAACAAAGATACAAGGAGAAATAAAGCGCCTCAATGTACTGCAGATAGCAAATTACATGCCATGAATGGAGCTCATGTGGTTCGTGCAAACTAGATGCAAGGCTCTTGGCTCAAGAGAACTACTCAGCATTCAGCAGCTTATTTTCTGCTCTTTCTGTGTTCAGGGTTTGTTTTGTCCGTTCAAGGTTTGTTTTCCTGCTAAATCAGGTCACCTGACCTCCACTGGACATGGCTGCTTGGTGTGCTGGCTGCTTGGTGTGCTGGCTGCTTGGTGTGCTGGCTCTTTGCCACGATTGTGGGTGAGCTCCTGCCAGAACATGTTTGCTTTACTTGATGTGAGTGAGGCTCTGGAGCTTGTGCTTCCTTGTACGTGGACCAGATGTACTGAGGACGGTCAACTCCAGATGCTTCAGGAGACTTTAACGAAACAAAGACGAGCCAACAAGGCTTCATACGCTGATGTTCACCACCGGAAACAACAACCGGTGCCAGCAAGCGTGTGAGGTGAATATGCAGCCCTTGTTTTAGCATTTAAAGTGGAACTACTTTATCATTTAAAGTGCAACTAGAGGGCAGGAAAGAAGAGAATGATAATACGGCACCCAGACACAAGGATGCTACAAAACGTCTGTTGTCACATCTGAATGAGCTGCTGATAGATTGTGAGCTGTCCGCTAAACAACTCATTACTACGTCTTTATTGCGGCCGCATCCATTGTGGTTATTGTTTTACTTTCTCAATCGAACTGCAACCTGAAGTTGTTTCAGTTGTTTGGATTTAATTGTTATTATTCACCTAAGCATTCTAACACTCTCCATCTGATTCAAATCATTGTCCCACAATCCCCTTTATTACTATGGAATTTATTCTGCGGCTCAACAAGGACGTAGACAGGCATGCAGCACAGTCGCAGCACAGCTGGGGTTAACAGATTACCAGCGTCAGTTACGAGTCATCAGATCGTAGTTTAGATATTCACGGGTCTTCTCAAGCTCCTCCTCCTAATAGAAGACAACATCGCTCAGCTCCAGGTGATGCAGCATCAGTACTTTACTGACTTTTTATTAAGGTCTGCAGGGGTTGTGCTTCAAAACGAATGAACACCTTTGATAACCTCAGCAAGGAGGCTGTGATTGCTGCTGTTTGTTTGTCCTTCATCACACGAACACACAAGCTACCCCAGACGGGCGGAGCATCATCCAGGTGAAGACCCAAACACACTGAGGCACGTGTTTTGAAGTACGCCACCCAACAAGCAGTTTGAGGCCGTCAGACTTTGCCTTGATACGGGTAATCACTCGTGTTTGGGCCTGAAGAGCAGATCCACATCATTCAAGAAGATTTGTCACTCTGGTCTCTTGCCCTCAGCCTCAGGACCAACGTGATCCTTGATGCTTGCGCGACAGCCACCCAGCAGTACATCTGCAGTTTAACAGTGCCACACGACATTTTCAATGAATTCTGAGGAAAAGTTACATGGAAGAAGACAACATCCACACTGCCAAACATGATTGTGATGCAGAGAGATATTCGCACCTGCACTGGCCTTTGTCAGTGGAATGAATAAAGCAAAAAGGGCCAAAGAGCAGAAAGCATTTTTGATTAAAAGGGTCTGTCATTTCCAGAAAAGGCTTCAAACCTGCGGTTATTCAGGCCTTGCATGAATGAGAACTATCAAACCAAGATCATGACATCTGGCACATTTCTAAGATAACTGGAAATATTTCCCGAGATAGGATGATTTCAGGTTCACGTTCAACATTTATCAGTCTTATAGAGAACATTTTCATAAATTCCTTTTATTTTCCACTTTTGAAAATATACCCACGTGTCAGATGGTGCCAGTTGTGGTCTGTTGGCCTTGGCGAGGACTGTGCGTCTGCCTTTTTTATTTCCATCAGTGCCAGCGAGATTCTTCACATGTAAAAACATCCAGACCTGCACGTTGCTGCTTCTCCAATCGCCTGGGTACTTTTTCCTAGTTGTGTAATATTCTTTAACCTTACCAACTGGTGCTAACACGTCCAACTGGTCCTCGGCTGTGGGTGTGTGTCCTGCACACTCGAGGAGGCTGAGCTTGAGAAACCTTCCTGCCCATGTTGTGCATCTTAATGCCCAACTGTGATGCTCCAAGTGGAAAAATCACCAAATGAATCAAGGTGTCTCCACCAGACCTGCAGATCCGTCTCACTCAGAAGCCAGTAATCAGGCCACTCATCCCCCCAGCCCTCCCACCTCTGCAGGCCGGATATCGCTCAGACCCCCCGCAGCTCAAACTAAGCCTCACCTTCAATATCAGTCAATATTTTTTTCTTTAGCTGCCACACTCAGAAAGATTCTCAGGTGGAGGATGATATTTTTGAGCCCAGCCTGAGGAACAAGGTATCGCTGTCTTAGTCAGGCCGACCTGACAATTACAGCAGCAAGCGGCACACCATCTAATCCTGCGCTCGTCTGCTGAGGAGATCCCGCCCTCCTCCGCCCTCCTTCCTGTCGCTCCCTCCCGCTCGCTTCTCCTCCATGTTGTCAAACTGGAAGCTGAAATCAAACTTGTGCCTCATCACCTCCCCTGTTGTTATTACCGCTAAATGAACTTTAGAAAAGATCCAACTTTAAAACGTGACATTTACCACAGCTCAGACTGACTATGACTTAGCATTTCTTTCATGTTTTTCCTCTTACCAACGTATTTCTGCTAAACCCCTGACACTTTCAAGTACCCTCATCAAAATATGAATCTTTGAGCTGTACAGAGACCAACTTCCCGAGGACGATATAGAGCCCCGAGTCATTCGTCTGTGCAGGGGCATGAAAAGAAGGGATTATATTTCATTTCATGAGGGGGGGCTGGGGGTGGTGGATAAATTCCCTGGCTTTCTTTTCAACTTTATGAAAGTCTTTGAATGTTTTATTCCTTTGTGATGCGATGCTCGCTTGAGGCTGCCTCCCTCGTGCAACGCTTTGACAGCAGCACACTGGGAGGGGTCTGACCTTGAAATAGACAGAATTCCATTCAGTTCACTCTCTCCAGTTTCATTTAGATGTTTAAATTATTAAATATGGAGGTAGGAGAGAAACATGACAAAAGCATCGCCACCAACAAATCAGCCTGTTGGATTGTCTCTGTTTTTCAGAACCAGTGTGTGAGCTAAAAAGAGGGAGGTAAAGCACAGAAGAACTTGTCAAGAAGTAAAAAAAGAACAAGGTTTGACTGTAAAGTAGCTGAAACTTTGGCATCATGGCTCTGCAAACGTGCACACACATGCCGTCACGTCAGCTTGGCTCAGTCCAGGCCATCTCTTTCAAATGGTTTTCGTTTTCTAATTGCTAAAAAGCAAATAAGAATAGCCGTTTCATGGCAAAAGGCACGGCTTTCATCGTCATCAACCATCATGAACTGCTTCTAAGTTTTTCTTTCAAGGAAGTAAGATGGGAACAAGCAGTCAACTCCATTTCAAAGCCAAATGAAAATTGATGAATTCTGGTTGCTGCCTGAGCACCACACCATCAATCAGGGCTAATTACAGCTGCGTACGTTCATCCGCTGCCGCTGCCGCCATCGCTGCTGCTGCTGCTGCTGCTGCTGCTGCTGCTGCTGCTGCTGCTGCTGCTGCTGCTGATGATGATGATGATGATGATGATTTGAGTCATTTGCATGTTGCCTTCAGCATGTTTGATTCGTGATTGGTGTGCTGGCTGAGGTGCCGCTACCCAAACAGCTGCGTCTGACTGTTTTGCTGTTAGTTAGGAAAACTGACCTCTGACCAAGTGAGACACCTGGAAGGCGGCGAGGCGAAGAGATGAATGAAGACCGGAGAGAAGCAGGCAAGACAGCAAGAAAACGACAGGACGGAGGAGGAATTGCTTTTAGTTTCCTTCTGACTCTTAAGAATGAAATGATGAGGGACTGAAAGGAGAAAGTGAAGAAAGAATGGAAGGACAGGGATGTAGAAGCATTGACTTAAGGTCCGAAGGAAAGGAAAAAGATATCTAAATGATGGAAGGAATTACATTCACAAAGCAATAGAAAATGGAAGGCTGGAGAAATTGGTAGGAAGTAAAGGGAAGAAAAAGGCTTGCAGTCAGAAAGGTGGAAAGAAAACAAGGCCGGTGGTTTGGAAGGACGATAGAATGGAAGGAAGAAGGGAGCTTAGACTGAGGATGGGTCGCTGAGAGGAAGAAAGAAGGAAGAACACTGTGATAGGAAGAAGAGCCAGAAGCAAGACAAGACAAAAAGCACAACACAAGGAGAAGGAAGGGAGGAAGGAAACAATGAAGGACAGAGAGTAAAAAAGAGAACCAGAAGGGCCCCCCAGAATGTACAAGTCTGCCAAGGCCAGTGAGAAGAAAAAGCAGCATCAGTCAGCCAGCATCCTGCTGACAATCACACAAACCTGCAGACCCTCCTCGGGGGAAGTAAAGAGAACCAGAGAGAGAGAAAGGAAGAGGTTGGGAAAAAAGATGGAACTTCTCACTTGTGTCTCGAATCACTGGATTTAATTTTGAGGAAAATCAAATGGAGCAAAGCTGGAATTCATTTCCCTTCTGCAGAGACCCTCCTCATGGCTCTCCCTCTCCCGCAATCGGCTTCTCACTTTCTACAATGTAGCGCCGTTTTGTCAGTGAGTAGCAGCCATTTACGTTTCAAACACCTGCCAGTCCATCCTGCGGCTGGAAGAGCAGGCTTCCTCTGCACGCCGGTCAAACGTTTAGAGTAAAGAATCGGTTGTCATGGTGACCCCTGAGCTCAAACCCTCAGATGACGGGCCCCTAGATTCATTTTGATTGTTTTGGATCCATAATTGTTCTTTCAACGTGAACCAGAACATAAAAGCTGCATGTACAGAATCAAATATTAAATGATGAAAATGATTTGGAAGCTTGGTGATTTGCTTCAGTGAGGAAGTCACTGTTTGAGAGCGAGAGCAGGTTTAGCAAAGGTCCCACAAAGCCGTCCAAAACCAGGACTTGAAACCGTAAATGCTCCTTCATTTTTACAGACCAGAGAATGAGGACATGGACAGGTAGACAGTAGGTTTATACTGCATTTACACTTTTATAGAAATGAGGACATGGACAGGTAGACAGTAGGTTGATACTGCATTTACACATTTATATGAATGAGGACATGGACAGGTAGACAGTAGGTTTATACTGCATTTACACTTTTATAGAAATGAGGACATGGACAGGTAGACAGTAGGTTGATACTGCATTTACACATTTATATGAATGAGGACATGGACAGGTAGACAGTAGGTTTATACTGCATTTACACTTTTATAGAAATGAGGACATGGACAGGTAGACAGTAGGTTTATACTGCATTTACACATTTATAGAAATGAGGACATGGACAGGTAGACAGCAGGTTTATACTGCATTTACACATTTATATGAATGAGGACATGGACAGGTAGACAGTAGGTTTATACTGCATTTACACTTTTATAGAAATGAGGACATGGACAGGTAGACAGTAGGTTTATACTGCATTTACACTTTTATAGAAATGAGGACATGGACAGGTAGACAGTAGGTTGATACTGCATTTACACATTTATAGAAATGAGGACATGGACAGGTAGACAGTAGGTTTATACTGCATTTACACTTTTATAGAAATGAGGACATGGACAGGTAGACAGTAGGTTGATACTGCATTTACACATTTATATGAATGAGGACATGGACAGGTAGACAGTAGGTTTATACTGCATTTACACATTTATAGAAATGAGGACATGGACAGGTAGACAGTAGGTTTTTACTGCATTTACACATTTATATGAATGAGGACATGGACAGGTAGACAGTAGGTTTATACTGCATTTACACATTTATATGAATGAGGACATGGACAGGTAGACAGTAGGTTTATACTGCATTTACACATTTATAGAAATGAGGACATGGACAGGTAGACAGTAGGTTTATACTGCATTTACACATTTATATGAATGAGGACATGGACAGGTAGACAATAGGTTGATACTGCATTTACACATTTATATGAATGAGGACATGGACAGGTAGACAATAGGTTTATACTGCATTTACACATTTATAGAAATGAGGACATGGACAGGTAGACAGTAGGTTTATACTGCATTTACACATTTATATGAATGAGGACATGGACAGGTAGACAGTAGGTTTATACTGCATTTACACATTTATAGAAATGAGGACATGGACAGGTAGACAGTAGGTTTATACTGCATTTACACATTTATAGAAATGAGGACATGGACAGGTAGACAGTAGGTTTATACTGCATTTACACATTTATATGAATGAGGACATGGACAGGTAGACAGTAGGTTTATACTGCATTTACACATTTATAGAAATGAGGACATGGACAGGTAGACAGTAGGTTTATACTGCATTTACACATTTATATGAATGAGGACATGGACAGGTAGACAGTAGGTTTATACTGCATTTACACATTTATAGAAATGAGGACATGGACAGGTAGACAGTAGGTTTATACTGCATTTACACATTTATAGAAATGAGGACATGGACAGGTAGCCAGTAGGTTTATACTGCATTTACACATTTATAGAAATGAGGACATGGACAGGTAGCCAGTAGGTTTATACTGCATTTACACATTTATAGAAATGAGGACATGGACAGGTAGACAGTAGGTTTATACTGCATTTACACATTTATATGAATGAGGACATGGACAGGTAGACAGTAGGTTTATACTGCATTTACACATTTATAGAAATGAGGACATGGACAGGTAGCCCGTAGGTTTATACTGCATTTACACATTTATATGAATGAGGACATGGACAGGTAGACAGTAGGTTTATACTGCATTTACACATTTATAGAAATGAGGACATGGACAGGTAGCCCGTAGGTTTATACTGCATTTACACATTTATATGAATGAGGACATGGACAGGTAGACAGTAGGTTTATACTGCATTTACACATTTATATGAATGAGAACATGGACAGGTAGACAGTAGGTTTATACTGCATTTACACATTTATAGAAATGAGGACATGGACAGGTAGACAGTAGGTTTATACTGCATTTACACATTTATAGAAATGAGGACATGGACAGGTAGACAGTAGGTTTATACTGCATTTACACATTTATATGAATGAGGACATGGACAGGTAGACAGTAGGTTTATACTGCATTTACACATTTATATGAATGAGGACATGGACAGGTAGACAGTAGGTTTATACTGCATTTACACATTTATATGAATGAGGACATGGACAGGTAGACAGCAGGTTTATACTGCATTTACACATTTATAGAAATGAGGACATGGACAGGTAGACAGTAGGTTTATACTGCATTTACACATTTATATGAATGAGGACATGGACAGGTAGACAGTAGGTTTATACTGCATTTACACATTTATAGAAATGAGGACATGGACAGGTAGACAGTAGGTTTATACTGCATTTACACATTTATATGAATGAGGACATGGACAGGTAGACAGTAGGTTTATACTGCATTTACACATTTATAGAAATGAGGACATGGACAGGTAGACAGTAGGTTTATACTGCATTTACACATTTATATGAATGAGGACATGGACAGGTAGACAGTAGGTTTATACTGCATTTACACTTTTATAGAAATGAGGACATGGACAGGTAGACAGTAGGTTTATACTGCATTTACACATTTATA
The DNA here is from genome assembly GCF_037954235.1 of Aulostomus chinensis. Taxonomy (NCBI): domain Eukaryota; kingdom Metazoa; phylum Chordata; class Actinopteri; order Syngnathiformes; family Aulostomidae; genus Aulostomus; species Aulostomus chinensis. The sequence continues at coordinate 34,255,549 of NC_141321.1, read as the reverse complement.
GAAATGAGGACATGGACAGGTAGACAGTAGGTTTATACTGCATTTACACATTTATAGAAATGAGGACATGGACAGGTAGACAGTAGGTTTATACTGCATTTACACATTTATAGAAATGAGGACATGGACAGGTAGACAGTAGGTTTATACTGCATTTACACATTTATAGAAATGAGGACATGGACAGGTAGACAGTAGGTTTATACTGCATTTACACATTTATAGAAATGAGGACATGGACAGGTAGACAGTAGGTTGATACTGCATTTACACATTTATAGAAATGAGGACATGGACAGGTAGACAGTAGGTTTATACTGCATTTACACATTTATAGAAATGAGGACATGGACAGGTAGACAGCAGGTTTATACTGCATTTACACATTTATATGAATGAGGACATGGACAGGTAGACAGTAGGTTGATACTGCATTTACACATTTATAGAAATGAGGACATGGACAGGTAGACAGCAGGTTTATACTGCATTTACACATTTATATGAATGAGGACATGGACAGGTAGACAGCAGGTTTATACTGCATTTACACATTTATAGAAATGAGGACATGGACAGGTAGACAGCAGGTTTATACTGCATTTACACATTTATATGAATGAGGACATGGACAGGTAGACAGTAGGTTTATACTGCATTTACACATTTATAGAAATGAGGACATGGACAGGTAGACAGTAGGTTTATACTGCATTTACACATTTATATGAATGAGGACATGGACAGGTAGCCAGTAGGTTTATACTGCATTTACACATTTATATGAATGAGGACATGGACAGGTAGACAGTAGGTTTATACTGCATTTACACATTTATATGAATGAGGACATGGACAGGTAGACAGCAGGTTTATACTGCATTTACACATTTATAGAAATGAGGACATGGACAGGTAGACAGCAGGTTTATACTGCATTTACACATTTATATGAATGAGGACATGGACAGGTAGACAGTAGGTTTATACTGCATTTACACATTTATAGAAATGAGGACATGGACAGGTAGACAGTAGGTTTATACTGCATTTACACATTTATATGAATGAGGACATGGACAGGTAGACAGTAGGTTTATACTGCATTTACACATTTATATGAATGAGGACATGGACAGGTAGACAGTAGGTTTATACTGCATTTACACATTTATATGAATGAGGACATGGACAGGTAGACAGTAGGTTTATACTGCATTTACACTTTTATATGAATGAGGACATGGACAGGTAGACAGTAGGTTTATACTGCATTTACACATTTATAGAAATGAGGACATGGACAGGTAGACAGTAGGTTTATACTGCATTTACACATTTATAGAAATGAGGACATGGACAGGTAGACAGTAGGTTTATACTGCATTTACACATTTATAGAAATGAGGACATGGACAGGTAGCCAGTAGGTTTATACTGCATTTACACATTTATATGAATGAGGACATGGACAGGTAGACAGTAGGTTTATACTGCATTTACACATTTATAGAAATGAGGACATGGACAGGTAGACAGTAGGTTTATACTGCATTTACACATTTATATGAATGAGGACATGGACAGGTAGACAGTAGGTTTATACTGCATTTACACATTTATAGAAATGAGGACATGGACAGGTAGACAGTAGGTTTATACTGCATTTACACATTTATATGAATGAGGACATGGACAGGTAGACAGTAGGTTTATACTGCATTTACACATTTATATGAATGAGGACATGGACAGGTAGACAGCAGGTTTATACTGCATTTACACATTTATAGAAATGAGGACATGGACAGGTAGACAGTAGGTTTATACTGCATTTACACATTTATATGAATGAGGACATGGACAGGTAGCCAGTAGGTTTATACTGCATTTACACATTTATATGAATGAGGACATGGACAGGTAGACAGTAGGTTTATACTGCATTTACACATTTATATGAATGAGGACATGGACAGGTAGACAGCAGGTTTATACTTTATTTACACATTTATATGAATGAGGACATGGACAGGTAGACAGTAGGTTTATACTGCATTTACACATTTATATGAATGAGGACATGGACAGGTAGACAGTAGGTTTATACTGCATTTACACATTTATATGAATGAGGACATGGACAGGTAGACAGTAGGTTTATACTGCATTTACACATTTATAGAAATGAGGACATGGACAGGTAGACAGTAGGTTTATACTGCATTTACACATTTATATGAATGAGGACATGGACAGGTAGACAGTAGGTTTATACTGCATTTACACATTTATAGAAATGAGGACATGGACAGGTAGACAGTAGGTTTATACTGCATTTACACATTTATATGAATGAGGACATGGACAGGTAGACAGTAGGTTTATACTGCATTTACACATTTATAGAAATGAGGACATGGACAGGTAGACAGTAGGTTTATACTGCATTTACACATTTATATGAATGCCTAGTGCACATATGGCATGTGAATTTTGTCACTATTGTTACAGTTGAAAGTGTGAAGTTTGTCGGTGTGCCTGGCTGTTCGGTGAGAGCAGAAGGACGTGTGTCATGCGTGTGGCCTCTTGTCTCTGTTCCGTGGGTTCCGTGGGTTCTGTGGGTTCCGTCTCCCTCTCAACGGCCCCTCCACCTCACAGCCCAGTCGACCCCCCTGCTGTCACGTCTCTCCTCCATACTCAAAGCCTCTGGCCGCACCGGTTCTCATTCACCTGTGGCGTCGTCCTGCTTCACAGGTGACCTGGCATGTGTTGTTATTTTTGTTTTTTTCCCTTTGCAGCTCTGCTGCGGGGGTCTTGAATTAATATTAAATACTTTGCCACATTGATTTAGCTTTGTTCTGCATAATGCAAGAAATTAATCTTATTTCCATATTAATTCAGTCAAGCAAGTTGGAGGCAAATCACAGTGGTGTTCTCATGATTTAATTAATGACTTTGTGCAGGGCTGGTCGTGGGCTGGCCGCGCTGCTCATGTGATTTGTGTTTCCAGACGCCCCAGCAGAGCATGACCTCAGTGTTTATGTGTTCAGTGTTCTGGCCTGGTGCGCTGGATTTCCCTCTGGCACATACATATTTGATTTTCTCTTTGCTTGTGAGAGAAGTTCAATATTGTAACACTCCACACTGACAAAACTTACAAATGAACTGTGACTCAGGCAGATTTTACAGGCCCTACAGAGCCATGACGAAGACTTTACTAACTTTTTAGAGAGTTGCAATCGTATAAGACAAGGGAAACCTCAATGTTCTGACCTCATAGAGGAAGCTGTGGACAGATAGGTTATTTCTTTTATTCTATTCAGAAGTAGAGATAATTAATATAAATGAACATTTACAGGTTGATATACAAGATTATAGCCAGATGCTAGTTTCCATCTTGGCAGGTTGATGTGTACTACATACACACATCGATGTGAAGAGTACCGTTAAGAACTTGGTGTTGACGTGAACTCTACTCATCAAACACGCGTGAAAAAGTTCAACAGAGGCAGTTTGGAGCAGGGATTGTAGCCACACAGTCGTTGTACGGTTGAAATTCACCCTTGTTTTGGCTCTGGTTTGGTCTCCAGCCGGTCCCGAGGGAAATATCAACCAGTTGCTGCTGGTTGGTGTTGGGAATCGCTGCCTGCAGGAAGCACGGATGAGCAGCCACAGGGCAGCACAGCAGGACTGTTTGCTCCAGAGGAAACTGACCGTGACCCCGAAGACAACGAACTTGATTCCTTTCTCTTTTTTCTCATCTGAAATCTTGCTCATCGAAGCTTCAAGTTTGTTTTTCTGTGTTGCAGACACAGAAAAACAGAGCGTCTTGCTGCCAGACTGAAGAACTCAGGCAAACCCAAAGGGGAATTTTTCGCCGGCTCCATATTTGTTGGGTTCTTCTTTGCTTGTGCGGCTCTACAAAATTGGCCTCATAGTTTTTAGGTAAACCTGCTAACACTGATCACATGACCTTTTTGGTGGAGGTAAGAGGAGAAAAAAACTCTGAGATGCGGTGTGATTCTTTCTTCAAGGATTTGTCATTGCAAACAGGGGAATGACGGTCCTGTGACGGCAGCACTCTGATTTTCAGGGTCCGACTGTACGTGGCAAAGAGAAATACGATGCTATTTCACCTCCCAGTCGATGGTCAGGGTGGCGCACGGCTCCTCTGGACTCACCCGTGCAAGAGTTCCTCCGCCGGCCCACAGGTTCAACGTGATCAGTGTCCCACCGGCAATGTTAGCGTAGCCTTTCAACTCACAAGAGGGGGCTGTGCCCCGCCCCATCATCTCATGTTGTTTGAGGGGCAGGGCCATGGGTGGTGTGACATCACAAATCCTCCTGGACAATCTCTGACGTTGATCTCTGTTGTTCTGCGGGTCATCCTGCCACCTTTGATGATGCAAGCATCAAAGCTACCCAGAGCTGCCGTGGAAGACTGAGATTTCTGGCAAATCTGCTCCGTTTTACAAGCTACTAGTGGCCGTGAATTTGAAATCATAACTCAAATATTTAATGCATCAACAATGGACTTATTATGACATCACAGCCCTTAGAGTTTTATCAGGAGGTTCCCAGAGATTCCCACTCTGCGGTGGGTGATGCTGGTTCTGTGTGAACAGTATGTTTAGCTTGTCTGGCTGGCTGGTACAGGGAGTGTAGTTCTGGAATGTGCAGTGTTCAGCCTTTAGCTCTCAACAGCAGACTTTCCTCCTGGATCCTCACACTCTCACAGATTGTCAGTCTTCGATGGGGAGGGCATTCCGGGAGTTCATGAAGAAGTGATGCAATTCAACTTTTATATTTTACTCAACCTCCCCGAGCCTTCCTCGTCGTCTTCATCTACCTCAGTTAGTGATTTCCTGTAAGCTGATTTAATTTGTAGCACTCGGCTGTAGGTTTAATGTAGGTGGAGGCGGTGCAGTGAGAGAGCGTCAAGAAACATTTCATTTACGTGCACATCCTCTCTAAGAGCGCACAACATGTCTGGTTTGATCCGCCCCAGTGAGCACTCTTTCCTATTTATGACTTTGTTCAACTTTCTGAATTTAAATTGTGTCCTTGTGCAGTTGCAGCTTATTGATCAGACCGGTTGTTCTCTTCCTTGTCATTAAAAGCCGTCTGAAATCCGAATGCTAGCAGTGGTGGAGTGGAACAGACTTAGAGCTGTTAGATTTGGCCTGAGTCGTGTTGACATCAGGACCTCGACTACGGCCCCCCCGTGGAGAACCCACTGATCGTTTCTTTCCCTCTCCTCTCAGTCTCAACACTAGTTGGGTCACACTGCATTGATGTTTTTATGGCGTCCCTGGAAACATTCAAGGGCTCGTGTGTTTGTCTTTCTAACAGCAACGTGCTGCCGAGGTTCAATGAGGGAGCGCGGAGGTGGGACTGAGGTGGGAGAACATTTTTCCCATGTTTCAATTGTGCATTTGCGTATCCTCTCCTTCCCCAAAGGAGTCCTTTGTCGGCTCAGAGAGCAGCGCTAATGACAGAATGGCATCGCAACATTTAAGAAGCCATCGCTCCTCCATTCATCAGGAGACGTTTGTGCCCAGCTGTCTTCTTCGCTCTGTTCTCTCTCTACTCTCTGATTGATGATAACAAGGTTGTTGCTGTTACCAGCTTTTATCCGCTGAATAAAATTGCTCCCTGCTTTTTCTCTGTGTGTTAAGTTTGCGCTCGTGTTTGTGTGTGTGTGTGTGTGTGTGTGTGTGTGTGTGCATTCACAACATGCTTATTTGTGTTGCTCCCTGACGGCTCGGTTGCCAAGTACGAATTGAAGAACATATCCATGACAATATCAATGTCTTGCTGTATTTATTCATGGCGTGTGCACGTGCACTTCCCTACTATTACAAATAGATGAAAGGCCGCTCCTCATGTGAGTCACAAGTTTTCTTTCTTCCTAAATGGCCCTCAACATACCGTCTGTCAGAGCAATGAATATCATCATCCCTGCTCACACTCCCCTCACAAACACACAGACACAAAAAGGACAAAGACGGAGAAGATAAAAGGCACTGAAGGACGCATGCAGGGGGATATTTGCACAAACTCTAAATGTCACATGACACATCTGTAAGTCATGTCAAGTCAAGAATAAAAGTCATCAGAAGAAGACACATAGAGAGAGGACATGTAGAGAGGCCATTTGGTTTATAATCAGTCAAACCATGGGAACAGAAGACTGGATATCCTGTGGCCACTAAAAATCTGAGCATGGGAACACGTTGTCCTGCTGCCCTGTCCCATTTACAGAGAAGAACCTGTTAGAGCGGAAGGTGTCTTTGCTGGACGGGTGCCGGGGCAGCAGGTTGTCTGTGTCAGCTCAGGACGTTCAACCATTCAGCTCGTCTCTTCTGAACATCTTTTGCTTCATTTGCGTGTGACTTATTCAGTACTCGGTCCTCAACTGCAACACCAACAACGATGAAGTCTCTCGTCTGTTTTCAGTGACTGACTGAAGCCAGAAGGTCTGAGACCACTGCGGAAAACACCCCCGACTCGCTTTCTTTCCCTTTTTTCTTCATTCTCTCCATTTTATTCACATTGTAAACAACACGAGTGTCTGATGTGTTTTATTCTTTGATTCTAAAACCAGTGTAATGTGGGCCCACCCCCTGGTCTTAGTCAGGACATGTGCTGCTGAATTTTGTCATGATTGGAGCCCTGAACCAGAGAGCGGGGCGTTACAGTCGTCTGTACGCCTGGTGATAAAAGCATGCATCAGCGTCTCCGTGTTGGCCTGAGACAGAACGTGGCCGACTCTGGCTGTGTTCGTTAGATGATAAAAACCTATTTTCATTATGTTTTTAATGTGTGGAATAAAAATCAGCTCAGAGTCAAAAATTAGGCCCAGGTTTTTCACTTGAAATTATGGGTTAAAAGACAGTGCTTGCAGTTTGGGAAAAGGTTTCTCTCTCTGGGCCTTGGGACCGATGACTAAAACCTCAGGGTTGTCCTGGTTAAGCTGGAGAACGCCTTCTGCCTTCCAGGATTTGACATCTAAACTGCAGTTCAAAAGGGCATCCACAGGCCTGGCGTCATCAGGAGGCATGGAGATGTAAAGCTGCGTGTCATCAGCGTACCTGTGGAAGTTGATTCCATGTCTCCTGATGACACCGCCAGGAGGGAGCATGGACAGGTTAAAAAGCACAGGAACATGATCAGCTCAAGTTCCAACCTCTGAGTTCCGAGGTAAAGGAACGTGGCCTTAATCATCAATATCTGTACATAAGATTTTTTAATATATCATAAAAATGAGAATATGTTGAACACGAGCCATGAAGGAGGCAACACAAGGAAACACATTCATGAAAAACTACTGATAGAAGCTGTCACAGTGGTTTGTGTTCATCTCTGTGTTCTCTTCCTGTCCCACAGGGTCCCATAGAGAACGATGTTGTGATTCATGTGGCCCTGATAGCCGAGAGCCAGAGGTACAGTGTGTGTGTGTGTGTGTGTGTGTGTGTGTGTGTGTGTGTGTGTGCGTGTGTGTGTGCGTGTGTGTGTGTGTGTGTGTGTGCGTGCGTGCGCATGCATGCGCGCACACTGCAGGTTATTTTCTGCTCCTCCCTGCTCTTCCTGGTTGTTGTGCTGGGCTCATAGTGCCCAGCTGGGCCTGACCTCTGCCATCATCAGTCACTCTGCTCATTGTGTGCGTTGGTTCTTATCAGTCCGCTGTTGTGTTCACACAGGGTACAGCAGGATATGTGTGTGCGTGTGTGTGTGTGTGTGTGTGTGTGTGTGTGTCAGGTTCAAACGTCTCTGAAGCTTGTTAACCTGTAACATCAATTACTGCGGCTGGTGGTCTTCCATCACCACATCATCTTCCTCAACACATTCCTCTTTTTTCCCCCCGACTTGCAAAGCAGTTGAGTCGCAGCTTAAGATCAGTAAAAGATAAAGATTCAGAGGAAATGATTATTGATCTTCTATTGATTCAGTGGCAGATGTCTAATAGTTACAGACTGATTGACTGATACAGATGTGGCCAGAGTCATGGTGAAGACAGGTTACAGCTGAATAACTACGAGATGAAGTGACACCATTCTACAAATGTATTAGATACATTTATTTTGCATTTGATTGGTTGTTTTGATGTCATGATGTCATTTATCAACTTCACCGTAAAGACTGTTTCATCGTAGCTTGTAATCTGGTAAGATTTGGGTTGCCCAGGTAACAGTCAATGATCAGAAAATGAAGTGTCAATGACATTGGTAATTAAGGTAAGGAAAAGTGTTTGAGCTTAGTGCACTTGTGGGGTCCAGCTGGTTTTGTAGGGTCTAAATTCTGGACTTCATACCTTTTGATGGCTGTTTGGGGGCTGAGACTTGGTTTTAGGGTCAGACTTTAGATCACACATGCAGTTGTGATGGTCCAGGTTCGAGGTGAGTTAGGGTAGCCAGTGAAGAAATCCATTTTAATGGCTGAATAATTCTATGAATTGTGTGTGTGTGTGTGTGTGTGTGTGTGTAGACTCCAGGTGTTTCTGAACACCTACGGGATCCAGACCCAGACACCCCAGCAGGTGGAGCCCATCCAGATCTGGCCTCAGAAGGAGCTGGTCAAGGTAACGTCTCTGAGTTTGTTCTGAAGTGTCACTGAGTGTCTGCTAAATGAAATTGTAGAATTGTAGAGTTTCGGAGAGAGAAGAACGTTTATAGATGTCTGCAAATGTGCTGCTGTCTTTATGTCCACATTAACAAGTTAATGCTGAGCAGCAGCCGACCTCCCAAAGATCCTTTATTCTCTTAGGGATTCACTTGACACTGTTGGAGCGAGTCCTCACTCAGCTCTAACAATCAAGGGACTACTTTACAAACTCATGTAACGAGTCCCAAACATGTCCTCTAACCCTTGCAGAAACTGCTTGGATCCTCAGTAATTCTCATCAGTGGTACTGACTTAGCACAGTCATTGCAACTAATTTCTGCAATCACGCATGAATAAACAAAAAGAACAGTACAACACGTAGTTGGTCGATGCCCAGCTCGTCCATGAGAAACCAACAGCAGTGTTGGAGAGGAAGGTTTCTGACTCGGACGTTTCAGAGTTGACTGTTCTGGTCTTTCAGAATAAAGCTGGCTGCCGTCATCGTACAGGACTACAAACAAAACACATCACAAAGCAACCAATCACTGATAACTAGGGTTGTTCAACGATAACAGTCCATGTAAAGGAGAGGAGAGTCACTATCGTCTCTGTAAATGCTCCCATCAGGACCGTCGCAAAAACCGAGGTAATGTGACTGTAAAATAACAATAGCAGCTAAGTTAGATGAAGATACAATTAGCTGCGTCGCAGTGAGAAGCCCAGGCGACCTGACAAGCTACATGATGGAGCACAGAATTAAATCCTCTCCTCAGATGTATCAAAAACAACCCTCTTTAAACTCTTCCATACCCAGCGCGCCACCCAGGCCCTGACACACGAGCCACGTCCCGTTACGGTCGCTCAGCCTTGATTGTGGCTGATTGTGGGGTTGGTGAAGGTTCAAGACAAACCTCACTAGTTGAGACATCTGCAGGATCAGCTTGGGTGTCTGCTTGCTGGCTGTAATGGCTCTCTTTAGCTGTAAAAGGATAAACCCGTCATTGTTGTGAACAATTAGGAGGATATATGGGGAGAGGAGACTGTGATAAAGTCGAGGTTCCACCCCACCACCACTTCACGGATCAATCTTGCAGCCAGTCATTTCAGCAGTTAGCTATCAATATCCCTGCAGAACTTGGCCCAGTCGGTCCATCTGCTCGTCAAGCCAAGATTTCTTGCTCCCAAGATTTTCCCTTCAATTGTCCCATTAATCACCGCCGTGCTGCAGATTGCTTGAAGTGATTGATTAGTTGAACAGTGATTGTTCATGGTGATTGATCAGCATAATGGTGGGCATGTCCCCGGCCTCTTTTTTTTTTTTTTTTGCCACAAACGGCAGTCAGATGCATTTCTAGAAATGTCAATAATGACAAAAGTTTCAGACAGTAAAAGCTGAACTTCCACCTCATGTGACTGTGCTGGTCATATTTGAACCGCTGTCTCGTAGTCACCCCTAGCAACAACACCAACATGACATATGACTCCGCGTGTCAGATGAGCTGCTTATCGAACGAGCTGGTGTCACCGATTCATCCTGCCAAAGCAGGACAGCGGTTTTCAGCAACACTCCTTTTTACCTTCTCATCCGTGTTGGTTTCAGCTGCCTAACGAACTCCTACAGTCAGACTGGACTGACCCTCAGCACACCTGCCATTCCAGTTACTGTGAAATTTTCCTCCTTTCTTGTTGTAGTTGTACAAGAACTGGATATACAACATTCTCTGGAGCCAGTCGGCGTTGTCTTTTTGCTGCCTTATCAGTATTCACTCCCTTCCAGGCCCAACAATATCAATATTTCATCAGCGGAAATTATTCTTATTACAGATCTTAACTGTTACATGGGCACTAAATAAAGTGATCCAGTGAGACGGGCGTTTCCATGCCCCAGTGCAATTTTACCAGAATGCAACTTTTGTGACATGTGTGAAGAGGCTCCACCCACTGTAGGGGATGCAATGTGGGAGTAGTTCCGCCGGTCCATACGAGACCAACCCACGTTGTTTCCTGGGAACAATGCAGGTGTTTCTGTTGTTCTGTGTAATGAAGCAACAACGCAGCATTTTGTCATGTGTTGTTGTTCGGTGCTCGTGCAGCTCCACCAGTGCAGGAGAATAAACGTTCAGAGGTGTAGGGCACGACTACAACAACCTGAGAGCAAGTGAATCAAGTTACAGTTCACTGCAGCTCCTTCTAGTGAAACTTTGCAATTTTTGCCAGCACAGCGACGTCAGCTGTAGGCGTTCCAGTCGTACATTCATCGGTTCTTCTGAACGGGTTGTCTGCGGAAACGCTTGGAGGAAGTTGTCTCAAATTTGGCACAAACAGGGCCTAAAAAGACTTTGGTGGTCAAATCTAGAGGTGTCTGTGACGCCACTGAGTCACTCAACTGACATGCAGAATTTCCAACTTTTGAAAGCTGCGTTTGCTGTTGAAAAACCAGTTCATGCTGGTGGTGGGTGGTCTTTGTCAGCACAGCGATCAGAGTTCAACGTTTTATCTGATCTGAAATGAGTGGATGCTTTTTGAATATTTGTACTGCAGACTGTCCAAGCAGATGCAGTATATTGCTTTACAAAGTTTTAGATTTTTCAAGCTTGGAAGCAAAACACAAATCTATCAGAATTCCAAACGAAGTACGAGACGACAAACTCTGAGTTAATTTGAGTTGAAGTACTGTGACTGAAGGAGAGCACCAAGCTAGTCTTTCAGTGGCTAAATGCAGTACATGCATGATACTACAGCTACTGCAACTGGCCTGCATGTTTGTTTGGCTGCTTGATCCCACTGGAGAGCATCTTTGAACGGAAAAGAGAGAGATATTTATAATCTCCCATGACTTCCACAGGTAACATTTATGTCCGTAGTGTCCGTGGTGCTGGTTTCATCTGCAGCAGATTACTGCGTGTGTGCTGTCACATCTGTGACACCATCATTACCTGCCTGCCTGCCTTCAAGCTTCTCTTTCACTCCCACCACCTCCATCGCTCAAACCCTGGTCTCCTTGCCTCTGTCTCCCATGTGCATGTCGGTTGTTTGAAGTCTATCATCTCCCCCTCATCTCTCCCGTCATATCCATCACTCAAACTCTCCCTAGCCTCCCTTCCTCATCTGTCATTTCTGTTTTATGGTGTCTTCTCCACACCACCTCCTATAAACAAACTCTTTCTCCTATCATGTCATCTCTGCGGGTTTTCTTCTGTCCTCTGGGCCGCTCTACCTTCTGTCCTTCTCCTGTTGTACCCTCCACATCCGTTTCACCCTCTTCTCCCCTCCAGGCCTACATCCTGCCCCGCCCCCATTATGTCTGTTACACCAAACAGCTCTCCCCTCCAGCTCTATCATCTGCCTTTGAACTGTCATACCTGTTACTGTTTCCTTCCCTCCCCTCTGCCTCTTTCTGCTGCGTGCTGCTCAGCCACTCAAATGGATATGCAATTGTGAGTCAGAGCGGGTACTGTGCTGAATATTAAATCCGAGCCCAGACACACTTTCCTTCCTCGACAGAATCTGTTTATCTGGGAGTCGCCAGCATCTCGGCGGCTGCAGGCTGCATTCGCTCACCTCCGCTCGTCCCTCTTAGCCGTTTGATTGTGTTGACAACAGCTGTCTGACGATGGCAGAGTGGCAATTACATTTTGCAATGTGTTATTCCCACATGTACGCCCTAAAGCATATCCCCTCACAAATCACTGCTTTTCCCAACAAATAGCTGTCTGTAAATAGTTGTTCCTCACCCTGTTTGATATTCAGCATGATGTCCAACAGTTTTTCCGCTCGCTTTTTTATTTCCCAGCCGTTGAGGTTCAAAAACACAAGAGTTCGATACTAACGATTTCTCTGAAGGAACCCCATAGAGGAGGCCGTTGTATGTTTTTGTCTGTTTAAAATTGGTGCTTGAAACTTTTTTCTCACAACCCCTTTGTTGTTTTTGTGGGCACAGATAGTTCATTTATATTTAACTTCAGTAACCTTCAATTTAATCATGTCACAAAAATGTCAAATTTCACCCAATTTTTTCAAATTTTTTTGCATCATGGCACTCACAGACGGACAAACCAACAGACAGGATTGAAAGCATGAATTCCTCTTGTTTGGTCGAACTTCTCACGGCCTCATCCTTACCTGCCCAGGTTTAGATGGCATGCCTGCACAGAAAAAACAGACAAATAAGAGACAAACTCCTCCTTTTCATCCCAAACTCACTGGACACACTCACACCATCATTTTTGAGTAGTTTGTCAAGTTGCTGAACCGAAGCCCAACCCTCACGCTCTCTTCAAGTCCCTGCTGGTGAACGTATCCGCCGTAAACACCAAGAGTTGCGTTGGAGCGATTTAGGACAGCAGCCCAGCGCCTCTCAAAATGAGGAATGTCCCTGTGCTGAAGAAAAAAGTTTTTGCAGAGTTTGCCGGTATGCAGGTGTAAACTCCTGCAGCTTGTAGCGCCTCTTATTCTCTCTTTTACCTGTCAGGTTTTCCGGGGTTGTGCTGTGGTGGCTGGGATGAAGGGGTGCTTTGATTAGCTGTCTGTGTGTCATCCTCCCTCATTGGTATTCTACACACAGGAGGTGCCGAGGTTATTCCAACCTCCCTCTGCTCCTCTCCCCCAGGCCTCCTACTTGCCTGTATGGGTGGTGATGTGTAACTCCTCTCCTCCTCTGTTAACATTTGCCTTTTTCATATGATGGCTGTGCTTTTTCATCATTTAGTGTTAATTCTTTTAATTGGTCCAACCGTGCTTTCTCCTGCTGTGCTCCGTTCGTCATTATCAGTGGAGTTACTCAGGAGTAGCAGAGCACCACCTTTTGGTAGATGTGGGGAACTGCAGCTGGATGAAGGCAGCAAGCAGGTTTGCAGTGGTGCCTGTGAGCTTGTAGGTGGACGGAGGGTGAAGAGATGAGAGGTATCTGCATGTATGTGCTGTCACAGTCCAGCTGCATCTGAAACTCTGAAAATGAAAATCTGTTCCGCCTCTGTACCGAAGCAAGCCGAGCAGATAAATCGATGTCCATCCTTCTCCTTTCATCTTTGGATCTGGTCTGACTGCAGCAGACACAACACTAGGAAGCATTTATCTGAGGAATTACTCCTCTGCATTCTCCTCGCTGCCATCTCGTTTCAGTCCCTCTTGTCTGCCCTTCTGTGTAAGAGCTGGGTAATTACTGCTGCACCTGTGGAAACCAGGCAAGAGCGTCGTAAGTGTCCATCTCTGCAGACCAGAGCTTGTGTTGACTGTTGCTGGGATTCGGCGTGACACTGAAGGACCAGACGAAAACTTGAGTCTTGATTGATTGATTAAAGCAGAGCCTGAGTGTACACACAGATTACACACACTGAGCAGGTAAAAGCCACCAGCTCCCAGGAATGAAATAAAGGACCTCTTCTACCCTGCAATTTGTATCAACTCCAGTTGGGGGACCAGAAATGCTACTGAGTGAGAAGTGTGGTGTTCCCAGGCAACAGAACCTCAACTTTAGGGCAAGTATCAAGTGTCTTAAATGAGGTGGTAAAAACTGTGTACAGCTGAACGAGAATCAGCAATGTCACAAAATGACTGCAGTTGAAACCACAACCGCAAGAAAAAAGCAATTACCATGAAATATATAGAATTCATCATGCACTAAACCTCTTATCCAAACAGTAATTCCCATTCACTGTTGGGTGTATGAGGAATTACTTTGGTGGCGTGTTTGTCTTTTCTATAAGCTGCAAATATTAATGTATTTTATGTCCTATGGCAATAACCTCAGAGCAGAGGATTGAATTTGTTGAGACAGCAGTTCTTTGCCAAGACCATCAACTAGTCCTCAGTAGGGTTTGTCCTGGTCCACAGATCTCGTTCTCAGAGAAGTGAAGCTCTGCGGTGAAAATCTGGACAAGTAGCGGCAGAGCGTCTCAGGGAGGATGTGTTTTTGTAGGCCAACCTGTAGATTAGCATCGTCTGGACCAAAAGCCAATGGGATGTTTACTTTGGATTTACATCCAAACAGCCTGAGGTTAAAGGCTTAAAAGATGCTGAAAATATACATAAACAGTGCCGGTGCAGCAGCAGCAGTTCTCTCCTTCTTCTGCAGATGAGAATCTGAGAGGAGCAAATGAGCTCAAATTATTCTGCAGCCCAAGGCAGGGACAGGGAAGTCGAAGCTCAGAATGATGGTTACGGAGGGCAGCCTTTATCAGCTAAGCACATCGTTGTTTTGAGGGCCGGCTTGTCTCAGCAGAGCGGCTGTCAAGTAATCAGAAGGTTGCAGGTTCAATCCCCGGCTCTGCAGGTCTGGCCCGTTGCACAGCAGCCTCCTCCGTCAGCCTCTGAATGTGTGTGAAAGAGACAACAACCCAAAGCGCTTTGAGTGCTGTTAAGATGAAAAGCGGCCATGTAGGTGCAGCCCACTGACCATTTATGCGTTGGAATGAGGGTTCAGCCGCGTCTGTGTGTCTTCTCATCGGCCTTAGACTCACGGGCTGGGGTGTGTGTGTGTGTGTGTGTGTGTGTGTGTGTGTGTGTGTGTGTGTGTGTGCTTGGCTCCACTAAACACGCTGCAGATGGCAGCACAGGGACTTTTCCTGCTCGCTGCATCTCATAACTTCACAGTTAAAATCAGTTGGTGGTTCTGCCATATGGAGGGAATTTCATCTTATGAGTAACGACAGCAGACACGGCTCAGCGGGACACATGATGGACTCACACCTTCATCACATTTTGGAAGAGTAGAACAGTGCTGCGTGACATTCAAATCAAATATGATATTTTTAATCTTGAAGCAACACTGATAAGATCCTGAGGGATTTATGCAGATAATGATGCAACTCTCAGTTTTCTCTGAAATCAGAAAGGTTAGCGGTACGGTGCGCAGTGGGAATGTTGAGATGAGACATTTGTGTCTGCGTGTCAATGTGTGTGTGTGTGTGTGTGCTTTTCTGCAGGCGTATCGTTTCCTGGCTGTCAATAAGAAGCTGAGGCTGAGTGGGCGTCCAGAAAGGCCTGTTGGCTGCATCGGGACCTGCAAGGTATTTGAATTTGCAACCAGCCCGGAACATATGTATGTATGCACATGCATGTGCCCCTGCTGCACAGGTCAGGGGTGAGCACTAACACACCTCCCACACATCGATGTGCTTACATTTCTGAGCTCTCGAAGGAGCTGACTGCAACTCACAAACTCAAAAATTATGCAGAGTTGCTCCCTTCATCAGACATACAGAATGCATCAGTGAATGCTGAATAGATTTTGCTTGTTCTCAGGACTTAAAGCAATTTAAAATGCTAAGCCGGGAGTTAGTGTGTGTGTGTGTGTGTGTGTGTGTGTGTGTGTGTGTCACATTATGTGGTGTGTACACTTGCTAATGTCTGTTTCTGATGTTGTTTGCAGTTTTTCCCAAATGAAGGTCACAGCACGACCAAATAAGTTGAGCTAAAGCAGCTTTCTCAAACAAAGACATTGCCAAACAAATGAATCATGGCTCAACTCTTTGCAAAGACAATATTATAATGGAACATTTATGGGGAAGATGGCAGCCTGCCAGAGGGCATTATCATCATCAGTGTGTCTGCATGTGTGTCTGTGCATTCTATATGTGTGACAGGAAGTGCTGCCCTAGTTGTGTGTATGTAACAGCAGTGTGTGTTCCCACTGTTTTAAGATTGATGGCTTGTTTTATATGCTGCCCAGAATAATGTATACGTGGCTTCTTGGGAGCAATTCGTCTTCTAAAACAATTGTGTGTGTGTGTGTGTGTGTGTGTGTGTGTGTGTGTGTGTGTGTGTGTGTGTGTGTGTGTGTGTGTGTGTGTGTGTGTGTGTGTGTTCCTCCCTTCAGATTTATCGTATCCTGGGCAAGACTGTGGTGTGCTACCCAATCGTGTTTGATCTAAGTGACTTTTACTTGTCCCAAGATGTTATGCTGCTGATTGATGATATTAAGGTAAGCCAGGGTCGCTCTCAGAGCAAACCAAGGCCGTGGCTCTGCTGCTAACTCGCACTCAACCCACATCAAGGACATAAATTCTGCTTTTATATGTCCTGTCTAATGAGGTGCAACACTGTGGAAAATACAGGAAGTAAACTGATTTGGTTGGATTGCATGTTCCTTATTCTGGTTCCCGCAGAGGAGTCAAATACTACAGGGAAGCTGTGGCTGCTGTAGTGACTGTAACCCGCATCAGAATGTTCTGGAGTCGGTGCTGTGACACTCAGACTCAAACCCAGACAAAAACTGCATGACCATGAGGCACTAAGGGTCAAAACTCTGTGCAATAATCATCAGTGTTCACAGATGCAACAGAAGTGTAAATTTAGAAAGAAGGAATCGATAAAAGTGCACAAACTGTGTTAGAATTAATTTTCCAACATTTCAAGTTGTGTTTGAAAGACGTATTTATCCTCTTAAGAAGCCGTGGACATCTTTGTGATCTTTGTGCAGACAACATTTCAGTGAATGCGAATCTGTGTGTGTGTGTGTGTGTGTGTGTGTGTGTGTGTGTGTGTGTGTGTGTGTGTGTGTGTGTGTGTGTGTGTGTGTGTGTGTGTCTTCAGAACGCCCTGCAGTTCATCAAACAGTGCTGGAAGATGCAGGGACGTCCTCTCTTCCTGGTTCTCATCCACGAGGATAACATCAAGTAAGTTACTCACCATAACGCTGTTTTATCTTTTGTCCGTCTCGCTGTCCTCTGATAACATTCCTGCTTGTCCCACTCCTCTGTACGTTATCCTTCATCTCTCTCTCTCTCTCTCTCTCTCTCTCTCTCAAGCTTAAAAAAATCTCTTGCAGTTCTCAGTTCATTTCATTGTTTCCATCCAACATTTCTCTCTCACTCCTTCTCTCCTTTATTCCTGCTGGTGTCGGTGATTTGTCTTCATATCAGGAAGGTGCTATCGTTATTTGCTTGCTGATTGGGTGATAATGTTCCTCATTTGTATCACTCCAGCAAGGCTGGTGGGCTGATAACGGCAGTATTGACCATTATCAGGGGAGCTACATGTTAAATGTGCTACAAGCACTTAAACAGGCGCGCTGCCACACCTGGAATGAGTCACCGAGCTTTCCCAGAGCAACTCAATAGTCATTAGTTTGCTATTGATCGCGATGATGACCTGCATAGAAGGCGACAGCAGTCCGAATAAAGCAATGAGCGCTTCAGTGAAGTGTGCTGGTTTATTCGGAGGTTTCAGCTGTAATGATTTTATACTGACATTATGTTTAATATCGGTGTTGTGTTCAGAATACACACACGAGAGCTGCACTAAGAACCTGTTTGTGTGCAGGGGAAGCCGCTTCAATCCAGTCTTGGACATGCTGGCCTCATTCAAGAAGGGCAACATTGGAGGGGTCAAAGTTCATGTCGACAGACTTCAGGTTTGTGGATCCATCTGATTGAAAAAGGCTTGTATCGTATGGTGTATTGATCCTTCATTTGGTCTGTCTTGATTACACCTATTGAGACGGTTTCAAGGAATTTTTGTATCCATTATCGGATGTTTGCAAGTTACACAGTCCTCTGCCAGGGAGATGTGATGTCATTAGATTCAGGTCCGGTTCTGGATCCATTTCAGGTCTGTGGTCCCTCTCCTCAGGCATGGAGGGCTCCACCCTCATCCAGCAGTGATGTGTTGCCTGGCGTCCCCGGCCCAGGAGACAGAGTACTGTAGTGTAGTCAACTTTACCAGCCTGGCGGCGTCCTCGGCTACATTGACGTCAGAGGGAATCGTATTGCTTCAAGTCGCAACCTGGCTTGTGTTGTATCTTGTATTGATTTGTTGTTTGTTCGTTCTTAATTGCTTTTTGTGACACAAGTTTCATTTTCTTAATCGATTGTGGGACATGTTTGCATATGACAAAGTGGAACAATATTTCTGGAAATAACTGCAGAAAGTCCAGGTACATTCAGTGGGAAAGATGCTCCCCTGAGACGAGACGGCGTCTTGCTTGTTCTCAGGACATCCTGCTCGTTGTACCAGCACTTCCATGGGGAAATCATGTTCACACCCAAAGAAAATATTTCGAAGTCCTTATTCTTATTTTTAGGAATTTGTGAAGTTGCGCTGCGAGTATCAACAGTGTTGATGCATTCTTTGGTCGCTCTTAATGACTGTTTAAATTGGTGAGACGAGTTCCAGGACATTTGCCCGATGATCATTGGACGTGCTAGCAGATGACACCGTGTAACCACGGCGGTAACAGTAACTAGAAACCTGAATTAGGAGGTCACGAGTCCTGATGTGGCGTGACGGTGGTGCTGTGGTCCCTCTGGTGTAGAGCTGCAACCATCTCCTAGCGGTAGCAAACAAAACACAGACGTGACAACGGACAGACAGCAATAATAACACGTCACCGTGACTGCTACATACTGTCCCCTCTGCTGAATGGTAAAGGTATAATGCCAAACCTGATCCTGACACATGAAAGTTGACTTTGTTTGATAATTCATTTTACAAAAATTGGAAAAAAACAAACACTGTGAAACCCTAAATTAGGTGGATGTTGATGAGCTCGTGCTGTTTTTGGGCAATGGAAGCGCTAAGCACGGTTCGCTATGATGGTCAAGTTATTACATATTTGTTTTAAAGAAAACCTTCCATGGGCGTCCTGGACATGCATTGATACAAGCCACCAAATTGACCTTTTCTACAATGGGTTTTATTGTTTATTTTACCATGACTTCACATTCTTATCTTTCAATATTTCAGGTCCATAGTATCAAGAGTTGCAACAATTCAAACATTTTACTAGAAAATGGTGTTGGGTTGACATTTTCACTGTCAATCCGCAGTACTGCGTCAGTCCGACTGGTCCTCCTGCTGTCCTGCTGCTGGGGATGCTGGGTTGCCCACAGCTAATTGGACTTCAGCCTCTAGTTTCTTCATGACTTCATGTCCCAAGTGTTTTTGTGGAATCCTGCTGACATCAAACACAACCAAGGCAGAGGTCGCAGTTGACATGAATGGATGTTAGTGGCTCCTTCTGTTGGTATCAAAGTCCCTGCTCATCTTCGTGGATGAAGAAGGGAAGCGAATGCAGCACCTGAATTATATCTGTGTTAGGAACTCAAACCAAGAACTTTGTCAAACACATGACAGCTTGTGCAAGCCGAGCGTCTCCCTCCGTGTTTGTGCTGCTCAGCAGAGACTTCCTCACATCAACCTGTTATATGTGTTTTTTTACTTTTAAACTTCTTCCTCTCCTTTGCCTGTTTGCCATTCACTTCACAGCCGCCTCCCGCAGCTTTGAAGCACTCCTCTTCATCATCTCATTGTTATGGGGAGCAGGAGAGCTCCTCTCCTCCGCCTCTTATTTTCGTTTTGGAGTTGACTTCAGTTGGAATGGATAATGTCACGTTTAGACCACACCAGCTCTCTTTACTCCCACACAGACACGCTTTCAAATGACTACAGTTTATATCAGCACATAACTGTTAAGACTAAAAACAGTAAACTTGCTTCTCCTCTTGTTATTTGGTTTGAACTCCATGATTTCCAACATGAGTTGCTGTTTTTTTTCTCTCGACCAAATCACCCAACAAACCTCCACGCAGGCTTCTTTACTGCTTTGTGTCTCCATCTCCATCACTTTTAGACTTAAAAGTCCCTTTAAAGTAAGATTGCCTTGTTTCGAAAAGTGCCTGTATGTTACTGTGGAGGAGATTGTGTCCTCCAGTCATCAAACAATCACTTTCCCCATCATGAAAATGTTTCTTTTTGCAAAATAACCTTTCAGACGCTGATATCTGGAGCTGTGGTGGAGCAGCTGGACTTCCTGCGTGTCAATGAGGCCGAGTAAGAGCTTCCTCGACAGTTTAATGCTTCATTGTCTGACATCTTTTTCACTTTGTTTTAATTTGATCTCAAAATCTCAAAAAGATAAAAATGATTGCGTATTTTTGACAGTTGATCCAGATTGGTCTTTTACCAAGGTTTGATATGCTTTTTAAAAGTGGGCACAAATGTGAGTGCGTATTGTTACTCCATACTTTCTGTGTCATGTGACCCAGAGACTCCAGATCACAACCAGATATTTTGACCCGACTGAACAAACGAGACACGCCTCTTTTGACACAATTCTGCTGATGTCTCTGAATATTTTCCCTTCTCCTCTCTGGCACACATCTTTCTCCTCGTCTCTTTGCTTACACGTGCAAAAGGATCCCAGAGTTCAGAAGCTTCGAGGAACTTGAGCTGCCTAAACACTCCAAGGTGAAACGACAGATGAGTACGCCAAACGCCTCGGACCTGGAGCAGCAGCCCGAGATCAGCGTGGAGGAATGGCAGCAGAAGCCCACCAATGAGATCGTCCAGAAGTTCTTTGTGAGTGCAGTACTTGAGCTTTGTGAGAATCATAGAATATCAGCTGAAACTAAAATATTGCACCATAACCGCTGACTTTTGTGTTACACAACATGATTCTCAACTAAGGCTGGTAGAGACAAATCTTGAGCGTGGATGTCACATGTTGGGTTTAAGGGAAACCACTTGTCTGCCATCAGAAAGGCTTGAGTTAAATATTCAGCAGCGTTCCTCCTGCTCGGCTCGACAGTGCACTCCGAGAGACTCCGTTGTCAGTATTTGCAGCAGAGAAGCCGGTGAAGGATCAAGTCCTTGTCACTGTGCTGCTGAGAGTGTCAGCTGTAAGGAAGGTTGTGTAACTCCGTGTACCACAGAGCAGACACGTAAGCCCACATGTCATCTCACCAAGGATAAACAGCTCTTACAGCATATCCCAGTCTGGATGACAAAGCGTTTCCCTCATCATCCTCTGCACAGATTAAGGCGATGCGTTATTTCCTTCCTTACGCTGGTTTGGGAGAGCATCAGCTCAAATCTGCATCGTCACAAGCATCAACAGCTCCTCCGTCCAGAGCTCTGCGTCAGTGTTTCAGGCTTTGACGTTCTACTCTTGCAGCAGCTTCACTGGAGTTAATTTGATCGTTCATGGAAGAATCAGGATTAGAGGTCAAGCGTTGAGCATTACTTCGTCCAGAAGGCGTACTTGGCCTCTCAAGTGTTTCACCTGTGTGTCGCGGGTGTTCATAAAGACGTTTTTCCCTCCTGCATTGTGCCTCGGTGACTTCAGGATGCAAAAAAAAACACCACATATTTTTAGATTAAAGCCTAATTAAAGACACGCTGAGTACAAACATCAGGGTACGATCTGTCGTTGAACTTCCTCAAGAGCACCGTCCAGTGTCCTCAACGTCCACTTTCTTCTTATCTTATGGAAATTCTCCAGTTTCGTTGTAAGCTAACGACAATAAAGATTTTCTTTTCTTTTGATTTTGATTTGAAATTCACGGTCATTCAAAATTATTACCGTCTGCATTTAGGCTGTCTGAGTATAATCTGGTTGTTGGTGAAGTTTATATGTGTCATGACTGAGTGAAGTGGTGTGTGTGTGTGTGTGTGTGTGTGTGTGTGTGTGTGTGTGTGTGTGTGTGTGTGTGTGTGTGTGTGTGTGTGTGTGTGTGTGTTCTTGTCCAGGACTCCGACTGTTTAGCCAGTCAGGCTCAGCTCGCCAGCATCCTGCTGAGGAGAGAAGGACAGGACTTCCTGGCTAAAGACGGTAAGAGCAAAGTCAAACTGTGAGTGAGTGAGCTGAGCCGTCACCAGGTGTTTCTAATGGAGCCGCTGACGTCATCTTTACCTGTTCAATGCAAAGAAAGTTTGTAACAACACTCAAAGATATTTTTGTCTTTTGTGTGTCCAGAGAACCTGATGGAGGAGCTGGAGAGAATCTACAGACGAGCTGGCAGCAGAAAGCTTTGGTCTGAGTCCCTCACACTGACATAAAACAGACTGAACTGCAGTAGTGGACAAAGTACACAGCCCAAGTACTTGAGTCCAAGTATATTTACTGTGGGTCCAATCCTACTCCTGCTACTCCTTGAGAGAATCGTTCCGTCATATTTCTCCTGATGTCAAAGCTTCTCTAAGCAGGAGCAAGTCACGAGAATCTTCTTAGAAATGTGGATTCAAAGGTACAAGATTGTGGAGTGAATCTCCCCATACTCAAGTCAAGTACTGGTAAAAGTACATTTAAGTACAATACTCAGTTACATGTATTTTGTCACTGTCCACCACTGCTGCTCAGTACATATGTTGCTTCCTTTACACTTGTTCTTTATCATTAGTTCAGATGTTATTCACGTGTTTCTCGGTCATCAAACTACGGAAGTGATGACCAAAAACATCAAAACCTAAAAATGTAGATTATAAAACTACATTCAGGGCCAGTGATCACGCGAAAGTAGGATTGTCAGTCACACCTGCATAGTTTAGTGTGACTTGAAAAGATTGAGATTATTTGTGGGAAAATTTGATCGGAATTTTGCGTCATGTTCTTTTTTATCTTGACTCCTCGAACGAAACTTGTTGTGCCCCGTTTGTCTTCTGCCCAAATTCATTTGTCATGTTTTATAATCAAATAACTTTTATGTGATTTGGCCAACTGTAGGCTGGCAGTGCGCCATTCTGCCTCCATTATCAAGAAGTTTGCAGGCTCTATAGCGCCTCACATCACCACAATACTGGTGCATGGGAAACAGGTAACATCTGTGCATGAGAGGACCTCACTAGCTGGCTAGCTAGCTAGCTAGCTGTATAACTGTGTGAGGTTTAGCCAACCCAATAATATGATTGCTCATGGTGTAAACTGGAGTTTTAAAAAGTCAGGAAGAATCATCTCCAAAGGTTCATCAGCCAGCGTGTTGGATCTAGTGACATCTAGAGGTGAAGTTGGGCATTGCAACACCTCCTCTCAGGGAAACCCACGTTCGCTCGTAGGGTCATTTTCATATGAACCCACATTTCTCAAATTTGGCTCCTCAAGCATCTCATAAGACAGAATAGCAGGCCAGCACCGGCAACCATTGACTCAGAATCTGGAAAGATGAATTGACCCCTGCAGGAAAATCACCCTGTCACAGACAAGCAGAAGGAAAATGTGATGCTAATTCAGGTTACACCATCAGATCAAGTCAAAGGAGATGGCTAATACTCACATGGTCATGAGTTCACCCAAGCTAGCAGGCTCCTTGTCCTCATTAACCATCCCAGAGGCTGGCTGCTAGTCCTCCTTCAGCATCACCCATCACACGGCGCTGGCTCCAGTGAAATAGTAGCGCTAGACTCGTGTGTGTTACTCCACTGTTGCCCAGAGGCTCTTTAACCCGCTAATACACGCTAACGTCTGGCTTTCCCCTCCAGTCAGAACAGATGTAATGGCCGTTCGACCCCAGCTCATAGTAGGTATCGATTGGCTATAAACACAGAACCAAGGGTGCACAAGGTAAGCAGCCACCACCCAGCGAGAAGTCATGGCTCTGCTAGAAACAATATGAAGGCGAGAAAGTGTGGCGCCTCCCTCCCTGACTCTGCCACTTTTTGTCATCTCCCCTCAAAAAACCCCCAAAAAACATCCATCTGCGTTCCAACCTCACCACAACACCGTCACTGGCCTCCGCGCTGCTGCAGGGAGCCTTTACACTGTTGTTCAACGTGTTCATGGCGTGGAACATGATACACAAAAAAAAAAAAAACCCCACCTTGTGTACTCCCTGATCACGGTTTAGAACCAGAGGCATCCGGTTCCTAAACTGAATTCAGAACCGCACTGACCCACATGTGCGAGAGTGTCTGTTGGACTCGTCTTCCATCCTGAATCTGACGCGAGCTTCCAGTTTGACCTTGATGAGCTCGTCTCACCCCTGAATCTTCAGCGGCTCCAAATATCAAAGCTGATACGTACTTTGATGAATCGGCGTATTCAGTGTTCGTGGTCAGTCAGCTGACTTCTGTGAATGGTCGTTCGAACGTGTTCATGTGAGTAGTTGGAGTTTGGGTGGGAGAAAATATCAACATGGCTCTATATCGCAATACTTTTTTTCCTGATAGAATATCAATACTCCAGCTTTTTTTTTAAACAACAATACATTTCTTAGACGGATTGTAAATATAATCTGGCTCCCGCACCTCTGCCTCAGTCGCTGCGACAGCTTCTACAGTTTCCTGCCGTATTGAGTGAGGCAGTCGAGGGAGCGGCGAATCAGAAGCAGCATGGTGGACGCTTGGAAACTTTAAAGCAGGCGTTTGACATCTGATGTACGTGTATGAGTTGTATGGTGATGCCAATCGTGTGGGGAGGTCATGCAACACTCCCCCTTAGTTCCATGTGATACTGCGTCCAGTTGCCTGAAGTCACGGCTTCTATTATGTGCTATTTAATTATTGTACAGGAGGATTTTCTGCACGGAGGAATTTGATTATGCCTAAGAGGGGAGGGAAAAGCCTGCAGGCTGGTTTCCAGCTCGTGTGGAAATAGTGTCAATACTCAGTTCAATTTATTTTCTCATTTCACTAACATTGGCCAGGAAGTGAAGCTTGAAATAGGTTCGCCAACAAAGCATCAGTGGATTGACACCACATCATGCCTTATAAGCATTACAGCTTTGTTGCCTTCCCATTCATCGTGCTCAAGAGGGGCTTTCATATTTCCACAGGATTGAGCACTGAATACCCACACACACACACACACACACACACACACACACACACACACACACACACACACACACACACACTTTCAGCACAGAGTAAGAGGAAGCTCTATTTCAGCTGATATTATTCACAACCCCGTTAATTTAATGATTTAATTTGTTCACTGCTTCTGTAAAGATGGCTTCATATATGTGTGTGTGTGCGCGCGTGTGTGTGTGTGTGTGTGCGCGTGTGTGTGTGTGTGTGTGTGTAGCAACCCTGGCTGTGGGCTACCACGTGAAGATAACCACAGTTTACTGTGTGCTGCTTTCTCCTAATAGGATTCCTGCAGGCAAGAGGAGGCAGGGTGAAAGCTGCTCTGACTCTCCTGAATGATAATTCAGAAAATTAGTGAACATTAAAATATTTTGTGGGAAGTTAATCTTTTGTCACTCTTAGTGACGATGACTGGCAACCTAAATGTCAGGTTTTCATGATGCCCCTCTGTTTTTGACCATATATCCTGATAAGGCCTTGAAGAAACTTCGTCAAGTCTGACACAAATATTCATTTTGACGTGCGAATTTATCACATTTTGTTGATCAAAGGTCAAGGTGACAACATAAAACACGTTATTACACATGACTAAAGACCGACTTTCAATATGTTCTCCATGTCAGCAGTAAAAGTAGGAGTCACATGTTTTTTGATTAAATGTTTTGCACATTAGCAGACACAACATCTTCAAGAAAAGGGTTTTAAAATCGTACCATCAAAATAAAACGAGCCATGCTTTATTACTATTGCTGTTTAGCCAGAGATGCTTTTATTCTGAAAAACATTGACCTGAAGTCTAGTCATTCTGTTGCTGGCTAAGGAGCTAAGCTAACATCTCTTCATCTCCCATCTGTCCTGTGAGCTGTATATTTACAGTAATGACTGTCCTTGCCCCTCCATCTCCTGTTTTTACTAACACCCCACCCCCCCCCCCCACCCCCACACACACACACACTCACACACACCCCGCCACCACCAGGTCTCTGCTCACTCGTAGCTGTGATCCAGGACCCTCTGGTGCTAGCTGTATCCTTAATTTTGGACCCAATGCTAATTATGACCAAATGTCCCTCAAATATTGAATGACATGATGAAGTGATGGCATCTCCTACCCAAAGGCCCAGTGCGACCTCATAATGTTCCACAAAAACACTCGTGGCCATTTTTTGGTGCCATCTCAGTAATAACTGATACTGATGAGCACAGACAGGCAACCGAGGGGTGGAAATGTGTGAATGTTTTTTTAAACATATATTTTGGGCTCTGAGTTGCTAACAAAAGACAACTGAATACAGAGAGGCAAGGCAAACTCAGTAAAGAAGAAAAGTCATTTCTACCCAAGGATTCCCCCGTGAATGTCACGGCGCCTCCGTGGTCCATGCTACACGCCTCCGTGGTCCATGCTACACGCCTCCGTGGTCCATGCTACACGCCTCCGTGGTCCATGCTACACGCCTCCACCAAGTTTGGTGAAATTCAGCCTCTTCATTCCAGCGTAATCCTGTTCGCAGACGAACAAACGCCACTAAAAACACGAGCTTGGCTGCTGACCCTGACGCTGAGGGCAGGTACTTAGCCCTGCAGACAAATACAGGCGTGAAGGCACCTGTGCAGCCGCAACACTCAGTATGGAGCCTCTACATCGTTCATATTTTATACGGCTTTTAATGTCGACCTCACTTCAAGTGGGAAGTCGCTCTTGGCCAGCTCCAGTGAAGCAACAGCATTACAGGTGTAAATCAGGTGCAGCGATAATCTGGTACTGTACATAATTGATGACCTTTAAATTAAAACAAAAATTAGACAAAATAAAATAAATTGGAACCTTGAACGCAGAGATGTTGAGGTCCTCGGTGTGAGTTGTTATGTGTCACCATGTCAAGAATGTTTCTCTGTCTTTTCGCCCACTAGGTCGGTTGTCCGTCTCGCTGCCAGTCTCTTAACTAAGCTAGTGGACAGCCTTGCCCCCAGTATTACTAGTGTTTTAGTGCATGGCAAGCAGGTAAGTGGCACACAGACAGCAGGGCCTGATCAGCAAAAAAGATGTATGAAACTAATGGGGGAAAATGTCAGTACAACTCTTTTAATGTTCACTGATTGAAGAAAACTGAATTGGAGATAAATGAGGCTCCTCATGCCGTGACTCAGGAAAGCTGCATGCTGGGACTCTTCATCACAGCTCACCCTCACTGTGTGTCTCTAAGCTGGAGTTGTCATGGAGCCGAGGCTAATGTGCACCGTGTCCTCGTGCCTCGACACACCGCATGTGCCGATTCACATATTGTGACCTGAGAAACTGTCTGATGCCCCTCCCTCCCTCCCTCCCTCACGCTGGATGAGTTGCAGCGCATCATTTCCTGTCAAGTGTTATTCAGAGATTAGCCTCCTCTTGAGAGTGTCGGTTATCTCGCCTCATTTTTAGCCCCGTTTTAGGCATTTCATTATGCTGGAGTAGCTCAAGGTGTGAATCTGCATATAGATTACCCACCAGAGGGAACGCTCTGCTCTCAGCATGATTGGAAAAGCTGATTTAGAATTTGAGACTGTGTTCTGCTGCTCACAATGGCTGCCCAGTTGGAGGAAATAAGAGCCACCATCCCATTGAAGTCAGTTTGGAGTTTGGGTATTCAGAGTTGAAATTACACATTTTCTGAATTCAAAGGTGTGACGGTCCCAAAGTTTATTTGCAGCTGTATGACGATCTTTGCCCAGCAAGAATCGGTTCAGATGGGAAGATGAGTGAAACATCAAAGTCTTCAAAACGCTGAATTTCATCAGCGCGAGGCGAGGATAAAAGTGTGTCCTCTCATCAGGAAGATTGCCGAGGCGTAATTTTCACGAGACGCCTTTCAGAAGAAACAAAACACAAAAGCCAAATCTTGGGATCTGTAATTTTCTCTACTCACTTTTATGTGACTGTGGAAGAGGAGGCCAATTTTAGAGTGACGGAACAAAGATCCCTGTGTGATTTGTGAGGGAGCAGAGTGAGCACGGCAGTTTTGATGTGCACATTCACACACACACACACACACACACACACACTTGTCTGTGCACCTGCCCTCTCACACACACACACGCATGTTAAACAGATGAGTTCTGCTGCAGTGCCAAGAACCTCCCTACTACTCTCAGGGTGGATGTGTGTTCCTGTGTGTGATGACCAGGTGACCCTGGGTCTGTTCGGTCATGAGGAGGAGGTCATCTCCAACCCACTGTCGCCGGGTGTGATCCAGGGTATCATCTACTCCAAGTGCTCGCCACACGGCGGGGAGCGGGAGGCCGTCCTCCAGCAGGAGTTGGTCATCCACATCGGATGGATCATCTCCAACAACCCGGAGCTGTTCAGCGGGATGCTGAAGATCAGAGTCGGGTAGGATGGCACCCGCCGGGGGGGTTATGGGCTAAACCCCAGAGGGGGGACAAGACCTTGAAATATCTGGAGCTTGATGGCCTTTTGATCCTGAATACATGTCAGTAAACTCATATATTTGATGAATTTTCCATGGTCCTGCTGTACTCGCTGACGTGGGGGTTTTCAATTGTGCCCCACACACACGGCCAGAAGTCGGAGTCAGCGTTGGTCAGCAGACTCTTCAGAGGCCTTGTCTGGACGTCACTGTGTGCTCTTCCTTCAGCTCCTCCAAACCCAGGCTCTGTGCAGTGTCACTCTTCATGACAGTGTGAAAAACAAGTCATAATCTGGGAATCCTGCATATTTTCAGAAAAAAAATTACCTCTCAAAAAAGAGAACAGCATGATTGACAGCTCGACTGACTGAGGACTTGATTGATGGAGGTCTTTTCTTTCATCGTTGTTTACATCTGACAGGCCAGATTTTCTCTACGTTGGTCTTCGCAAGTTTAGTGTAAAATCAGCTTGAAACCCTTGAGACACAAAGAAGTTTGTTGTCTTCATCTCCACTGTTTTCTGTGCTGCGATCCCCTTTGCCATCTTTTGAGTCAGAATGATTAATAGAGACAAAATGATTGGAATCGATCCGCTATTGAGCAAGAACCAGCAAGCGTGAAACTGCTGCAAATGAACCCCACGTCCCAGTACGTCCTCTGAAAGTATTCACTGACAGACATCTTCATTTACAACGAGAACTTCTCTGCCTAGCTGTCACTTCATCCTAGTTGGTACTCCTGCGTACTAGTTATATTACCACTGGCTTATAGTACTCTAGTGATTTTATGGCGTTACCCTGTCATGCCTTCCAGTTCACTGATGAACGTCAACACAAGACACTACACCACCTTCACACCGTCAGCAGGAAGTCTCTGAAAAGGAAGAGACGTGATACTTTCATCACCCTGGTCATGGTGGAAGCAGAGTTGCGTCGTTGGGGGTCACTTGTACTGAAGAACAACGTCCGTTTTTTTGACGATGTGTTTTCACGCCAAACTTTATTCATTACATCACTCAAATGAAGAGGGTTTTAATGAAGCATGTTCATCCACTGACATGTTGTCTACAAGGATCGGGGTCCTGTCACGTGTTACTGTTATTAACGAGATATAGGATGATCAGACTCTAAGTGTCATAAATGGAGCATCCCAATACGCTCCACGTGGTCACTGACTCACGTTACACGATAAAAGAAACATCTAGAAAACTACACGGAAGTACAGTAGTGGTCGTCCCAGCCAGGGACGATTCTAGAGATGAGATGCATGCGATGACTCCCAGTGGGGGAAATAAGGTCCCTGTTTACAGCTCTGGCGTGTAAACGTGACCCTAGTAACCTTGGTACCGGTGTGTGCTGGTGTGTGTCCCCAGATGGATCGTCCAGGCCATGAAGCAGGAGCTGAAGATTCGGGCGGGAGACATGTCTCCCCAGGACATCTACCAACTGTCCCCCAGCGACATCAAGCAGCTGCTGCTGGACGTCCTGCAGCCGCAGCACACTGGCAGGTACTGGGCGCGTGTGCACACACGCACACGCACACACACACACACACACACTCCATCAACAATATCATCCATGCTTCGTCCTTGTTGTCAACTCACAAATCTGCCTTTGAAGACACGGGATCTTTATCTCGCGCCATTTTCTTGTGCCATAATCCTTTTAGTTTTAATTATTTTATCTTCAACGCTGTCTTTTGACATCCATCTCTTATTATCTGATGCGAGCGCCAACCCAATTTTCCCATGGCTTTTAATAAAGTTTTATCTCATCTCATCTAATCTAATACACATTGACTCAGAGACAATTTCCTCCAGCACAACAGCGTCGACATGATACTGCTGCGTTCTCTCAGACTGGCCTTGTGTGACCTCAGGTCCTGGCTGAGCAGGCGCCAGATCGATGGCTCTCTGAACAGGACCCCTCTGGGCTTCTACGATCGAGTCTGGCAGACCCTGGAGAGGACGCCCAACGGTATTCTGGTGGCCGGGACTCACCTTCCACAGGTACTGTTATGGGGGTCAAGGTGCAACATTCCTGTCAGATGCTAACTGATGAATGATGATGTCATAGCTGCTAGCATTCGCTGAGGTGGGCTTCCTCAGCTCCAGCTCTTAAGATACCGGTAGGTTTGGTTGACAAGTGGTGATGCAATAAAGTCTGACAAGAACAAATCTTCCTAAAAGTGTTTCAGGAGCTTTTCATTCATGTTCAGTTCAGGAGTTTTTGTCCCTGACGGCTCGATCGCATCAACAGCCTTGCTCTTGTTCTCTTGGCGTCCCGGCAGCAACCGACCCTGTCAGACATGACCATGTACGAGATGAACTTCTCCCTGCTGGTGGAGGACACGCTGAAGAACATCATCCTGCCTGAGTACAGACAAATCATAGTCGAGGTAAAACGCCACGCAACATCACCACCTGCAGAAAAAACACTCCCGTTAATCGACTATCAATCAAATAACGACAAGCATTTCTTTCTTTCTGTGTGGCTGCTCGTCAGCTCGGTGGACCTCTGACGTCCAGAAGTTTAAGATGAACTGAAAGAGATTTGTATGTTCATTTAGTTTAGAATTTTTACTGAGGGACAAGAGCAGACGGTGTGTTTGCTGGTTTACATGTAATTGTTTTTCTGTACAAACATGCTGGGCACACGTTCCAGTGTTTTTGGCCACAATCATAAACCTGCTGAGTGGATCTTTTCTGAGAGGAACTGGAATCTCGGTGATCACATCAAAGTGACGGCGTGGCTCTTCTGCTGTTCTTGTCGTCGCTCCCCTGTGAGACCAGCTGCTGATGGTGGTGTCCATCGTGCTGGAGAGGAACCCGGAGCTGGAGTTCAGCGACAAGGTGGACCTGGACAGTCTGGTGAAAGAGGCCTTCAACGACTTCCAGCGGGACCGCAGTCGTTTAGAGGGCATCGAGAAACAGGTAGGAGGGGTTCCCCCCCAGACAGACGGCTCAGCTGAACCACAGCTTCAGAAAGTGGCTGATTAAAGTCTTTGCTGCCCCATGATCTTTTTTTTTTAATTTTGGAGGCTTATATCATGATCTCCATCTGTCCTCCGTTGTGTACCAGGACGACATGCAGGCTTTTTACAACACCCCCCCGATGGGACAGAGAGGCACCTCCAGTTACCTGACCAAGGCTGTTATGATCCAGTTGCTGCAAGGAGACGTGAAGCCCTGCAAGGACGACCCGTGCTCTGTTAGCTAGATTTACAAGCCCTATCCCGGCAGCTGCGCGGTCATTAACCGGTCTGGTGAGGGCCATTGAGTTTCCATCACATGTATTCAGAAGATAACCTCTAACCTCCACGCCGTAGCGACGGCACAGCTGAGTCATTGTTGGTGTTTGCTGCTTGTTCAAAGGAGTAAAACACACCCCCTAGCTACCTTTAAACCTAGTTACCTTCAACTCTAACCACCCTTAACTTACCTGCACGTCTCCAGTTCAGCCGTCAAGCTTCTCCTCCCAGACACTCAGACAAGTCATGTCAGAGGTTCGTCCCTCAGTCGTTGTAGAAAATTCAACCATCAGATAAAAGCTCATTTTAATTGACGAGAATGATCACACCTGTGATATGTGACGTGAAGGAGAACGGGTGGTGGGTTCATGCAGCACAGCCACATCCTTTAATCAGTCTGGTTGGCTGAAAGTAAGACCCCTGGTGTCAGCCCCAAAAGAGCGACCACGACCACTTAACGCCGCACTGAGTGGTGGGGGCTCTACCCCTTCAAAGACACTCCAACTTTGAGGAAATATGCTTGTTGTCCATCATTTCTAGAGACCCTTCCCTCCTCTGTGGTGCATTGTCATACACAGAGCTCGGGACCCACGGGAGCGCTGACTTCTAGTTAGCTTGGCTGCTACTTACCTGGAGCTACGTGGGCTGCCTGAACCTCCCGTCCCTTCTTCCTCTCTCACCTTCCAAAACCTGCAGCTCCTCCTGTGTGTTCTGGTTCAGCTAGCTCAGGTTCAGGATGTCGGTGTGGCCAGCAGCGATCCTCCTCATCCTGTCTTGTTAGGTTTTGTAGCCTGACGTTTTTTTTAGGTGCTGCATCAAATCGCTGCATGTGGTCAGGAAAGTAGTTCCAGCTATCTCGCCAATTCTAAAGTAACTTTTCGTGATTTTATTCACTTTTCACAGTGAATGTTAAAAACAACCTCAGTTCTATTTATGCAGGCAAAGACAGTTTGGAGTGAGGTGTGTTTGATGACCTTTGAGACGATATGCTGCTGCGCCCCACTGCCAGCGCTGCAGCTAAGCTAACTAGCAGTCAGCTATCTGGAGGTATGGAGAGAAAGGGCCTTATCTGCTTGTCTGGTACTAAAAATGATAGACAACAAGCAAAACAATGTTGGCGTGTTCCTTTAAACAAACAGCACCCATCAAAATCAATCCGGAACCGTTTCATGGTCCTCACCAACAGATGTATTGAGCTCACAAAGATGTTTTTCTGTACTGCGTCACTGTTTTGTGACTCCAGAACGCAGAAAGATCCTGCCACGTATATTTAGCTTGATGCTAATGGAGGCTAACAAGAACAAAACTGTCCATAAATGTCCGTTCAGAGACTCCAGGTCGTCTGGATCCATCCGTCTGATCATTAATCCACAAACGCTTGGATGCACAGCACCACTGAGCGCTCCAGCTGGTCTCACTCGGTGCTCCGTGAATGAGCAACAAACAACAAAATTGTTCTAGTTGGTTTTGACCTCACATGAAAGGGTTGGTGGATTTCCGAGCAGACACATTTGATCCCCTGAAGCTTCATTGCTGGAACATCTAATAGGTGCTTATTTCCAATCTTGAACTTAGGATTGGCGGTAGAAGATAGGTGGTGAGTGTCAGTGTTGCGTCTCTGTCGTTGGGAGCTGCTGCAGATCATGTAATGTTTGCATTCATAAGAAGTCGACAGGTTATTATCCTGGCTGATAAACACGCCAACTCACATCCATGACTAGAATGTTTGATGCACTGTGTTGTACTCTGTTACCTCTTTGCATGCAGCATGACAACAGGCGCGGTTTACTAAGCATCACGCTGGCTTCAGCTCCTGAGAGGCGCACGAGGGCTCTGAATAACAACGAGTGCTGCCAGACAACCCTGTTCTAGAGTGGCAACTCCAGAAAAAACACTGCTGTCATCCAGACGTAGAAATGTTGAAAGACTTGTTTTAGAGCGCCTCTCTGAACATCATCACCCGCCCGGCCTCGTCACCGCCAGTGTGTGCGTGTGTGCGTGTGTGTGTGTGTGTGTTGTTTACCCTTGCTGTTCTGAGGAGGTATTTTTAAATCCAAATTCAAAGAATAAAGATAGCATGGAAACTAAAGATTTTTCTCTGTGTCACATGCGGTTCCATAATGTTCCCATTATCCTGCAGCAGCTCTGACACACAGTTATCGATGCTCCTTGACTTGAACTGCAGCAAAACATGAAGCGTGTCTGCTCTGACGGGTGTGTTTGGCATTGTAGCAGATCGCCCACTGATATCACCCCAACATTTTATCAATCTGCATCTCGGCGCTGAGATGAGATGCGACGCCGAGTGGTGGAGGGTTGGAGAGGAAGGGGAGAGCCAGAGGAGAAGAGAAATGAGCTCTGCAGAACACACGGCACATTAACATCAGCCTGGTGCTGGTGAGCTGGTGAGAGGCCGCGCGCCGCTGCTCCCCTCTGCTCCCCTCGACTCCCCAACAGATCCCGGAAAGGTTGTGGCCCCCTCATGAACCGGACACTTTCAAACACCCCGTGGGAACGTATAAAACTCTACATCCACTGGGACTCGAAAAATGACCAGTGGAAATTTTGGTGGTCAAAGGTCAGGGTCAGGGTCACAGGCCCAGAACAGGTGCTACTTGTTCTAAATTAACGTTGTGTTGCTACGTGACTTCAGGGAAGGAAGTTACTGTCTGGTTTGGTGTCTTTGCTAACAGCTGATATTTACCAGTGCTGATCTCTGTGAGAAGCCCAAATTCCACCGTCGTCACATTGGGTGCAACCTGAAAACCACAAGTGAGCTCTGAGAGTTTGAAAGAAGCGTCTTTTGGCCGTCAGTCACATGTAACGTGTGTGTCGTTTCTTTATCATCGATGAGCAGAGATGCAAGGATGGAGCAGACCTGATGTGCTAGGAAGTGACACGCTGGCGGGATTTCTCATCTCTAGTTGTTCCACCTCCCAGCGCCACCCAGCACAGAAGAGGCTGGTAGGACGGCTTTGGTGTTGGAGCTTCACGGGGACGGGTGTGTGTGTGTGTGTGAATTTTCATCTTTCACAGTAAAAATGAGCCTTTGATAAAAGACAAATGTCATCAGCAAATGAGCAAGTGAAGCTGCTGCTGGGCGTCCCTCCGCTGTCCCTGCTGACGCAGAACTGAGCCGACTTGACGCTTCCATTCATGTGTGACGTGGATCAGAAATAAGAGGAGTGGATTTGAGTGAACAGCCTCACCTGCTCAGAGGACTGGTGGTCGCACTGATGAGCAGAAACAGAAGAGTTGCTCTCATGACTGGTAAAGAGTGTCCGCAGTAGCACATAGTTACTATGAAGAAGTTCATCACTGCGAAGAGGGAAATAGCACTTTTGTTTCGGCTGCTTCTCCCCTGCTCCAGCTTTGAAACATCAGACAAAGGACGATGTTTCATGTTATTCTGGGGTGAAGGTGCCGCCTCTCCCACGGAGGGATCAGCTGTGTGTCTGCTCGCGCTTTTCTCAAAGCAGAATAAAGCAAAATATTGGTAGCAGAAACGGAATCTAAGGTTTTAGGTTCTAAAACTCCAGACATCTTGGTTTTGGTTGTTTAGATTCTCCTTAATTTTTTTAAAATCACTTAATTAACTTTATGAATGTCCTCTCTTCAAACAGGCTCCATGTATTTACCTTGACACACATTATCACTGCCCACGTTGGGGAAATGCTGGTGCTGCATGAGCCCACCAGGGCGCAGCAGAGTTCAAGAAAAGGAATCGATGCGTCCTGGAGGACATGAGCAGGAGTGAGACTCCGGGGGAGGGTTTCTGATCGTCACAGAGTGAACTGACCAGAATGACATGATGTGCATCAGAGATGGGGTCAGGACTGTGGTGTGTTCATCGTCCTACGAGAGCAAGAAAGAACGCAGGTTCCCAAAGAGTGAGCACTGTTTGTGTCTCTGTCCTGCCAGTCAGCGGCAAAACAGAGATGCGTGAGTTGGCAGGAGCCCCGCGGTGTGGACCAATCAGAGACGAGGAGCTGAGCACGAGCCCCTCAGGACGGATCAGGTGCTCCCGGGGGCCTGAGCTCATGTGAGAAGTGCGGGACATGAAACCAGACTTATTCCGGTCCAGTAATACAGTAAAGTTGGTATGTGACTGGATGTGCGACAGTGAGTCACGTGGGTAAGGAAGTGCGTTCTTGAGCTCATGTCACAAACACAAGTGAGGAGGGCAGGGGTCAGCAAACGTTCAGGAACAAGTCTCAGAGTCAAAGCGTGCTTTTCTGTTTGCCTCCATCTCCTCTGTTGCAACACACGTTATCACACATGTCCAGACATTCCTCCTCAGTGGGGAGACGCCATCAGCAGGAGGAGCCACACTGCGCGCTGGCTGACTGCTCAGCACAGGAGCTTCCTCGTGCTAGCACCAGCGGCCTCCTCGTGCTAGCACCAGCGGCCTCCTCGTGCTAGCACCAGCAGCACACCAGCATCACCTCGTGCTAGCACCAGCGGCCTCCTCGTGCTAGCACCAGCGGCCTCCTCGTGCTAGCACCAGAGGCCTCCTCCGTGCTGCTCGTAAGCAAGGCGTCCAGCGTACTCTAGCTGTGAGGACACGCCCCTCTGAGGGCAGCTGTGCACTGTGCTTCTCTGGTTGACGTCAGCACCGTGAACGTCTGCCAGCTGCTGAGTGGAGGTGACACGCCTCCGTCATAGGCCAGCAGCTGAAGACCTGCACGCCGTCCTCACTGTCTGCACTGGTGCCTTAAAGCACTGCAAAACCCAGCTGATAATTCTTCTGTCACATTCCTCCAACACGAAGAGGAAGTTATCACTCGACTTGAAAACAAGATGTTTTCACGCCACTTTCTGAAGTTATGAAGTGGAACAGAAACAGACCACCAGTGTGCCTCAGCATGTGAAGGGACTGCAGCACTGAAGCGTCCTCAGAGAGCGTGAGACCGACAGACGTAGGAGTTCAACTTCACATGAATCAACTCTGAATCTCCAGTGGGAGAGCGGTCGGGAACCTCTGCTCCGTGGCTCCACCGCGCTCACACTTTCCAATAAACAGCACGTTCAGTCCGCAAATCCATCCATCCATCCAAAAAAGAGACTCGCTCCAGGCCACGTTGAAGCTCGCCACCAGTTCTCTTCCTGGGGAGGCGACCACAAACGATGCCCTGAGCTGCCAAATGAGAGCCAATCAGTGGCAGAATTATCAGTCATTCCCAAAATGCAGGTGACGCTGAAACAACAACAGCAGCAGCTCCGTCACAGGTGTCCACAGCCTGACTGTCACTCCACAGTGCTGCTGCTGCTGGTGATGACCTTGATGATGATGACGACCATGATGATGACGACCAGAGGACGTTTCTCCTGACAGATTCTCTCCATTATCGGAGTGACGGTGTTCTTCTTTGCGGGGCAGATGAATCCAGACTGCCACCTAGGAGGTGAGGGCTGGGGGCAGGAGGGTGGAGAGATGCCTTCAGAGGATGAGCTGAGGAGGAGGTGGCAGACTTGCAGTGTCCGAGAGAATTGAAGAGGGACATTCGTATCCCCGCTGTCTATCGCATCAGGTCCAGACCACACCGGCCTGACCCAGACTGAGAGGAACGCTCCCAGGAGGTGGCTTGGACAGAGTGAGTGAAGCTGGATGGAGAGTCTGGACCTGGTCTGCTCCTGCTGGGGGAAGGAGGATGGACAGCAGGAGGAAGTGCTGTTCTATGTTCAATGTTTCCTAATGTTGAAGAAATGCAACCAACTGATCACTCGGCATTTAGCGTCTGAGTAGCAGCACCTGGCGTGAAGACTTCTGTGCTGATTAAAACGTCTTTATCTTGACCTTTCATCAGTTTTCTACATGGAATGTCAGTGTCACGTTGAACAACAGGTGGAAAAATCTCCTCTTAATGTCTATAGTGTATTTTGATATTCACGTATTTTGGACAGTACAAATACCTCACGTGTACCTTGGATATGATGTGAGTGTCCTATCAGGTTTTCTTGTTCTTGCCGTCCCCTTGGACGCTGGTCTGTAGACTGGCTCGTTCTTCGTATATCGAGATGAGGGAGGGACCCTGTGGTTCCCCTGGCCCTGACGGTGCAGTGAATCAGCCTCACCCCGCCGGGTCACTTATCTGTCCTCCACCACTGCTGCGAGCAGACACGCTGCTCCACATCTGCTGGTGTCATGTTGGTGCTTGAGCAACACCACCAGCTCATCAGAGCTCCTTCTCGTCACATCGTCTGTGTCTCGGTCCGTCGCTGCATCCGTCTGCCTCGACCTCCCTGGCTGTCCTGATGCTTCTCTGTCTGCTTCTTCCTCGAAACACGGATGCATGTGGTTAAGATGAAACATCACAAAACCAACACTGGGCAACCGCTGTTAACAGGGGCCGGAAGTCAAGAGAATAATCTCTGCAACAAAATGACCTCTGTGGAGCCGTAAATATGAATGAGGCCTTCGTGAACGTGGCAGCCTGGACGGAGGTTTAACCAGAGAATCACACGTCCACTCAGACGGAAGAGACCTGTCCGTGAGGTCACTGGTGTTCTGACGCTGACCTCTGACCCTGGCCCCTGAGCACACGCACCCATCTATAACGCACCACGTTATCGTCTCATCTTTTCCCCTGAAGTTTCAGCTTCTGGTAGCACCAACCTGAGCCACAAGATGGTGCTAAACAGCAACAAATGAGCAGGCGCATGGCGCCATGACAGGGTCCAGCATGCTGTTTCACACCATCACCCCTGTGTCAGGGACATACACAGACGTGTAAATACACAAAACATAGGAAGACATGACAACACTTTCTTTGTAAAAATTGTGTTAATTATGAGCTTCTATGAGGTCAAGTCAAGCTGACCTGAAGGTCATCAAATCTGTAACTCAAGCTGACTTGAGTCCAAGTCATGTGACTCGTCTGAGTGAACAGTGACATCGACCGCACTGAGGAGAGTCTGAAGACGTCTCAGTAGACAGGAAGTGGAACCCTGGCTGGTGTTAGACACACACACACACACACACACACACAAGTGACTGCGCTGAAACACACTCGCACCATAATTTCCCCAGAGGTGGAATGAATTTTATAAACTGTTTTAGTTTGCACTCATTAGCGTGTGAGGATGGAGGCGACGTTCCTGTGTGTTTACCAAGCAGACTCACTCTCCTTATTCCTGAAGGTAACAATTAATTCAAAACAACGCCGCTGTTAAAGTGCCTCTTGTTCTCTTCCATTCTTCGAACCAGCAGCTGCACTGTGACTCCTAGACACACAGGAACTCATCAATATTGTCAATGGGTTTTTGAGTCCTTCATCTGAATCTTTTGCAGGTTGTTTGATTCGATCTGTTTGAATCCCTCAAAATGATCAAAACCTGCTGCTAAAACTGACGAGTGCACGTGAAGCTGCTCGTCTCTCTCCATTAGGAATAAAAGTTCGAGGAGGTGAGGGACAGTGGATGAGAGATCCCTTCACATGATGCTGTTGACTCACTAATCTGTTGTTTTAATTAGTCAGCCAGCAAATCCCAGGCGTGTGTGGGATTGCGACCGCAGGTTCTTTATTGCAGTCGTGCAAGTGTCAGGCGCTGGATTACGGACGAGAACTAGAATTAATGTGTCTGGTCTGTCCATGTCAGAGGTCTGTCCATCGTCTCTCACATACAAGAGAAGAACATTTCCCACCAATCAAGCTCCAGCATTCTGACCCTCACTCACTGGAAAACCCACAGACCTTCATCGTCGCTCAGCTGTGCTACCACCAGGAGCAGAAGCGGCGCTGCGGTCGTGTGACATCACAAAACCTCCATAGCTGATCTCTGACTTTGATCTTTGAGTTCTCAAGATTCAAGATACAAACTACTTTATTAATCCCAGAAGGACAAGTCACGTCACGACCTTCCAGTCCTAGAAAAACAACAAAAGCAAACACACGGATCAAGAAATGTGCAGGCGGAGCGAGACAAGCGAACACGCAGGTCACCAGGTACGCGTCCACAAAAACAAGAACACGAGCGCTGCGTACGAACCTGGTCAGAGGGGCTCGTCTCATTTTGATTTGGGGGCTCTGACTTTCATCTCTGCCTCGCCACTGACAGAGCTACTATAAGCCTACTGCTACATGTGTGAGGGGGCGGGGCCATCTCAGCGAGGGCAGTGCCCAACTCCTGTCTGACACTGTCGTCTTTGATCTCCTCCTGCTTTGATCACCACAGACAGACAGACAGTATCAAAGCCATCCAGGACGCTGTCTGTCATCTCAGACCCTCAAACTCGCCACTGTGCTTCCCCCGGCAGCAGCTGAGCAACACGCACGCCATCTCAGGCACATTGTACCAATACTTGGAGGATAAAAGGCGTCGCCAGACAAAGACCTCCTGGACGCATGGCTTCATTGATCTACCAAGAGCAGAGCTGAGCAGCAAACTCCAAAGTGAAACTGAGCTGATGTTTCTTCAGTCGTGACGAGCAGAAGCCTCGCCTGCCTCTGTAGTGAGTCCCAGGGAGCAGGAGCGTCTCTTGCTCGCCTCAACGTTTTAAGCGCTTTAATTTCCTGCTTCTGTGCATCCTGAGAATTGTCTGCAGCTAATTGGTTCTTTAGAGTGCATCAAAAGTGTAGCAGCTGTTTGCCTCTTTGCAGTGCACTTTTGTTGGTTTTCAAAGCACTGTTTGCCAACACGGGTGGCCTTGATGCTGCGGAGCGCCATGAATAACTGCATAAAGGCCATATTTACAGCTGCTAGCAACACCGCGGCTCTTGAATCTGACAAAAGCATAAGAAAGCAGCCCTGAGGAATTCCATGTCTTAGTAGAAATTTGTGCCAGTTTGAAAACATTTGATTTAATGGACTACTTTTCCTTAAAAGTTCATCCAGAGAATTCCTGGAAATCATCTTCACTTCCACGTTATTGGATATTAACTCTGAAACCTTGGAATATTTGTTAAAAATCTCTGTAAAGTTCACTCAAGCAGACAGAATCTTGTCCACCTTTCATCTTTGTCTTCCGTGAGTAAATGAGAACATGCGGAGGCTGCAGTTTCAACTTTGACCCACAAAATAAAATTGTCTCAGAGCTGCTGCAGAGTGTGTGTGTGTGTGTGTGTGTGTGTGTCTAAAAATATCTACCCTTGCATCCAGTGATCAAAGGTCGTGACTCGCCCTAATGAGCCGACGCTTGCACCTCAGTGAGTAGCTGGTACATTTGGAAGCTCATGAGCTGCTAGCGAGCGCTAGCTTGTGCGTGTGCAGGTCCTGTGTTGTCTTTACTCCTGACATCTTTTGTGCAGCTCTTGTTGCATTTAAGTCTTCTCAAGCCTGAGGGACTGACAGGGGACCCGCATGGGACCTTTAGTGCTGAAGCCAAGGAAATAATTCAAATAACTGTTTATGAAACTAATCTTGTGTTTGTGTGAGAGGGATCTGTACACGTATGTGTCTCTCCATGATCTGACCTTTGCTGTGATTCATGGTGAAACTGTCCTCTGTTTCTGAAGTTTGTTTGTGAAGACCAGCACAGGGTCTACTAGGGTCTACCAGGGGTCTACTTGGGTCTACCAGGGGTCTACTAGAGTCCACCAGGGGTCTACCAGGGGTCTACTAGCGTCCACCAGGGGTCTACCAGGGGTCTACTAGCGTCTACCAGGGGTCTACTAGAGTCCACCAGGGGTCTACCAGGGGTCTACTAGCGTCTACCAGGGGTCTACTTGGGTCTACCAGGGGTCTACTAGGGTCCACCAGGGGTCTACCAGGGGTCTACTAGCGTCTACCAGGGGTCTACCAGGGGTCTACTAGCGTCTACCAGGGGTCTACTTGGGTCTACCAGGGGTCTACCAGGGGTCTACCAGGGGTCTACTAGGGTCTACCAGGGGTCTACCAGGGGTCTACCAGGGGTCTACTAGCGTCTACCAGGGGTCTACTTGGGTCTACCAGGGGTCTACCAGGGGTCTACTAGTGTCCACCAGGGGTCTACTTGGGTCTACTCGGGTCTACCAGGGGTCTACTAGGGTCTACCAGGGGTCTACTAGGGTCTACCAGGGGTCTACTCGGGTCTACCAGGGGTCTACTAGGGTCTACCAGGGGTCTACTCGTGTCTACTAGGGTCTACCAGGGGTCTACTCGGGTCTACCAGGGGTCTACCAGGGGTCTACTAGGGTCTACCAGGGGTCTACTCGGGTCTACCAGGGGTCTACTCGGGTCTACTAGGGTCTACCAGGGGTCTACTAGGGTCTACCAGGGGTCTACTAGGGTCTACCAGGGGTCTACTCGGGTCTACCAGGGGTCTACTAGGGTCTACCAGGGGTCTACTAAGGTCTACCAGGGGTCTACTCGGGTCTACCAGGGGTCTACTCGGGTTCTACTCTGAGTCTCTCGGATGACTGAACCTCTCACCTTCTCCCTCAAGGAGACGCCAGCCTCCCTCCTGAGGAAACCCATTACTGCTGCTTGAACTTGCGATCTGGTTCTTTCAGTCGTGACCCAGATTTCCTGACCAGAGGTGAGAGACAGAGGGAGGCTGACCCGAGCAGACGCCTATTTGATCCGTATGTGCAGCGTAAATGTTTGCTTGTGTGCTGAGGAATCCTTATTCTGTGCACAGTAACAAACAGCCTGTGTGGTACACCGGGGCAGATGTTGAAGACTGAGGAAAGTAATGTGTGTGTGTGTGTGTGTGTGTGTGTATGTGTGTGTGTTCCTGTGTCTGAGATGATGAAAATT
The DNA here is from genome assembly GCF_037954235.1 of Aulostomus chinensis. Classification (NCBI taxonomy): domain Eukaryota; kingdom Metazoa; phylum Chordata; class Actinopteri; order Syngnathiformes; family Aulostomidae; genus Aulostomus; species Aulostomus chinensis. The sequence goes on along the minus strand of NC_141321.1, from coordinate 34,213,091 downwards.
GCATGGTTTGATGGTTGGCGCTGGTGTGTGGGAGGATGTGAGCAGACATGCTCGCCAGAGAACCCTCAAACCATCTAACCTCTCACTGCTGGCTCTCCACCTTTAGCACAACTCTTACATGGAATATCTGCTCCACGTTGTCAGGCAAAGGCTCATTATGGTATCTGTTCTTTGCTAAAGAAAATTAGCAAAAGACCCGAGGCGAGGCAATTTGAGCCCAGGCGTTAACACTCCCACTGAACAGGTCGTTAAAATACACTCTTTCTGAGCGAGTGTAAATAGCCATTCCCTCCAGCGCTGAGTGACTCATAATTTTCACAAGGACTTGAAGAGATATGAGGGGGAAGTCTGTCATATTTAAACTCAATCCCTGGTTACAGTGGAAACAAATCTGCACAGATTTGTAAACTCTGGGCAGCGCGTGCACACACGCACACACGCACACACACGCTCTACAAAGTGCTCACCATCAGGTCCCAGCATGCCTCGATGTATACAGTAATTTAATGAGGTTTGCTTCAGGCGGCAGCTTAGCTGAAAGAAGGAACGCCGATTTGAGAGAGAAGTCCCGGTCCTGCAGGGTGCGGTGCAGCTGAGCGCAGTGAGATGCACGTCAAAGCTGCTAAACTTCATAAACACGGGTCGCCCTGATGAAGTGGCTCAGGCTCGGGGACACGGGCAGCCCAGCCGGTCCCACGGTGCTCTTCCTTCCATTTAAGGCTGATAAGTTGAGGAACGTGAATAAAAAGGCCTCAAACACACCTGAACTATGCAGTTTGGCGGAACATGATGGGTCAGTCAGTGGCAACAGCAGGGGGGGGACTCAAGGCCCCCAAATGAACTACTGAGCCCCCCTCTGATAACGGCTCCCGTCAGTACGGCCATGAGTTCTACTTTGCTCTCTCACTCTCGTTATTTTCTCTTTCATGTGATCATTCAGAAGCGAATGAAGCGAGGGATCCTGAGCGTCGTGTCGAGGCTTCAGGCTCGTGCTGGACTCAGCACGCTGCGTCTGTACGGAACCCATCATTCTAGTTGATTCTATGCATTAAATCATTCAGTGACTCGTGTTCTTCATGGGGTCAAAGGCCTTTAGAGGACAGTCCAGGGGCTTCCATGCAGTCTTCACCTGCCGTACAAAACGTTTCCATCACAGGTTATCATTTGGGTTCAGCTGCTTCAGTTTTTAGTCCCATAATGATTCAAGAAATCCAAACAGATCAAAAATGAATTAAAGGGCCTGAAGTGTTTGCAAGGCTAAAACAGTCTTATAGCCACTATAAAAATAGCAGTTGAATTAGCGGAACAGGAAGAACTGTTCGCCTGCTGCTCTCATCCTGGGATGCTTGGAGTCACGAGTCTGTGGCAACTTTCATCTTGGGCTGTGAAACTGAACAGCTTTGGAGCCTCCATATTCAGATGGACTCCGAACAAATACTGCAGTGTGTCTGTCGGTCTGCTGCGTTCTTATCAGCTTCCAAAATGTTCGTGATGTCACGAATCTGGCTTGTAGGACCGCCTCTTAAAATCTGATGGAGCAAGTTTACGCTGTTACCAATGACGTCATCCTACTCAAACACTCAACTGTGGGAACAAGAAGTAAAACACATTTTCCTACAAGTATCTTAGTGCAGTAGTGTTACATTTCTTGTACACAGAATCCTATTCTAGTACTGAGTGAGTACCAGCATAGTAGCGTCCGTCCTGGGCATGTAAACAAGCATCAGGCCTTAGATGATGTCACATCTCGAGCTGGGCGAGTGTCATTTTGCATCCACGCTGGTAACTGGAGGGGGTCACGCTGTGAAAAGAAGAGATGGAGAGATTCAGCTGAGCAACAGAATGGCCGCTCATTCACTCCAATCAGGGCGGAAAATCAAGAGACAAGAGACCCCCTCCCCTCCTTGATGCATCCACATGAACACCCCCTCCACACACACAAACACACACTCTCGTACGCTGATGATCGCTGGCTTCCTGTGGCCCTGGCAGCAGTTGAAAGTGGTCGGCGGGATCAGACGAATCAAGTTAGGCCTCCATTGTAACAGACGACTGGAAGAGCCATGTCACCACATTGAAGCTGCCCGCCACTCGGCTGGAGGGGGGGAGGGACTAGTCAAAGATGAGCTCATGTGCACGGCGGTTGCTCTTGTTGTCATTATGTAGTGTCGCTGGTGTTTGGTTGCGCTGACATGCAGCTTCTTTGTGGACGAGAGCGAAGATCGGAAACCACGAGAACGCTGCGAAGCCTCTGATGTGTCTGGAAGAGTCGGAGGCTGCTGCTGTCAGGCCGGCTCGGCCTGCAGACGTCCCAGCATCCTCTGCTTCTCAGGACGCCACACAGACACACACACAAATGTTTACAATGATCTGACTTCACTTCAACACAAAAAGCTGGATAACTGTCACATGACGTGTTTTTGCACGTCCCTGTAGGACAGCAAACGCATGCAGGCGAGGATCAATGAGCACTGATTGATTTGTTTCTATCCAGATGGATCCTGCTTGTCCACTGACGTGAAAAAAGCTAGAAAGTAAAACAGGTTTGTTTTAGAATGAGATATTTCACATTTGACCACATCGTTACGTATCAATGAACGACACAATAGAAGAAGAACATAACAACACAAGGCCAACCGAGCTGACGCTGGTCCATCAGGAAACCTCCCCGCGGCTTGTAGATCTCGAAACCCTCAACGCTGCTGTCCAACAAAACTCCAAGAACATCCTCAGAATCCTTCAATCTGTGGACATCCGCTGTTGTGCTCAGTTATTTACCATGAACCAAGATGAATGTCAGAGTAATCGCCTCAACATGAGGTATTACTGCAGTATTACACGGTGCAGGTGCTTCACTCGGAGTGACTTGACTCTTACGTGTGCGATTTCACAGCTGCTTCACATCGCAGCAGGAGGAAGAGAAAAGACGAGAAAAGTCCCACTCAGCAAGACCTCAGCAGAGACACGATTCACACACACACACACACACACACACACACACACACACACACACACACACACACACACACACACACACACACACACACAGATCCTAAATACAAGCATACAGCATATTCGTGGATAGATGCCATCTAGTGACTGAAGCAATTATGAACACAGGATAGTTCATAAAAATAATGACAATCATGCATTTGATTCATGACGTGCTTTCAATCAAAGTGCTGTTCAGAGCACAGAACAAACAAATGATCATTTAGAAACATTTTAAATCTACAAATAAATTAAAAGCCCACTCAGACTACATGACAGGACGTCACAGACATGAACACACAGCGCCAGACGTCGATGCAACAGCAAGCAAGTGGGTCTTTAGCTTGGCTTTAAGCAGGTCAAGTGAGCATGGCTGCCCGATGTCTGCAGGTCAACTGTTCCTAAGTGTTGGTGCACAGAGGGAAAAAGCCCCCTCGCCGCACATTGGTGACACTCAGAAGACGAGTTGAGTCCGTGTGGGTGTGTGAGTGTTAGCGGCTCAGACGGTGTGTCAAATGTTAGCAGCAGCACCTTCTACTCTGCTCTGCACCAGCCGCTAACGTGTGATGTCACCAGCAAGCCTGTAGCTCGGTGGACTCGTGCGGTGAAGAAGTTCTTTGGTGACTTTTTCAAGTTCACCAAACATTGTAAACAAATGTCACGTGATCAGAATCGAGAGACCACCAGGGGTCAGCAGGCGCGCTGCCTTATTTTGGCCCCCGCACGGCTTCAAACCACGGCTGGACACTTAAAGGCCTCTATAGCTTTTTTTGCTGCAGTTCGTGTGTGTGAGTTCTGATATCAACCTGCTCATCTTCCACTGCCGGAACTGCAACTGTACCCGCATCTTTCATCCCACTGTTGCCAGGACAACAGTGGGATCACCTTCTCCTGTGGGACTCCAGCAGGGTTGTGTCCCCTGACCTGCTATGGACATGAGGGAGAGAAGATAAGGGCTGAATTTTCATTTTTGAGGGAACTATTCCTTTAAGGGCCACCTGCCCCCTCGTGGCTGTGGTCCGTGTGTGTCCTCAGGAAATGCCCTGTCAGAAATCACTGATACCCCCAGGAATTATCCACGCTAGCTGGGCAGCTTCTGACAGTCGTTGATTGTGTTTTTGATGTTTTCTCTTGCTGCGCTCCATTTGGTCTTGCTGGCGTGCTACATACTGTGAACCAGCACGCACGGCAAAACGCGGTAAGACTATTTGCTGATGGTCAAACGGCGGTGAATAATGTGACTGGAGCTGTGGGAACACTGCGTGTTGAGGGTGAGTTGTGTGACGGTGTGCAAAAAAGAGTGAAAAAAAACATGTCAGAGATACTAAATCATTGCGTTCCATTGCAGCCAACACAGAGGAAAGTCATTGATCTCTTTACAAGTTGCAAAAGTCAGGGCTTGATCTTCCTCTGGATTCAGTCTTGCCAAACCAAACGGAAAATATACCAGTCATCATTGTCTAACAAGCCATCGGTACACTAACAGTTGCCGCTTTGTTTTCTTGCCACACAAGCCTTCGATTCAGGTTGGCTACGTACGGACAGCACTGTAGCAGTCATGATTTGGAGGGGTTCTGACTGTCAAGCTTCATCAGCACGCTGGCCTCCATAGGCAGCCCCACCGGCCCCGCGTCCCGCTGCCAACCTCACCACATCATTCAGGGCACACCATGTATTTGTATCGATCCTGTGTCGCTTTGCGCTGCTTTGAATGTACATGTGAAAAAAAACAAATCAAGCTTCCACCGGGTGAACTCACACAATGTGGTCAAGCAGGAAGGGAGGGAAGGAGTGAGGTTCTCCCACACAAGGAGGGGAGGCTGGGGAACGCTCCTCCACGGCTCCATGCAGACGATGAGGAAGGTTGAGCGCAGAAATGTCACCAGCACCTGCAGCAAGTTCAGGTTGAGAAAGATCACTTTGCTTCAGTGGTCACCGTCAGAGAAGTTTCACCCAGACAAACCTCACAAAACCTTGAGCTCAAGATTCTGTAAACTCAGCAGGCTTGAGACCACAAAGTGAAAAGACTGCATGGTGCAGCAATATCCTGCTCAGTATTGTGTAGGTTGAGTAGGGTCAGGGACAATGAGTGTGTGTGTGTGTGTGTGTGTGTGTGTGTGTGTGTGTGTAATCCCATTTGAAATGATCTCACCTCTCTTCAGGTCACTTCATCATGGAGGCCCTCCATCTTTTGTCCTCTGCCCTCCCTCGCTGTATTTCCTTCTGTGTTTTTCTTTTCACTGAAAAAGCAAAGTGGCTCTCTCTCTCACACACACACACACACACACACACACACACACACACACACACACACACACACACACACACACACACACACACACACACCAGAGAGAGAGAGCAGAGGACATAGAAAAGTCAACATCGGCCGCAATAATCCTGCGCTGTCCTCTTGGAGGACGGCATGTCAGAGGTTTGTCTTTGCCCATTGTCCAGTCGTGGAGGCCAGAGACAGGGGAGGGTTTCCAGCCTCTGCCTCCAGACAATGGGGCCCTTGGAGAGGCCAGGACTAACAAAGTACAACAAGGACTCTGGTTCCGATGGAAGGGGTCGGAGAGGTCATTTGACCTCACACAGCAACTTGTTTGACTTTGGTTTAGAGAGAAATGACTTCTGATCAGATTCAGTCGAGGTGGTTTCAGATGAAGTCGAAGGCTTTGACGGACTGAATATCCTGTCAAACATGTCTGAGTAGACCTAACTGCCGTCAGCTGGACTCCAGCTATGATCATCCCCCTGATGAGACGCTATTCAACATCAAATAAATGACATCCGTGTGGTTCAGAGGTCTCCTATGCTCTCTGCTTCCTCCGTATTTCTGGTGCATTTCACAAACAAGCGATGCATATTTATAAAAGCATCAAAGTACGCTCCGTCCACCCTCGGCCACTCAGAGAAACCACAAATTGACATCCATATGGCCTCGCCGAGGATGAGATTATCCGTTGAAAGACAGGTTCTAAATACAGCTGGCCAGCATGCCTTCGCCGCCACAGCCTGGTCAACCTGCTGGTGGCTCTGCTCCTGCCTGCGTGGTGTATTTTTACAAGAGATGTTTATCCTCCAAATGCTGGTTGGGCGGTAATTTTGGGTCATCTGTCCGTCCGTCTGTCTGTTGCTCTTCGGGGGGAGGAGAGAGGTTGTGGCCGCTGACCGCGAGCACCGACTGGGCTTGAGCTACTCAGACAGTGTCTTCTCTGCTTTACAGCGACTCATCACCTTTGACATGCTGGGGATGGATCAGGCATCTGTGGAGGCTCTGAGGACTCATCGCTGTCCTCTGCAGCTGCTGCTCTTCTAATCCTCTTAATAACATCCTCCACTTTGTCCTGGTGGAGGTGGGGGGGCTCTGGGGTTAGCATAGCATATTTCACATTTATATATTTATATTCAGAACCGCTGTCATGTTGTTTGACCAGTTTGAGCATATTAGCATGCTGATGTTAGAATTTAGCTCTCGTTGCTATGACTACAGCCAAAATGATCTGCATCTTCAGATTTCAGATTCAGATTCAGATTCAGATGACTTTCTTTATCCCCGAGGGGCAATTAAGATCACAACTCAAAGCCTGATACAACGATCACAAGCCGACACAATTATTACAGATTGAAAGTAATAATGGTACACTTCAGAAATTTAACAACAGCACATATACATTTGTCGTGTATGTACGCTAAACTTGAGCAGTCCGTTGACCCAATGGAGGCAAGTGAGAGTGAGGCGTCGCAGCAAGAGCCGCGCCAGCCACCTGCAAGGGACAACCTGCTTCCAACAGCAACACGAACGTGCAAAGAGGACAGCAACCTGCTAGTGGACTCCAGACCAGTGTCACCAGAGGCGCCACAGGTGTGTGTCCGCAGGCAGCCATGAACACACCTGAGGACACCCATCAGGTGATTAACACCAAAGCAGAGTCACACACCAAACGCTTCCTGTAAATGTGATGCACTTCAAGGAGTGTGAAGGTTTCAGGATCCGCGCGTTTCCTCCAAGTGGTCTGAGTTTGTCTTGTAGTCCATCTTCCTCTTGTAGTCCATCTTCCTCTTGTAGTCCATCTTCCTCTTGTAGTCCATCTTCCTGGTGGAATGATGAAGCCCAACCTTTGCATGTCTGTAAAAATATCCGCCGTAAACGCCACTGTGGCCAGGATGATGTGTGACCCAGTGGATCATCGGCAATCAAGGACATTTAATGAACAATTAAAATATTCAGATGATGTTTCTGGGTGAGCCCATGTCTCTCGCCATCGCTGATGTATTATCGTCTCAATTAGTGTCTGTAATGACAAGCAGCAATTATCTCATTTTACTGTGCCATGACAGCAGCGCTCAGGACCTGCACTCTGTCACGTCCCCCCTCCCCACTGGGAAGTGAGTGGGTTTGACTTGGCCTGTAGGAGGAGGTATGGGGGTGAGGGGGACACCGAGGCGGACTATGGGAAATCCCAGTTTGCACGGCCAAGCCGATGGTCCTGCACTGATGACGAGCCAACAGACAGTGGGCCATGTGTTGGCAGAGAGGGATTTGGCAATATGGATGTGGAGGGGGAGGACAGACAGGAGGGACCTTGGCAGGCAGAACGTTCCCGACGGAGAGAAATTGTCACGTTGTGTTTGTAGCGCGCTGGAAAACACAGAACCACAAGTTTGGAGCTTCTGGCTGGACCTCATTATCCCATCAGCTCTGAAGTGACTCAGTGAGGCCGAGGCGGTTGTCGATGTCAAAGACCTCACTCCCATGCATCTGCCTCGCTCTACTCAACGGTTTGATACGACTAGTTTCCAATGTCATCAGCGAAAGATCCGCTAAAGAGAATAAGAGCACATTTTCGACGCCATGGCCGCCACAATACACTGATATACGCTGATACGCTGATACATTGTTGTATATTCATGATCATCGGGAACGGAAGTTTGAGGTATAAGTACACAAACACGGCAGAGGGAAGGAAACGTTTGAGTGCATATCTGAGTTCAAGAAAAATGGGAGCAGAAACAAAAGTGGTGTGCCTTTTTTTTTGGAAGAGCATGATATTTGAATCGCCATCTTCATAACGAGCTGGAAGCGTTTCTGTGCACCAACAACATGATGCTAAATAAGAACCAAAGAGGAAGGAAGGGGTGATCCAACCCGCTCCAGTCTCCAGATTGGTGTTGTGTTCTCCTGCAGGTCTGGGCCGTCTCCCCCAAGCAGCTTCCTCAGGTGGGACAGGTAAAAGTCAAGAGCAGAGGTTCTGAGGGTTGCATGGCAACGGCTGCTCCTGCACATTCACCTTTCACTTTCACACCAAACACAGCTCCTCACCCCGGAGTCAAACACTTTCTGAGCTCCACCGTATCAGAGGGTAGTCTAGTCCAGTCCTAGTCTTGTCTGGTCCTCTGGTCCTTAAATGAACTCAGAGTGGATGTGTGTATTAGCGTCACCTCCAACTTGATTTTTCATTCTCTAACAAGTTTTGCACAACTCTGTTTTGAAGTCTGAGTCAGCGAGCAATCAGCTGAAGTGAGATTTGGTTTCTGTGTGTGTGTGTGTGTGTGTGTGTGTGTGTGTGTGTGTGTGTGTGTGTTGCAATTATGATTCCCTCAAACTGTGTGTTGCCTCATGCAGGAAAGAGAGCTCTAATTGATATTTTCCATCTACACAGCTGCTCTCCACTGCTCCCTAAATTCTTGATCCTCTCTCAGGTTCAGCCCTCGGCGGCCGTGGTGTCTTCAGGGTCCACAGGAGTCGAGCCTGGATGAACTAAATCCGCTCAATGACTCAATCAAGCAATGAATTTTCTGGATTATAAACTACAAGAGTTCTTAAAACCCTTCCTAAAATCTCACAACACAGCGCCCCCCCAGGGATCAGGTGAGCAGGTGTCAGGCTCCAGGCAGTTCTCCACTGATTCAACCATCGGGCTTCAGCTCCTCCTCGCTGGTGCACTCGAGGCTCAGCTCCAGATGTTTGCCTGCGCCCCAGTGTAACGTGGAATCTCACGTTTAAGCAGTCGCACGTTGCGCTCTTCCCCTGATGGTGAATGTGGGTCTGACGCGCCGGCCCTGGTCTGCGCCGGTCTGCGTGTCCTCTTTCTTTCCCTGCATTCCGCCCACTTCATGTTGTTCTTTTCAGGCTCAGTTCAGAGATATTCTCGCTGCATCAGGCGGGAGCGAGCTGGATTATTGCTGTTCTGTACACAGTGATATGATTCAAGTTGAATTCATTTCCACGTTTGATGAAAATATCTAATACTCGAGCAAGTTTGTACTTTCAAACAAATCCAAACTACAAGCAGAACTGTATCAGGCTATGGACTCCACTCTCCACCAGTCTCATTCCAGCTTTCCTGGATTCTCTTGCTTTTGTGTGTTTTCCTCTTCTGCTCCTGCTCGGCTGCCCGCCACGCTGCTCCGCCTGACACCTGCCTTCATTCCTCTCCCGCTCCACCTGGAAGCTGATGTCAGATCTGCTCCTCGTCTGTGTTCTGACCTCCAAATCATCCCTCGGCCCAGGGGAGGCCTGCTCAAACATCAGTTTGTTCATAAATGATCAGCTCGGCCTCTGTGAGCTGCACTCAGGTTCGCTTCAGTCTGCATATCAAACAGTGAGAAATGAAACTACCCAGAGCTCAAACGGCATCCAAAAGCTCTTTTTTTTAGACCAGCAGCTTCTCCCTCAGCCCCTGAAGAGACTTTGCTCAAACATCAGTTTGTTAATAAAAGATCTGAACTGTGCCAGTGTCTCTGTTAGCTGCCCCCCGCCCCCCAACAGGGAACTTCCTCTGTGCCTTGCTCATGAACATTATTTTGAAACTTTCTGAACCCCCAAATCAGGTCTGCAGCAGGAACTGGAAAATCTTCTGTACCCTGATGACCTCTGTTGGAAGATTGTAGTAAAAAGTACAATGTTTGCAAGTACTCCTTCTCCCTCTCCTGCGGTGGGACAGAAGTACTACGTTTGTTTGCGGTGCGGCTCACAGCTTTAGAGGACGACGTGACTTGTGTTCGATGCGTGCGCGCGAGACAGCAGCCATTCATCTGTCGCTGGACACATCTGCTTTCTTTCTCCTCTTCTGTACGACTTCAGCAGCGAAGGTCCTTGTAACGCTTTCATTTTTTTATTTCAAAGACCAGAGCTCCCACCAGAAGGCCTCATCGGGGTCACTGCTTTTACAGTCGAGCTATAAAACACCCAGCGACCGTAAAGTTTTCCTGAGTACACAGAGAGACAGCGACAGCTCGCTGGTGACTCCAGTGCTGCTCAGCGCCGCTGTCCTGCTCCAGGGCTGCTCACTGACTGACATGTCACTGTTTCACATGTGAACTGCGAGCATGAAATCAGACAGAGGGAGGACGAAAACAAGCAGGTGGACACTGAGCTGAAGACGCTGTTTCACGGAGGTTCACCTTTGGAAAACGACATCTCCTGTCATGTCACATCTCTCACTGACCTGTTGTCTCTTCTTCACCACGAGTGGAGCAGAAAACCGGCACAAACGACATTTCTTTAGACTTGATGGACACGTTTCTAACTGAGTGTTGGGCTCCTGACCGCCAGGCGCCATGCTGACTCAGGGCCAGACGTGGTACGCACCCGTTTCTGTGCGCTTCCTCTCTGCTGTAGCGACACTCAGGTTCCTTGTTCCACTGTAACCTGAAGGCTTCTATTGTCATCCGTATCTGGTGCCTCACCCATTAACAGCAGGGAAATAAAAGGGAGGGCTGCTCCAGCGGTCCTGAAAAGCCCCAGATATGGATGGAAGAGTGCTGACTGGGAGGTTTTGCCAAACATTAGCTCCTTTTATTGCTTGTCACCTGACGCCTTCAAATCTTTGTCTGAGTAAAGCCATTAAGCAGGTATCTGAGGCCGCCGAGGCGCCGGGTGACGCTAAACAAAACGCCCTCTGTTATTCTCTACCTGCCGTTCCTGGGGGGGCTGGAATGAGGTAATGCTGCTCCGCTTACATGATATGAGCACATGCCGAAAATCACACACACGCACACACATATTCCTGATTGTATCAACACATCCACGGCACAGACGGGATGTGCGGTCCCATGTCCACTGATGCTGCTGCTGCTTCCTGCTCGTATCTGCAGCGCAGCTTGTTCTCTTCCCGTGGCTCATTAAGACGTCGAAGGCCCGGCCCGCGGTCAACCTTAGACACCTTCTTGCTTTATTAAGAGTGTATTAAGAGCTTCTATTTTCATTGGAGTGAACGAGGTGAGGCGCTGACAGCTTCTTGGAGTTGCCGTCCCCGGTTTGTACCTTTCAGCCTCCCTGTCATCCCTCTCATCACTGACACAATACTTGGCGAGGGACACTGTTGAGTCATCCCTCGCCTGAACCTTCAGCTCTGCCAGATTTCTGTTTGCAGAAGTGTGGCGATAGCTGTGTGTTTTTTGCCTGAATGTCTGTCACTATGAGGACCGACGCGAGTTGCAGGCCCTGGGATTGAGAGGGTTTTTGGAATGTGAGGTCACTATGATGGTTCCTACTTCCTGTTGGGAGTTCAAGGGTTAAGACTTGATTTTAAAGTGATACTTCAGCCTTCAAGTACTCACAAGAAGTGCCCCCCCCAAGGGTCAGCCATGTACACTGACGGCTAACAACAGCTAAACTGTCTGAAAACGTCAGTTTACAAATCCTCACATTCGTCGTCCGGCACGATCGGCGTCTTCTTCTTCCAGTCAGATGATCAGTAACCCACAAACTCTTTGATTGGAGCTAAAAACAAACTGACCAGAACATTTTCAGTTTGCCGTGATCATAAACACTGAGTCAGCCAGCGGTTTTGTGGCTCAGCAGAATCTCACAGATCTTTCAAATCTGAGAAGCGCTGTGTACGCTGAAGATGACAACGAAGGCGTAACGGGAGAGCTCATCAAACACCCACTCACAAGGCCGTATTTCTACAGACACGGGTTTGATCCTGGGTGGCCGAGCCCGAGAAGTTCTAAAAACAAAACTGCAGCTGCTGCTTAAGTCGAGGTTCACGGACGCTGACATCACTGCAGTGACACGATGCACCGGAAACTCTTCCACGCTCCTGTGACTCTCAGTCACCGGCTGTGTTCGTCTGACGCTGCAGCAGCTGAGACTGAAGTGAAGCTCACCAACTACATCATCAAGATCTGGAACCTGAGTGAAAGCGTGTGCACCATTTATGGCCACGCAAGTACGTGTTGTCTGTTAGAGTTGATGGTACAATAATTTATGTCTTCTACACAAAAAATAACCCACTGACCCGTGGAGGTCCTGCATGACAAAGTGAGACTGTTTCTGAATGACCCGGTCCTGGTGATCCCAGCTCAGGGTTCCATCAGTGGATTTTGACGCGTATTTTGAAGTATTGCTGATGAAAATGTTGATGCTTGGGTTGGTTTTTGCCTGAAGACACAAAAGGGGAGGTATAAAGCTCTTTATCACATGAACTCTGACATAGACGGAGTTCAACTGAAGTGACTGGCCAGCCTTCACCGATACTCCTGAGCGGTCCTCACCCTGGCAGCAGCAGCTGGTTCCACCGTTAGTTTAAAAGTTGCTTGACAATTAAACAGAGACACAACGAATGAGTATCATTAACACACAGTAACACACTCAAAGGTGGACAACAGCTTTTTGAAGAAATGAATAAACTCTGTTTTTGTTTGCAGGCTGATTTACTGGCTCATCACAGCTCCACGAGAAGGAACCGCTTTGATACAGATCAGGCACATCTTTTCATTGACGCCGTAAAAGTGGGTAATGGACAGATGGACGGTGTGGTATGCATGCGTGTGTGTGTGTGTGTGTGTGTGTGTATGTGTGTGTGTGTGTGTGTGCGTGTGGGACCCCAGGGCAGCACCAGACCGTATCTAATGGGAATTAAACAGCGTATTAAAATCGCCTGGTCATCTTTCTGCTCCGCCTCGTCACAAGAGTTGGAAACTTCCTCTGCTCGGGTAGCCACCAAGGTCGAGCTCAACTGCTAGTGGGGGAACGGCGCCTTTCTAAAGGCAGTAAAATGAGAGATTTCAAAGATGGTCATGTTACAGGAAGATACAGACTAATTAGAAAACTTGTGTTCGTGCAGTTTTTGCCACAAGGGGGCGTAGAAAAGCGCTGCAGCGTGATCCGTGTTACTGGGGGAGGTATGAGGGAACCGTGTCACTCATGATGAGGGTCTTCATATCCGAACAAGGATGACTTCCTGCGAGCTCCTAACTCAGCTGCTCCTGTCACACTGCACGTCTTCCTTTGACTCACTGTTTGGTAGCGCAGCTTTAAAAACACACATCTTCGATAAACAGAGTGGAAACATTCGACAGAAGGTCGTGACTTCTTCTTCTGTTTTGTTATTTTTACATTCTGTTCAGATGTTGTAGTTTCAGTCAGTCTGCTGCCAATGAAACGACATGAATCAAGTTAACAGTCATCCTGCACATCAAACACCTTCTTATTGATGAACTCATCTTACTTTTATTACACTCTTTTATTTATTGATGATTTGTCTGAACAAAAAGCTTCACGGGATCAATAATCAGGCAACAGCCAGACGGGAGAGCGTCCACCACCATCACTCACCGGCAGGATAGCAGCCGGATCAATGCCGGACCAGGAAGAACCTTCAAAAGTCCAATATTCTTGATGGGCTTTTGTGTTTGGTTTTGAATGATGAGCTTCTAATTGTGCGTTCAAACAGCTTAGAACTTCTCAGGTGTTGCTGAGGGACGTCCACTGTAACTCAGAGCTTTCAAAACTCTGCTCTTTCCTTGTCGGACCAACAGAGGTTCAGGAGGTTCTACCACCTCAGAGATTAGAACTTTCCTACCTCCCAGTTGTTCATGAATGCACCATGAAGAGCGTGTCTTAATTCTCTGAAAACTTAATTCTCAGCCCAGAGCACTTCTCTTAGATTTTCCTCTTGATGAAGTTTGACTTCACGCAGTGTTCATTTCTCTTGTTCTCGCTGCGATGGCTGCAGGCCCACTCTCCTCTTACAGCAAAACTTTATCATTTATTCACATTTTCAGGAAAGCTTTTGTTTGAAATGCAAGAATCTGAGGGAGCAGAGACAGCGCTGCCATGATTTTGAGCCATTTTTGCCGGGTGCATAGTGACTGAACGCTGTGTATCATAGTCTCATTAAACTAAACCAATTATTTCAGACTCCATTACATGCATTCAAGAAGGAATGTGTATGAGTGTGTGTGTGTGTGTGTGTGTGTGTGTGTGTGTGTGTGTGTGTGTGTGTGTGTGTGTGTGTGTGTGCAGGTCTGTGGTTGAGCTGGAATGCGTTCGACACATACTTCCTCACATTTCCCAATAAATCTGTTGCCTGGAGTTATAAGAACATTTATCCAGAAAATACTTCTGGTGCAACAGGAGCAGCAGGCTGTGTTCTGCCTGGCAACAAATACACACACACACACACACACACACACACACACACACACACACACACACACACAAAAACATGCAGTTAGCACCTTTACTGTCAGGAGCTCACGTGACATCATCAAAGACAGAAAGTGTAGGTGTTGATGGGAAAGGAAACGGTCTGTGTGCCCCCCCACCCCACCCCCCCACTCCTGCCACCTGGATGACAACTGATGACATCTCCCTTTTCATGTAATGATCCCTCTAGACATCAAAGTGAAAGTTGGGGAATCCCACCTCACACACTCTGAGTACTGCGATGCATTCACTGACTCTCGTCCCGAGGTGTGAGATGATTACAGCTGTCATTTCCTCTCGCTAACTCTTCCTCAGATGTCGGACCCTCAAACCCAGGCCCTCAGGAGTCCGACTGAGACCTTTCCCTGCCAGTGAATGTGCTTCAACTCATTCAAATCTGGAACCTGTTTCAAGAAACTACACTAAAGCTGCTAATTGGGGTACCAGCCCAGGCCCAGTTGTGTGTCTCAGGAGTGACTACTTTTATCAGCTAATTTGCTAGTAAGTACCATATTCAACTATTCAATCTATCGGAGGAAATCATATTAAACATCATTTTGTATAATTTTGCGGTGAATTAAATTTGCACTTTCGCCTCATTTCAACAAGGTCATTATAGCTTTTAATCACTGGAACACTGCAAGTCAGACTTTTCTAACTCCCAAAGTTGCTCAGATGTTGATCGCAGCGATTCCCAAACAGCAGCTGGGGAGTCACATGACAACTCCCCCTCCGTGCCTGACTGGCGACCTGTCTCCCTGCTACAGCTGTCAAAGTTCTGCTACTTATCTTATAAAGCTTTAAAAGTCATTGTTCCTCCTACATGAGCGATTTTCTTTCACTTGGTGCTCCAGCCAGATCTGACATGTGCCAGCTTTCTTTCCTTCAAGCCTCCCGTAAAAGTGCAGCGTTCCTGCCCTCAAACGGTGGAAGCAACGTCTGTGGCGATGAGCAGGCCAGGAAGCGACAGACCTGCCTTTCAAATCAGGGTCAACGGTTTTCACACTATTTATCAACCCCATTTAAGTTCATGTTTGCATTGATTTGACCTTTTCATTTCATTGCGGTAAATGACATGATGGCGCACAAATATGACGGCACTTCTGAATTTGATCTCTGCCTTTGCGACACGGTGAACATCAGCTGAGCTGACTCCATGCTGCAGCTACCCATGATGCTCTGCTGCGCCCTGGCAGTGACTGCATTACTGCTGGTGATATTCTTGTTCCACATGCCAGTGGATGGTCACTCCTCTGCTTACCTTCCATGTACCGTTATCATTATTAACTGTATGTGTGATGCAGGTTTGTATGGCAGCACGTGAGTGGACAAAGTTGTGATTTCAATTAAAAATGATAATCAAGAAATTCTGAAACTTGCTGTGAAGCACTTGGCTCTCTTTGATTGGATGAAGTTGAGTTGAGTCGAAGGCGTCTTCTTACGCTTAAAACATCGGCCATGTTTCTGTCAACCAATTCAAATTTACGACTGGAGAAACGATTAAATTGGAAGACTTCTTGCATTTTGTAAAAAGGGTTTTACACCCAGCCAAGGTGTTTTTTTTGTCTCTTTCAGTAAAAGAGAGACTGTGTGAATGGAGGGATGGCTTTTTTTTCTCCTGAATAAACTCTGACTGCAGAACTTTTATCAGCTGTGTGAGCAGTGCCAGCACCTCTTGAACGTCTCCAAGCTTCGTCTCTGGACAGCAGCAACATGTCCGGTCCTCAATGACCCTTCAGAGCAGCCACCCCTCGTCGGTGAAGGCTATCCCTCAACACTCGTCTCTGACTAGCGCCGCTGGACAGCTCCTCTTCTTCTACTCTCTTTCTGACGCTGACTATGTGCTTTAGGGATCTTAGATGAATCTCTTTATTCCAGTTGATGCAAAGGTGCCTACCACTCATTTCCTTATTTGCATAATCGGTGTTAGAGTGAAAAATCTAAGATCAGATTTTTTTTAAAATTGCTGCTTAGTTAAAATCATGTTTCCAACTTTTACTAAAAACATCTCAGCTGCTGACAGACTCAAGTGTTGAGCAGACGTCGCGCCTGCTATCACCGATGGCGTGGAAACGTCACCCAGCTGAACGGGCCGGACTCCTGTTACCAGCCTCAAACCTGAGCGCGTCCATGACCAGCTCCCCCGGAATGAAAAATAATACACAGTGCACATGCTTGCCGATGGGGGCTCATCATGTGTAACCCCTTAAACTAATGTTTAACATGTGGAGAAACCCAAAACCTGAATGGCCCGCCGTGCCTTTCAATGGCTGCCAAGTCTTCACTTGGACAATCAGTGTTTTGTGGAGGAAATGATTCACATTTTACCCATAAAAGATAATACTGAAGGAGAATTGTCATCCTCCTGTAGGCAACAGACAAGTCCAAGATGCCTTTCATGAGCATGTAACGTGAACATCAGATCGCTGATGCCTCACTGCAGGGCCGTATAACCTGACCTCCGCTCTCCTCTCCAACTCCACCGATGACTGATATCACAGATGCTGCTGCAGGAATCACACGGACCATCTGGGAGCTCAACTACAGCATTTCACATCTTTGATGCTGGTGGGGGGTAGAGGGGGACGCCAGAAGGCCTGACACTGACGAAGACACCCAGACTCGTACTGGCACGCACGCACACATTCATCGAGAGCTGTGTCCTCCACATCTAAAACTGTCGCATTCGTGTGTTTCAAAGTGAGGAATGCGCAGATTTTCACAGGTGAGAAGCTCAGCTGAATGTGGCTGCGCCGTCCGGTTCTGCTCACATGGAGGAAAAGATCAGGAGGCCACAGCGGACGAGACGTGAGCGACGCAGCCGAAAAAAACAGGACGGATGACAAAAAAGCCGTCACGTAGAAGATCAGAAATAGAGAGAGAAGGAGAGACGAGAGTCACACCCTGAAAGACAGGAAAACTAACAAAACACGACAAAAGTCTACTCCTGGAGGGATTTGATCCCCGTATAAAGGACACTTAAAACATTTTAGAAACCCACAGTTAATTACAATTTTAAGTCTAAGCAAGTCAGAGTGCACAGCATTGAACAAAAATATTCCATAAAAACACCAAAAGGCCACTAAATCCCTCAAGTTCTGTCAGACCAATGAAAAGAATCTCGATCAGGCCGGAACGAACTCACCCATGAGGTGGAAACCATGTGACTCTCACCTCATCACTCCAGATTAGTCATCCGTGTCTTGCAGGCAATCCAGCAGTTGTCCCGCTCATCGTTTGACTGCCGGGGCTCTGGCTCTGTGACGCCCTTCTTCAGAACGTGTTTGTTGTGACTGGATTCTATTTGGAGAGCACTCTATCACATGAGAGTGCAGGTGGAAATGTACCTGACGCGCTGAGGACGGCTGATGAGACGATCAGCCAAACCACCTTCTGAGGTGGTCGGGGAGGTGTTGTGACCACATTCCACTGAGGTGTAAATGCAAATGCGTCTTCAATCTGTGTACAACAACTCTGTGGGCTGATGTGGCGACAACCACCGGAGGAGGTGGCGGAGGGAGGGGGTTACTTACTGCCGGGAGCGAGGGTGGTACAAACAACAGCTCTGAAAGACAGAACATATTCCCAGAGCCTGTTTCCTCCTGGAAAAGTAACATGGTGGCTCCGCAGTGACCTTAAAGTCCAACAAACCTTCCAAATGCAGCAACAGACGGCTGCTGTGCTCCTGACACACGAGGATAACGAGCTGAAGACCACAACCGGTTGTTGAGGCATCTTCTACTTCCTCAACCTGGAAAAAAAAAGCACAACATCCCAACAACAGCGTAACTTCAAGGATAGTGAGAAGGTTTTGTCGTTTAACCAGCGTGTAAACGAGGCAGGGGTGCAGGCTGCCACCAGACGAGCTCTGCAGACTTTGAGCAGCAGCAGAAGAAGGAGAAGGAGAAGAAGACGATGTGAAGTCCAGAGTAGCGAGACACAATGCAATCAGATCTCAGTCACTGGAGACAGACGGATGTTAGTGCCAGCTGTAAATGTATGTGGTCGAGTGAGATCCCTTTGCGATCTGAGCACCAAAGATGCAGTTGCAGGTGTGACGGGGTCCTGCGAGTTCACAGGTCCAAGCGTTCCAAAGCTGTCGACCCACGCTGGTCTCGTCTCACGTACGTTCCCAGGACACATGACTCAGGGGATGGATGTCATCTCAGTGTGGTCTCTTCAACTCTGAATCGGTTTCCATCCCTGGCCAGAAAAACCCCATTGCTTATATATTTAGCTGTAACCAGATAGGTTGTAATGCATTTGGGAAACAAACAACAGACTGTCCTGGCAGATCCTGGTAACTCCAGCTGGGCGAGAGACATGAGGAGAATAGGAGGAGAGAGAGAGAGACTGCTAAGGGCTGCAGATAGTCGATTTACCATGCTGTAAATAAGCACATCGTCTGTCAGCGCAGTGGTGCAGCGCACTGATCTGTGGTGTCCCGGGGTGCTCAGATTGAAAAACATCTGTAGCCACCACCAACAATACATTTGCAGGGGGAAGGAAAGAGAAAGGTCCATGCTGAAAGACACACAGTGGAGGGAAATAGGTAGAAAGAGCAGGAACCGCTTCAGCCGCAGTCAAATAAAATCCCACAAATGTTTCCACTTTCTAGTCTCACTCTTGTTTACTTCACTGTGACATGGAAACAAATAGGTGGGCTGGAGCCGAGTAATCAGGTGGTCAGATGGAGTGTCAAACATAAGCAGCATAACAAGCCTGCAGGGACCTTCAGCAGAGAGAGAGAGAGAGAGAGAGAGAGAGAGAGAGAGAGAGAGGTTGTGTTTCTTCACCAACTTAACATTCCGCGTGCAGACAACACTGCAATTACCTTACAAACGACAGTGCATGAAATTTCCCAGCAACCTCAAATCACTGACATTTACACAAACACTTAGGCCAAGTACAGGGCAACCGAAATTACATCTCACATCTGAATGACAACCCGGCACAATGAAGTATCATGTCACTGTAAAGGTGTCTGTTCCCAGGGAGAGTTTTTCTCCAGCGTGACACTTTAACTCGGAAGAGGCAGAAACAGAATTCCACCATTCCCTGCACCGTGAATGAAAGCGGGAAGGCTGAGGGGATCCTGTTCTCCCAAGCTTTGGGTGCATCTTCTGCTTCACTTTAAACTCCGTGGGTTTACATGCAGGCGGGGACCCATCAGGGAGGTGGGCGTCCACCACATTCGCGTATGATGATGTCCATGGAGACAACATTGGTTTTTGTAGCAGAAAAGCCTTCTTGCTCACCCCTGTAGTTGCTGCCACTTCCTGCTGGCTCACTCAGTCCAGGAGGTTCTCCGGCGAGGGGACATCCAACCTACGCCGCCATGCTGGGTTTAAACGGGTCTTTGTCACCGCACCACACTTCTGAAAAACAGTCATGCTACCTGGAGATGAGGTCAGCCCTGCAGCTGTGTTGAGGAAGCTAAGCTAACAGCAATAGCTACTTGAGTGAGAGATGCTCAATCGGTGCATTTTCCCCCCAGAAAAAGACACACACAAAAAACAACCACCTCAAATGGTCGTGGAGAACTTTGTTTGACTTTCATTCCATCGATCTTTTCTAAAGCTACAAATACACATCAAACGCTGATGGAAGCACGACAACTGGACCTGTTCAGTGTGTGGAGAGCTTGTGTTCGAGGTGGAGGTCCAGATGCTTCACGTGCATCGTCCACGTCTCTGCACCCTGGAATTCTGTCAGTAATGAACACCTCAGCTCCTCCTGATTGGCACTGTGTGCTGGAACAGTCTGCAGAGCTGCTCAGGGCAAATATTAGCAAGATATCAAAGTGTCCCTGCAGCCGCCTGCAGGTCTAATAGGGTTGATTCCAACAGGGCCGGCGGGTGGCTTCCTCTGTCTATTCTAAACACATGATTAAGTAGTGCCGGCTTTAATCGGCCCTATGAGAACATTGAGAGGTTGTTAAGGTGATGTTGTACTCGGGCAGCACTTCAGGTCCTGCCAGAAAAGCTGGCACGAGCTGTGAGAAGCCTTATTATGCTCGGCGGAGTGTGAATATCTGTGCTGGCTGTTCACTTCAGCTGTGGGCGCATTCCAGCGGCCGATCCAGGTGTCTGCCAGCCACCGGAACGGAAACGGCCGCCGCAGGACCACCTGTTGCCAACAATCAGCATCTCACACACACTCTGTAACAACGGAGGACAGCGGAGCGCACGCAGCCCACCACCTCAGCACGCCAGGTTCAACTGCAACACTCTTGAACAAGAGACGATGTGGTCACACTTTGGATGAGTGTCACCACCCACATCAGATGAGTCACAGCGCCACCTGCTGGCAACAGGAAATTAGTTTTTATCCAAATCGGTGTTGTCCTCCGAGTGGGTAGACCATATCATCTCAGGTGGGGTCAGAACTTGGTGATGGGTTACTGGGAAGAATGGTAGTTGTTCTGAAACAGCATAACCATGGTGAGGCGGCCATGTTGGATATTTGGCCATAGAAAAGAAAAAAGCAGGAACTGGACTCCACAGGGTCAGATCCTTGTGAGAAGACATCCACAAGCTGAGCTGAGGTCATAGCGCCACCTAGTGCTGCAAGACAGCAAGTCTGATGGAGGAAACGATTTAATTAACATAAAAATGACTGTTGTTGTCACAGGATGCACAGCAGCATGATCAATAGTGTGTTCTCTAGCACCACCTCGTGGACACACAAACACACATATATTAGCACTATGGTGAAAATCCTAATTATTAACATGGTTTTTAAGTGCTGGACATGTGTTTGATGGTGAAGTTTTAGTTTGTGTGTTCCGTCAGTGTCAGTCACACACACACACACACACACACACACACACACACACACACACACACACACACACACACACACACAGTTTTACTCAATTTAACTCAAAGAAAAAGAAACATTTTTTTTCCAGAAAGTCAGTCAGTCATAAAACTTCTGAAGTCCAAATGTACGCGAGGCACGTGAACGCCACATGGAATCCCCGGTTCTCTTCTCTGTTATCTGCGCGTGCTAATGATGCTGCGCGCTGATTGGCTGCAGCTCGCTGACTTCTGCTCCATCCTGCGGGCCGAGCCTCACAAAACCGGGCTGAGTGCTCCCGGTCACCGCTACCTGCTGCCGCCGCCGCCGCTGCTCCTCACACGCACGCACGCACGCACGCACGCGCGCACGGACACACTCATGAGTGCTCGTCGCGTCAGTGCGCACCACCGCCTGCTGCAACCTGCGGACTTCACCTGAAGCAGCGGAGGAACGATGCCTGCACATTGTATGATGCGATGCCGCAGGTTACTGCTACTTTTGCGCACTTTTAGGAGATAACAGGGGAGCCGCAAGCTTGACTGCCGCCATCCTCCTCCTCTTCATCATCATCATCATCATCATCATCATCATCATCATCATGGATTGTTTCTTTCTTCTGATATGGACTTTACCCATCCCGCTGGTGGGCTGCACCCCAGTCAAGCTCCTCTCCACCCTGCTGTCCTGGAGTGTTATCAAGGCACGTGGCGCTTCCACACAAACGCTTTTTATTTCAGGAGTGAACCGTCAGGAGTGAACCGTCAGGAGGGAACCGTCAGGAGGGAACCGTCAGGAGGGAACCGTCAGGAGGGAACCCGTCCGTGCGCCAGTTCACTCTTAAAAGTCAACTCAACTGAAGTGGCGCTGGTGTTTTGATACTCACTAGCACCTCTCCGGCCCCCCTCCGGGGTTTGCAACCTGTTGCTACCTGTCAATTTAAGAGTTTCTCTTCTTTTTTTTTCCTTTTTGCAGACGCTGCACATTTACTGCTCTCAGTCCTCCCACGCGGTGTCAGCCAGCTACTCCTCCAGCCGCGGACTGAACCACGGTGAGTGTTGTCTTCTGACATCTCCGTGATTCTTCCAGCTGGACTGATTTCATCTCCAGAGGGGGGGTAGATGTGGCAGTGATGGGTGTCAGGGTGGGTGAGACTGGGATCTTCAGAGAATCCATTCGCTGTCCCAGTTTGGAGGGGGGAGCTGTAGTGCTGACTGCTGCAGGAGCAGCTGAGGCTCGACCAGGAGAGCAGCCCAGCGCTCAGGGATTCCCTCTGGCTGCCTGGCCAGCAGAAGCACGTTCAGATGATTTACATGCTTGGGTTTAGTGAGGGGGGCGGGGGGGGGGGGGATACCTCTCCAGTCCCTGCTGAGGTGACAGCTGATCTGTTGTGCATCAAAGAGACCAACAATGATAGAACTGTATGGAAATCTTTAATTGTCTTTACTGTCGTTTGACTTTCTCTCTCTTCTGTCTTCCATCCAGTTTCTATGTTGCTTGTGTTCAGGGTCGGGGGGGGGGGTGTTCACCCTGGATGGGTCCTCAGTCCATCTCAGGGCCATCAGGAGCAATTAGGGCTTCAGTATCTTGCTCAAGGACACTTGGACATGGTCATGGGGGGAAGTGGGGATCGAACCAGCGACCCTTCGGTTGCTAGACGGCCTCTCTACCTCTGAGCCACGCCGCCTGCCTCTCTCCTGCCTCCACTTTGTTAAATGTGTCTCATATTTGAACGTTTTATTCCTCTAGAACCCTGTAACGTCTACGCGTTTCCTAAGAAGTCCTGGGCGCCTGAACCTGTCGCTCCCACTTGGGCGGCGGCTTCCAGTGAACCAGGTCTCTAAATCAGCCCACGCGGGTGTTTGGTGGCTCTGGGACATTTGTGGACTTCATAAGACCTTCCTGCTTCCACTTCATGTGTTACGGCGTCACTGTCACCTGAGCACACCAGATAAAAACAAGGCTTTCTCTCCTCGTGTGAAGTCATCAGAGGGATCTGAGCGCGCTCAGCAGCAGCCGGCGTGTTCTGACCCGCGAGCGCTCACCAGTCATTAGTTCATTATTACATAAGGAGTGAGCTGGAGTACTCAGCACGTCCACACCGTTGTTGCTGGAGTGGCTTATAAAGGCATTGTTAGATTTGTCCTCTCACCAGTCCAGAATCCAGCTCTCACTGTACACGCCAAAGAAGTACCACTACCACATGATGAGTGTAAAACTCTGTACTGGGTAGTACTTCCACTTGTTATCCCTTCAGTGTATTTTGTACTTTGTACTGCCTTTGTTGTTATGACAGCAACAATCAAGGGACTGATAGTTTCAACTTTTTTTTCTCTCAAATGTCTGGTATGAGCAGAAGGCCCGAACACACACACACACACACACACACACACACACACACACACACACACACACACACACACACACACACAGAGTGACGTGGTAGTGAAGTGCATCCCTCTCCTCTTCAGACTATGTGTTCGTGAGCCCGGTGGAGGTGGACTCTGAGGGGGGTTACCTGACCCACGACGTGACCCGGCGAGGTCACCGCAGCAGAAGGTCTCTCTCCTTGTCTCGGCATTACCGTCTCTCAGTCTTCGGGCAGGACGTGTACCTGGACCTGCATCCGTCCTCCGTGGTGGGACCGGGCTTCAGCGTGCAGACTCTGGGCTCAGATGGCGTCACCACGGCGGTTGGAGACGCTGTCTTTCACGACTGCCTCTATCAGGGATTTGTCCGTAACCTGTCGGCGTCCTCAGCAGCCATATCCACGTGTGCCGGACTGGTGAGTTTCCTCTAGTAACGTCTTGGATCCTGGACCTCATGTTGGCTCTGCTCCACATGATTTCTGACATCTATGTGTAGTTTTTTCGATAAAATTGATGACATGGTTATTTCCTTAAGTGGATTACACGGTTTCTTCATGCTTTTTAGAGAAGTCTGGATCCCTTGGGATGATGAAACATTTCCAAGCCGTTAAAATGACCTCAAAGATATCAATAGAAATGCTGTTTTGGAAATGAAACACTTTCAAACGTTAAGTTGTGGGCTCTTCCCCACCGCAGACTCTGCCTCTCTGCCTTATGGAGGTTTTGGCTGATTGTACCCGGATCGCTGTGAAGCATCATGGCCTGTTCATGTTAATATCATGGATGAATGACACAATGACATCATGGCGGAGAGGATTAGCCTGACTTTCTTGCGCTTTGACAGAAGAAGACGTGGAACTGGAGGGAGAGGAGACAAGAAAACGTTACTCTGACAGGAAGTCCCAGTTCAGCTGAACTGTTGAGAGACTTTGCTGAGCATTTTGTTCGAATTTGTCACGTCTACTCACAACACAGATTACACACTCACACACACACACACACACACACACACACAGAGTCTGTTTGTGTGTGTGTGAGTGTGTGAGCGATGGAGTGAGGGACCGCTGGCTCTGAAGTGCAGGTGCCTGCGTGTTGTCTCTGGCTGATGAAGCTGGTGAAATGCGTCCCTGTCGTTATCGGCAGCAACACAGGAACATGGCGAAGGTATTTCACAGTTTCAGCTGTGACACGCGTGAAGGAAGCCAGACGCGTCCCCCTCACCTTGATATTGTCATCGATAAGAACGAGATGAGTGTGTGTGTGTGATGTAACTGCATATATTTAAGGAACACATTGGCGTCTGGCTTGCTCCAGTGTGTTCCTGCAGGACATGTGAGACGTGGAGGTGTTAGTTAATCCTGTGTCAGCGTTGCTGGGCTGGACAGCTGTTAGGGGAAAACGTCCTTGGTGACTTGTGTCACATTCATGACTGGTGACCACGCCGACTGTGCGGCTCGCTTGAAAACAGTGTTTGTGTTGGTCGATGCAGTTGTTGGGCATCCAGCAGCACACGGGTCAAACTCTGTGTGTGTGTGTGTGTGTTGTTTGAGCTCTGAGTGGAATGTTGGTGAAACTGATGAGACTGGTGGTCTGACACGGCCTTTCAGTCATTATGCTGCTGGAATATCAGCTGTTTGATGATAAATGCATGGCTCTGTCCGTGGTGCTGAAGCAGCACACCTCATTGTGATCTGGAGTTCCCTCCGTTCTGCCTCTTGTCTCTGAAACTGCCCCCTTGGATCCGTCGTCCATCTCCTTGCAGCTCACAGGCAGTAGAGGGATCGGCTTCAGGTCCTTCCCACCTCTGCAATCAGCTTGACTCTGCAGAGGGAGAACACCTCCTCTCCACATATGGAAGTCTGAAGTCTTCTCCCTGGGAGGGCGAGGGTTCGCCCACGGTGACAGGCTCCCCCTCTAGACCTGAGGAACAGTCCCCTGGAACACTTCAGAGATGCTGCACAGAGGCAAAGCCTGACAGCTCACTCAAAGCCTCTTGTTTGAGCTAGCGCACTGTTCATAGTCTGTCAGAGCCCAGCGGCGGAAGAAGAAAAAAAACACACATTCAGGAAACATACTGGGTCGAACAGCGATGTCAGGAGGAGCTGCACAAGGTTTCCTTGGGAGGCGAACCAAGTCCACATCCACAATCACTTCCACATACAGACTCTGAACGTACGTCAGGTGGAAAGAGGAGTCAACACATTTCTGTCCAGAAGTACTGTCACTTTTACGTTTGTGTCAATATGAGAAAACCTTGGCCACAATATTTGAGTGAATAAGAAGATGTGATGCAGGTCAGCAGGTCTGTGCTGCGCCTCCAGCTGGTCAGTGGTGACTCCAGCTCTCCAACAGGTACCTGAAATTCCCCGGCGTCTCACCACGTGTGCTGACTTGACTCTGCTTCTACGCAAAACCAAGACACCGGTGTTGAAACGACACGGGTCCGCACTCCACACAAGCAGCTCGGACTGATGTGCTCACATTTAGGAACGCCTCAAACTCAAGATACTTTTCCTGAATCGGTGACTCTGCCATTACAAGATCCTCTGCTTTCATTGGAGGTTTATGAGGTGCCAGGACCCCTCGACCCTCCTGCACACACACATTCCTTGACACAGCCCACGCCAGCGTGGACCAGATGGACACACTACACCTCCATAACAGCCATATCTCCGTCTATCATTCTGCCTTCATGGCTCCTCGTTTGCCTCCTCCTTCTGCGCTGGCCCTGCTCTTTTGTCCTCTGTTTGCCCTGCCTCTACATCTCCTCTTGTTTGCAGCAATTAAAGCCAGGGTGAAGTTTGAGCCGCCTGGCTGGCACTGCTAATCTTCGCATTGTCCCTTTCATTAGGCAAGCTCCCACTCACAATAAAACACCACTGACCCGTTCCCTTAAAAGCATTGCAAGGACGCACTGTGATTGGGTCCTGATTGCATTTGAATGGGCCACAATGAGGGCTTTGATCTATTTTTTACTCCTTTTAAGCTTTTTCTTCTTCTTCTTCTCAGAGCGACCACAGGGCCCTCGTCACATTTTCCCCCACGCCGTTAATGGACTCCTGTTTTCATATGTCAGGCAGATTAGCAACGTTGTTCAAAAGATAAAAGGTGAATGAAAATAAAGATCGCAAGTGCATCAAGTGAAGGGAGTTCTGGGAGTTTTCCTCCTCTCTGTCTCTTTCTCTTGGTTCATCTTTGTGTGTGTGTGTGTGTGTGTGTGTGTGTGTGTGTGTGTGTGTGTGTGTGTGTGTGTGTGTGTGTGTGTGTGTGTGTTAGACTGCTGCAAGGCTTAGAATAAAGAAAGCAGTTAACCCCTGCTTTTCATCTAACCCTCTACCCAGAATATTTGGATTAAGTACAAATGAGGAAAGAGCCATTCAAGGCGGCCCCCAATGCAGCGACGGGGTTACAAAGGAGATTAAGGTGGGATTAAAAACAACGCTAGAAAGAAAAAAGAAGACGAGAATTCAAGGGGTGGGGGTGGGAGTGGGGGGGACACACGAGAGAGTGAAATAATGAATGAGAAGTGAGCCGGGAGTGCCGGGCGAGTGAGAGAAAGTGTTGTGGAAGAGTAATGCGAATTCATTGTCTGGGCTGGAAGCTCCCAGGGAGGCTGGATAGTCTCTTTATAGAGGGCTGGAAAGATGGACTTGGTTTATGTCAAAGGGCTTTGGAGGAGAAATGGGGTGAGAGCAAGAGAGGGGAGGAAAGAAAAGAATAAGAGCTTCCTCATTCTTTGTCTCATTGTCTCCTTTTCAAAGCAAAGGGAAGAAAGTATCTGAAACAGGGTTGTTTTTTTTTTTTTGGACTTGAACCTGATTTTTAATAGCAGCTGAGAACCAACCCAAGGCCTGCACACGCACCCTGGCCCGGGTCAGCAGATGGAAGTGGGATTCATCCGTTCAGATGAAGGGCGAGTTGGTATTAAGAGCAGGGCTGGATGGATTTTCTACTGTAAATCCCTGTTAATTGTACATGGTGTTATTTGTTGGATTTTAATTACTTTCACTGTGTCCTGACATTCATGTTTGGGAGTGAAACGGATTTGTTCATCCCACTGTTGCACGAGAGATGAAAGGATCCCGATTTGTATGCAACACTCTGTGATTCGTACCGGAGGAGGAGGAGGAGAGGCGCCCTCTCTTTTTCTTCTCTTTTCTCAAATGAGGCCGCTGTGCTGGCCGACCCCTGGTGTTCTCGTTGCGGGGATATTTAAAATTCACAAACACCTCGGAGGAACTTGTGAACTTGAGTGAACATGAAAGTGTCATCAGGAAACAAGTGCGAGTTCTTGACGTGATGGCCAGCAGTGGATCACTGACATCAGGAAACACTGACGAAACCCATGGAGAAACAAGCCACAAACCCACTGGATTGCAGTTGTGTGACCTTACGATGTTTGCCTGACCTTTGGGACTCCAGGGTGAACTGAAAAGATTTTGCTGGTCAGTGGACATTTGTGCCAAATTTGAAGAATTTCCCTGTGGGTGTTCCTGAGATGTCACGTTCATGAGCCCACGAAACACTTCAGTTCATTTGAGTTTCAGTGGCGATTTCAGCCAAATTTAACAAAATCCCCACCAATCCTGATATCCACGTCACCACTGGAGGACATGCACGGATTTTCTCCCCATTTGTGAAAATCTTGAGAGGAAGTCAGTCAACTACCTGTGAATCTCCTGTAGCCACTTGTTAGCAACTGCTGTTTTTAAGACATCTAAAAAAGCTTTGCAATTCACGAGTGTGGTATTTACCGTACTATTTCAGAGGGTTCATCAAAACTTCCAAACCGCCGCTGGCCCTGGGTTGACCCCAGTCCTCCGTGCAGGATGATATTCGTGGACTCTCACAGGTTCTTGCTCTGTTTTGCAAGTTCAGAGTTGCTCGCCAGCCGTGTGAACGCCAAGGAGAAGAGTGATTTACAGCCCCCCTCCTGTCCTCCAACCCCTTCCCAGGATAGGGTTCTTCTTTCTGGGGTGACAAGGGCAGATCCAAGCCCAGGACTATCAGACTGGTGCTGGTGTCTGTGAGGAAGACGACATGCTGCTAAAGAATGAATGAATGGGTGGCAAAGACATGAAGATGTGAAAATACAGTGTAGCTGTGCAGTGATATGTGGGGTTGAAAGTCATGCTCAACTTTGATGAATCTGTCAGCTAATTTTCAATAAAATTGTTTCAAAAATAGGGACAGTAACTATTTGTGTAAGCAAAAGATAATATCTGCAAATGAAGCTTGGCGACTGACAATGTGAACACAAAGAACAACAATAACAGAAGATGCCAGCAAATGCGAGCATTTGTGCTCAGCAATACAAATTGATAATAAGAGAAGATTTCAATTATCAATTGTTCATATCGTAGGTGCTCTCCTACGTCATTATATTAAATGTGTAGAAAGGAGGAGTGAGAATGGGACGATGGGTGGATGATTGCACGGCTGGTTGACCTGAAATCATGACTGCTGTGGCCCACTGCTGCTGCTGGCCATGAATGCACCGGGACACACGTGGGGGTGCATTAAGAGCAAAGCTAGAGAGAGAAAAAAAACCTCAGCAAACTCCCTGATGTTCTGCCTTTCTTTGTAAAAGTGAAACTATTTAAAGACTTGTGGCTGATGACAGTCCTGTGACGGCTGTCTTTGTTCATTTGCTTACAACCGTGTGATGTGTACTTGACAAAAAGATGGATCAAACACTAAAAGTCCAGTGGGTGGGCTCTCAAGAACACTTCAGCTGGAATATTCTTTATGGTCCCTGCAGCTGTCATGAGTGACACCAGCTCCCTCCTCACTGAAACATTTCCTCGTTGGATGCTCCTCGCGTTAGCACCGCCATGTCAGCTTGAGGGCAGGATGGACATGACCTTTAGCGTGACCTTTCCCAAGCCCCTGCGGGCCAGGTCAGAGACAGGTTGGGCTCTGTGGAAACTAAAACCTCTGGCTCAAATTGTTGCAGGTGCAATTCAGGGGATTGGTTTTCTTTCTATTTCTGAGCCCTCATTGCTACGTGTTGCTGCACCAAGAAAAATGATGTTCTGAATCAGGCCATGGCTCTAAGCACGAGTTGTCATCTTAACAGAATCGATCAAATGTCTAGATATGTCATGACATGGCTGCGTAGGGGACGCTGAATAATTACTCTCTCCATGCGTTTGAAGGATATTTGGTGCTTCTCTGCGTTTGTCTGGCCTCTATACAGTCAGACAGAGAAACCATGAGTACAAAGTGCATCCTGGCTAAAGCTTCAGCAGATTTCTTGGATTGTTCTCGTCACATTCTTTCCATAGCAGCCTCGGTGGCTTCTGGTGTGCTTTGCATCAAAGCTTCTTTGCTTCACGGCTCAGCTGCCTTTTGAATTTTAAGGTCAATGAAATGTATTTCAAACAACGTTGGCGTGTTGAAGGTTTTGGGAATGTTGGTAAACCCGATGAAAGTGTCAGTTCATGATGCTGCCTGGTTGCGTGTCTGTAGTGTGTCATATTGCATCGTGCTCTTGTCCGTGTTAGAGCCTCCATGTGCTGCACTCCGATATAGCGGTGTGTAGATAGGAAAGGAAAAGTCACAAATACGTCACGCCACCAGCAGGTGGTGGTACAGCCAAAGCTGTGCATGGTGTTAACAGAGTAGAAGAAGAGCATTCCCTCAGGGAAAATGGCCATGAGGAATCACTGTCAGCTGGACATGTTGTTCTCCAAAGTCGCAGACAGCTAGCATGTTGCTACTGTCCAGACATACACAGATGGTAAGTTAGATTTGCTACATTGCATAAAGTTAGCATAAAACTGAGTGAATGTCTGACAATGTCTTTGTTTCCATCAACTTTTTCTAATGTGATACTTCAAAGTGGGCATCAAAACACGTTGACTGACTTCAGTGTGCCTCCATGGCAGCTGCTAGTTAGCAAGCATCGCTAGCTCATCTATCGTGCTTTGTGTTGCCTGCATAAGACAAAGGTGAAGCTGCAGTGCTCTGGTTTTTCAGGACCACATCAGGTGTGTTTACGAGGTTTGCAGGTATCACAGCAGAAGAATATAGAATCTCACCACAAGCCATTTGAGTCACAGCCGACAAATACGAGTCGTATTGACCTGGTAATGAACAATGATTGATCGCACAAAACTGAGTCATCAGCGTTGTTGTGTCCAGTATGACGGCGGTATAGTGAGCCTGTCCAGAAGCTCGATGTGTGAGGGAGCCCCCAGCACCACTGAGGGAGACTAACACACCTCCGTTTTTCTTTTCTTCAGCTCCATCAACCGTCTTCAGGCCCGTCTAATTGCCGTTGTTGACACAGCACAGTGTTGTGTTTTGTTGTGTTGTGACCACCAGTGACTGGTGTAAGAGAGGAGCACAGCCTCCGACCTTTGTCTGTCTCCACCATTCTCAAGGCTCCCTGCAGGGTGAGAAAGACGCCTGCTCTTTCCCGGGCCCTGCTATTGATGCTGGATGGGCCGCAGCCTCCGGGGGGCTTTGTGGTTTAAGAAAACTTCACATTGTGAACATATGAGGCGTCAAGCTCTAGCCCTCGTTTGGAAAAAGTGACATGTCCTGTTGCAAGCTGGCTCTTGTCTTTATTTGTCAAAGTGAATATGCATTTCCACGCTAATTGATCACTTAAAAGGCAGTTTTATGGATGGATTTTGAAACAGTTCATGCTAATGTCCAAAAGAGTGTCCATAAACATCTGGATTATAAAAGGCTTTTGCCAAAAGGCATACATTTGCACACTTGTAATCCCATTGGACTCCTTGCGGCGCTAAGACAATCTCTGATTACTCATACATGACTGGGAAATGATGTGTGTGCGCGCACTGTTGGCTCCATCCCTCAGGTTTTTGCAGCGTTAAAATGACACTTGAATGAGCGATTCCCAGCCAGTGCTCGGGCCATTTGTACCTGTCCGTTTTCTGTAAAGGCCAACAAATTGGAATGTCTCCCTGTTACAATGTGCCTCTCTGACGTGGCCATTATTCAGCAACTGGGCTGGGCCACAGTGGAGCACAGAGCTTGGCGCTACAAGAGGAGAGTGGCCTGCAGCCGTCCCCTGGTGGTCTGGATGCTGACAGTGATGTAGTGCCCACTGTTAGATGCCAGCGGGGGGGGGGGGGGGCAGGTTCTCAGCATGGGTGTGGGATGCCGTGTCTGTGAAAAAGAGAGAGAAGAAAACAGTCTGCGTGTCCTTTGTAGTCCGTGCAAGGTCTTTCTCACACAAGACTTATGGCCTTTGTCGAAGTCTTCAAGTGGAGGCTGTAACTTCTCCAAACAGAGCCCATACATCAGATCTGACCTACTGGTGTCACCACGGCTGCTGGTACTGGTTCTGTGGTGGAACAGTTCAGGCCTGTAGTAAAACTAGCACTGCCAGAACTAGCAAGTTTGTGTTTGAAATAAATGTATATTGTTAAGGTGAAATATTGTGGGCGGTTGGAATTTGCGACTTGTCATTGAGGGATGAATGTGCATCCGGTTCTTTAGTTTTCATTCATCAGGCTGTTGAAGAGACATTTAAAGAGAGCAATAACTGAGGAAGAGAAAGTTGTCCAAGCACACGTCCCACACTAAAGCTACAAAGATACATGCTTGTGCCGCACAGGTCTGAGCCCCTGTGTTTCGGTGCTGCTGCGACTGCGTTGCTGAAGTGCTAGTCGGCTGTGTTGAGTTTGTGTTCTTCAAACAACGGCGGCTGAAACGGAGAACAGATTGTTTTAGAGTTGAAGCTAATAAATGTTTAACAGCGTTCATATTTACTGAAAAAAAAGGCGCAGGTGGTGAGGAAATGTGTCAGAGCAAATGTGATGTCACAAGGGGACCAAACACAGGCGACGTGTCGCTCCATTTCCAGGGAAGTGTATGAACAGAAGATTCAGGGCAGAAGTATCGACGGGCCTTTGTTCTCTCAGCGACCGGCCCGTTCGACCTGTGTTCTACGGCACGGAAGAAGTCCATTAATATGGAAAACTTCATATCCATTTACAAAAGAGAGAGTGTGAAATCATTACTTAGCGATCACAACATGAAACCAGGTTCATGGTAGCCTGTGTGGTGAAAACTCAGCTGCCATTCAACACAGATCTGTCCTGGATCTGTTCAGAACTCCATCCAGACTTTTGGCACAGTCAGCCGTGTTCAACCTGCTACTTAATGTCCTCCGGACAGACTGGTCCTGGTCAGACTGGTTCTGGTCAGACTGGTCCTGGTCAGACTGGTCCTGGTCAGACTGGTTCTGGACAGACTGGTTCTGGACAGACTGGTCCTGTCAGACTCTGTGGAAAGTGCAGGCTCTTCTCAGGACCTCAGTCCAACTATCAGAAGCATGGCCTCCAGTCCAGCCTTGAGAAGGTGCCATGTGCGGAGTGTGTTGACGATGGAGACTCTGAGCCAATGTAAAGGGCGAGGAAACCTGAAGCTGAGCCTGAGGACGATGTGTTTCAGTGGGATTTACATCACTTTTGTGCTGAAATCTTTCATAATTTTCATACCGCAGCCAAATAACGACAGATGATGGTGACATTTGCTTTATTTGGGGGAAAATTAGGTTTTCATTGGTCACAAAATGAGCCAGTTAATACAAATTTATCATCACTGGGTATGTTGATCCACGACCTCACTACAATTTTCCTCTTTCCTCTCCAGCCTCACTCATCCAGCTCCTCTGGGTGTTAGGGTGGGACTTCCCATCCGTCACCTCCACCTATGCAGCCCCAGGTGCTGTTACCGAGGGTTGCATGACCTGTCCTGAAAATCAAAAGGAGCAAACTCACAAATCTCCAACACAATCACATGTATATGTGCAAAATGATTCTGATCATTTGCATCTCAGCAGAAGTGAATTTCTAAGTCCGTAAAAGCGTTAAAGCCTCGCTGTTCCCCAGTTACAGAGCAATTAACGTCACTTTTGAGTAGGACATTTCCATTTGTATGGGCTGGTGTGGGAGTCGCCCTGCTGTTCCCTGCTGTGTCTACATGGGATAACAAGTGGGGCCATGCCCGAAGGTTCCAACTGACAAAAGACTCATCCAACACCATCAGTTTTTTTCTTTGTGTGCTCAACTCAGTGGGTTCCCCCAACCTTCTCAGCTGCTGTCAGTAAGTTGTTCAGACACAATAAGTGGGGGCCAAACAAGGACAGAAACCCCCTGTGCTGTTGAGATGGTTCGATCCTAGTCAGTCCTACATGAGGAGATCACTTGTGGCGTGACCATCAACCAAAAAATACATCACAAAGTAAGAATGACATAAAATTCAATAACATTACAATTTAGACCAGCAATACAAAAATATTTTCATGCACATTTTGAAGATTTGCATGATAAAAAAATTAAGTAAACGGCTTCATACAAGAAAAAAAAACCCTCAGATTGATGAAAAGGTTTCCATGTTAGCTTAAAGAAGCCGTGGCCGAACGTGACAAAGCATAAATGCAGAAACCCTTTTTTCCAGTAAGCTTTGACACAGCCGGTCATTAAGTCAGGAGAGTGAGCAGCTGTTTCCTCTGCCGTCATGGTCATGGAGCTTCCCAAACTTGGTCTTTGGACAGCGTGCAACATGGCCGACACCGGCCGGTACTCAGCACCTCTCCACTCTTCTCTGATGGAGCTCTCCTGCTGCTTGTTACCACCATGAGTAACACTGCCTATACCGCCATCTTCTGGCTGCAGCCTATTTTGCTCACTTCAAGGTTGGAAATGCTACTCATTACTTTGTCCATAACTTGCATCAAATTCGCAGGACTGTTAAATGGAAACACAACTTTTGTCTTCCCTGCTGGGCGGCAGCGACATGGCCGACACTTGCTGGCATAAAAGAACAATTACAACCCATCGGAATTTAAAAGGAAGTCCTCAAGTCTTTCCATTTTTCGCTGGTAAATGTCGGTAGACTCGACCTTCCTCTGCCACTCTGTCGCAGCCATGTGCAGCGCTGTCGATGCTGCCATCTTCTGGCGAAAATACACAATGTAGTCAAGTACATTTTCTCCAAATCAGCTGATGAACATGCACCTAATTCATGTTTCCTTTTTTTGGGGGTCATTTCCAAAGTTAGCTTCAGTTCTGCTTGACAGTTCAGTGAAAGACGCCTGCTGATGCAGCGGCTGTAAACAGCCCGGCTGCAGCGTTTAAGTCCCGCTGTATTTCTAGGAATCCTGTGTGTCCTATGAAACCTGAAGTTTTGCGCGGTTGAAATCCGATCGATGCTTTGCCCTGTCATTTCTCTTTGGCTACTGCGCTGGTTACTTCTAATCCAAGCTCCAAATTACCGTCTCCTCTCTACCCACTTCTTACCTAATTTAAAAGACACATAATTTACATGAGCAAACTGTAATTATTCAGATTGTGATTCTATTGAAAAAGTCGGAGGCCTGTCGGGCCTCTGTACTCCGCACACACACCGTGTTCATGTGATTCTCTGCTGAGCCGTGCAGATGTGCTTAAAGAGCTCAGTAATTACCGGCTTGGGGCTTCTTGCTGCTTGGCCCTAGTCTTTAACAGCATGTAAGCACTTACTCATTTGCCTTATAATATCATGGTAGAAACCTTAAAAGAGGCTGCAGTATAGAGACTAGCTTAAGATGCCGTCTCCCCTGACATAAACCGCTAAGATGCCAAGGAGACTTCAAGGATTGGTTTGTGGTTGGTGTGGCTCACAGAAAGAAGGACCTAAGAGACGAGTGACGCTCGATCTTCTCATGTAGGAAACAGGGTGGAACAGGGTCGACCTGGACCCTCACAGTGATCATGGGTTTGAACAAGTGTGTGTGTGTGTGTGTGTGTGTGTGTGTGTGTGTGTGTGTGTTGTCAGAGTGCATGTAAACTTGAGAGAGGAGTAAACTGGTATTTAGCAAAGAATGCTCATCCCTGTAATCGAGCCACGTCTACGAGTGCTAATGAGAGTCGGGGTGCGTCTGGGCTCTGACAGCAGCTCGTCTGCCTCCCACATCAGTCCGCGTACTCCGGCTCACTACCTGTTTGCTCTCTTCAGGGTGCTGTCATCAAACTGAGACAGGCAACAAAAACAGTTCAATATGTTGACTTTAGGAAAAAAATTCAGTTGCTTGCTTCTTTTGGACTGCACTTTCCAAAGGAATCCTGTCAGTGAAATAAAGTTCAGGAACTCCACTCTGACTGCATCTGTCTGACTTGAGCCAGTGGAAATGGTGGAGTTCATGAAAGTCCCTTCATCTCCTCTAACAGTTCGACTGGTCATTCTCCAGGTCAGGGGTCCCCAAACTTTTTTCTGTGAGGGCCACATAACTTTCCCCTTCTCCGAGGGGGCGCCGGGGTCACTTTGTAACAGAAAAAGTGTGACGATCATGGGTTTGCCTGAACGTAAAAATGTATTGTTTTGCAGAAAGCCACACTACCTAATAAGCCTCTCTGGGTTCAGGTCTGGGGTTTTTTCTGGGGTTGCCAGATAGGAGCGCAGACTGCAGAAGGGTGGACTAGACTGTCACGCTCCATGTATGAAATAGTCACTGACTGTGTTCACACCAAACGGCAATGTGAATTTTCGCGTCACTTTATTCACGAATATAAACACATTGATCCAGCGATCAAATTCACACCAATAAAGCATTTGGTGTGAACATTCGGGCTGCAACTAACGACTCTTTTAATCGTTCAGCTGCCCGACGGGCTTCTTTAAATGTTCCTGCATCACCGCCATGACACCAAGGTCTGCTTAGCAAACTTTGTTAGTAGTCTTTTTATTCGCCGTATCCAGGCTAAAATGCCACCAAACTTTAGAAGTTTTGGTGCGCGTACCTGACGTTGACGCCGCGTTCCTGAATGTTCCCGCTCAGAGACAGAGACGCTACTGCGCATGAGCGACTCTCGGCAGAGATGATAATCAAGAGAAAGGCCTCACTCTGTTGGAAAAACGCGTCGGGCGACAACAGACGACGATGGAATTCATTGTTGACTATTTCTATTTTCGATTTTTGACGACAACGTCGACTAATCGTTGCAGCCCTGGTGAACACACCTTAATAGTTAACTAGCTATGAACTATTTTCATTATTATCAATTTTATATCAAATACAAATACACATATGGAAAAAAAATCCAAATGCCTCTCTGGTATTGTTCAGGGGGCTGGACCAAATGTGGAGGAGGGCCGTATCCGGCCCGTGGGCCGTAGTTTGGGGACCACTGCTCCAGGTATTTACGTCATCCATTCACTGACCTATAGGAGCTGCGCCACTCCCCCAAATCACAATCGCAATGAGGCTTCACACCCCGCCTGCTTAAAACAGCCGCATCAGGCTTGTGGAGGGCGACACACCTATTCCTGGTGTACTGCAGCAACATCTATCCTATTCGGTAATAAAGCTCCACCTTTGTAAGATCCTCAGGGAAAAAAAAGTAGTTGTTAAACTTCTCATGTCCAAAGTTTTTGGAATTCACTAAAAACACACAAGAGGTTGGCAAAAGAAAATGAAAATCATAAAACACAGGCAGCACCATTGTAGGCCTTCCTGCAGATGGAAGTCATATCCTGTCATCATCACCTCAGACACTTCCATCTGCTAACTGCTGGAAAAGAGAGGGAGCTGGCAGATGTGGTGATGCATCCAAAGACCGAGAGAAGGAATGTGAACTATTAATGAAGTCACTTCAGACTTTGGGGGCTTTTTTTTTTTTTCTTTTTTTTTTTTTAGCTTTATTGTTGGAATGTGGAGGTTGCCAGGTTGGGGGTCAGTCTCTAATTACACCTCCTTTGTATGCTGGCAAATTAGTAGAAATGTACTGCAGGAAGATAATCTAGAGGAGTTTTGATACAGCATGATAATATATGTTGTGTTTGAAAGCTCATTTTAATTGCAAATTTAAAAACTAAATTCCTAAGGGTGTTTCTTGAGAGTAGGAAAGAATTTGTCCTCTATTGACGCAGCCTCATTACACTGATATCAATTCACAGCAGGTGCAAAAAAACCAAAACCAAAAGAAAAACCTGTTTATCCTTTCAGAGAGGAATATCTGATTAAATGTATGTTTTTACTGATGTGTTGCAAATGCCAGAAACACAGATGAAAAGGCGAGCAAATGAAAGGTGACAGCAGTGTGTGTTGATGGGAGACGCCTCCTCTGACCTCACCGAGCTCCTGCTTGAATTCCAGTCTATTTTGAGAAGGCGCAGTCATTTTTGCCCAGGACCGGCTCTCGCTTTTGATTCAGATCATTGATTTGATATAGATTATTTAGAAACCTCTCAACTTCCAGTTTCAGCCTTTTAGGTCAGTATTGCAGCAGGATAATGGTGAACTGTCCTGCTGGGTGTGTGCCAATTATTAGTCAGAATAATTGAATATGGGTGCCTGTAAGGACCATGCAAGGAAATGCCTTTGTTGTCTGTCTTCCTCAGGGCCACGCAAGAAGATAGATACCCTTCTCTCCTCTGTGCTGCACGAGAGCAGCCTTGTCGATGTGACTATGAAAAACGGATGAAACCAGTACGGTTGACTCAGACTGGACCAGTAACACCAGAATTTTACCATCAGGCGTCACATTTCACACAGCGGGGCAGTTTGTGACTTTCCACAGAAGGCAAGTCATAATTTCCCAGCGAGCTTCTCGCTCTCTGCCGTGGCAGTGAGAATCAGACGCAAAGAGCAGGGAGCTAATGCTAACCCTGCAAACGCTGATGATTCAGATTCAGAAAACTTTATCTCCTTGGGAGGCAGTGAAGCGATGTGAGTAGCTGTTGAGCTAACGTTGACACTGTAAACAAACAGACATGAGTAGCAGTCAAGATAATGCTAGCACCTTAGCCACAAAGATGTGACTAGCTGTTTGAGCTAACATTAGCACTGAAGCCATACAGATGTGAACAGCTGTCGAGCTAACATTAACATTTCAGGCACACAGATGTAAGTAGCTGTTTGAGCTGACATTAACACTACAGCCATACAGATGTGAACAGCTGTCAAGCTAACGTTAACACTGCCACCACATAGATGTGAATTGCTGTCGAGCTAATGTTAATACTGCAAAAAAACAGACATAAGTAGCTGGTGAGCTAAAGTTAACACCTTAGCAATACGAATGTGAGTAACTCTTCTGGAAAATACTCTGAACCTTCCAACTTTCTCTTGGATTGTTTCACTTGTGAATGCAGCTCACCCGTCTGTTTTGTGATGTCTTAGGTGGCTATTAAACAAAGAGTTGTCACTGCTCTGGGTGGTAGCATAAGCTAACGAGTGCTAGCATAAGCTACCGGGTGCTGTTTAACATGTAGCATTGATCTGATCCAAGTGCAGCTGCTATTTCAGTTACTTGTTGAACTTTTTTTTAAAAGACAGAGACCAACAAGTGTGCTTCTCATTCAGCTTCCCTGTGAATTTGGCAGATAAAATAAAACAACTTTAATCAGCACTACTAAGTGGAGGATGAGGTTTTGATGAAGGAAAGGATGCGGCGGCACCAGGATGGTTAGGGTAATGGACAGATGGACGGACGGATGGACGGGGCGAACGGTGGCAGCCTGCCATATATCCAGTGTTTTGACAACAAGAGCCTCACCATGGCTTCTCTTTTGTCCTGCGTCTGTTTATTTTGCCACCTGCTAGTCTGGGGGGAACAGGGTCACTTCAACAAGAGCAGGGTCCTGGCTCACACACTCACACCACTGACACACACTCACTTCAGAGGGTTGCTGGGGAAGTAGATGACAACTACCCACACTAAGGTCGAGGGTTACTGGGTCAGGGTTTTTGTGTGTTTATGTGGTTTTTAAAGATAACTTCATTGAACGTATCTGTGTACATTTGACGAGTCGCGGAGGGAATTAGGTATCATGCCATGGTCAGACGGAATGTTTAAGGTTCAGTAGTTCAGCCTGTCGGTTCAGAGGGCAGTTAAGGCCACTCGAATAAAATAGGAACATAAAAGACCGATGCGGTCTGCCGCTGCTGCTGCTGTGACTCTGGGTTGCTCCCTGGATACGGTCACCTTCTTCATATTTCCTCTTTAGACCAAACCCTGAAAGCAAAAATCTGAAGTCCTCTAAGTTTTCTAGCAAGTAACCTGGTTGTCAGTTTGTGGAGGTGCCAGCCAGTCTCAAGCTTTTGATGGAAGATGAAATTGGAACAGTGAGGCCAACTATTACAAGCATATTCAGCCAACCCATGGTATGAATCACATGAACCAATTCAAAATGATAATTAAATATAATGTAGAAAAATAACTTTATTTATACATTTTGTGGGTGTAATGGATTATATGGCTCCTTCCCGTGCGTCTCTACTGCTGTGTGAGTCAAGATGTCTGGAGGTGGTGAAGGGAGGCTGCAGATCTGTGTGTTTGTAAGGTTTCCATGAATAATCCTGCTCTGTATTCACTGCGTGCTCCCTGTGTGTTTCCTAGTCAGGTTTGATCCGAGTGTCTGAGGAGGAGTACTTGATCGCGCCGCTTCCCCAGCATCTGGCCCTGCAACACAACTACAGTGCGCCGGATGGTCACCACCCACATGTAGTCTACAAACGCTCAGCAGAACACATCGTCCACAACAGACCTGGCCACAGTTCCTCCACATCCGCCAACCCTTTCCAGCTCCACCACCACCATCATCACCATGACTACCAACACGGAAAGCTACAGAGGCAGCACTTCTGCGGACGCCGCAAGCAATGTATGTAAGGGAACCTTCAATTCCTCATAGCACACCAACATCGTGCATCCAATGGAGGCGTGAAACACACGTCAGTCAGACCAGCGTTTGCGGCTGTTTGATCTATGACCTCTGTGTGAGTCGCAGCGGGAAATGAGATTGTGGCTTAATTCATCAAGACGGCATCTCTGTTTCCTGTTCATGCCATCTGAGACAGTGTAACTGTTACATTTAACAGTCCTCCATCGGGTTGCTTTATGGTGAGGAACTGTAAAAATATAAGGTATCATCACAACCAAACAAAAGCTTAAAACTGGGACTTTTGAACCAGAATCACTTCACGATGAACCGTTAACCTGACCCTTGAAAAACTGAGAGGCTGTGATGGACTCAGCAGAGACCAGCAGTCACATGACGGCTCTAGCAGACTCACACAGGCACACAGTCCCGACGCGCTGCTGCCTCCAGTCCCTCGTCCTGGCATCCTAAAGGAGGATGTGGTCCAGGACTTTCTCCTCAGGTCCTTTTAGTAAGACAACAACAACAACAAGTAATTGGATTTTTTTTATATATATAAAACTTCTTTTCTTTTGCTGGAAAAGGCAATTTAATATTCAGTCAGACGCTGCAGGCAGGGGGCATTTTAATGTTGAGGGTCTGTCTGACCTTCTGTCCCATTCTGCGAACACAAATATCTCTGAAACATCTTGAAAAAGGTTTTTTTTTTCCCCCTGCAAATTCATCACAACTGTCCTCTGAGACTCAAGAATGAACTGAGAAGATTTTGGGTGGTCAAAGGTCAGAGTCGCTTCACATGAACAGAATATCTCAGGGATGTCTTTAGGGAATTTCAAACTTGTACTGGCACTCACGCGTGACCTGAAAAAAGTGCTCGAAGGTCTGAAGGTCGCTGACTGGCACGTGCTTCAGGGATACACAACTGTACTCTGGTATTTCTAATAATACACAATCAACTTATCAATTCAGTGCTACTTCAAAAAATGCTTCGAAACTGCTTCAGTTACACAGCAAAAGCAAACAAACAATTAAAAACCTGACACACAGTGAATATATTACTACATAATGTTTTCCCTCGGATACCATGTGAGTAATAAATGCACATCTTGTCATCGATCATGTCTGTAAAGTGACTATGAACTGTGATGCCTATGTCAACATGTGGCCTGGTACGACTGGCGAGGAGTTCTTTGTCCCAGTATGATTTCTTCCCATCATGCCAAGAGGGAGATTCAGTTCAGCCCGGACACTTGAACCATAATTGTGTTATTAGACTTTTACGGAGCAGCTCACTCTAAATCATGTCAGTCTCTTAAAAATGGACAATTTGAAAATTTACGTCTGCATTAAAGTGTTCCGTGTTTGAGTAATTGGAGCATGTCAGCCGCAGGCTCCCGAAGCCTCAGGCTGGTTCACGGTTTTATCTTTCATTCTAGTGGTGTAGTGGTGAGAGGTGGGAGCAGTGGTGGGGAGTGGATTTCCTGGCCTTTCAACACCCGCGCCTTCACTCATATCAGCCAGCAGCTACCAGGAAAAAGACAGTTCATTCATTTGACCTTCACTGCTCTCTCTCTCTCTCTCTCTCATCCATGCTCTCTCTGTCTCTCCTCCCTTCTGTTCTTCCTCGTTTGCCCTCACAGACGCTCCCAGGCCTCCAGCTGAGGACCGTTTCATTATGCCAGATGAGTTCATGGCTCCTGAGGCAGAAGGACCAGCAAGGTCAAAGAGGTCGCCCATCAATTCCAACAGGGTGGGAGGTCTGAATGTGGAGACCCTGGTGGTGGCAGACAGGAAGATGCTGGAGAAACACGGCCGGGAGAATGTCACCACCTACGTCCTCACCGTCATGAACATGGTGAGGGTGGGAGAGGAGAAGTATTAATAGCCATTAGGATGAAATAATCGTGGTGCAAGACTGAAAGACACGAGGAAAACTGCTCTTCCTGATTCGTGTCTCGGCACCTGCAACACGTGACTTTTAGATGTTTCCCATTTATGATGCAACGTCTCTCCAGACTGAAGTTCTCAGGAGAGTTGGCACAAGTCTGTAGGCCCACACGTCATCGTATTCGTGGTCAGCTTTGGTTGTTGTGGAACTGCAAATCTGAGATTGTCTGTGCCTGCGTTGGACTTGTGAGACTCGGTGTCATTGAATCACTGGAATAAATATGACAGTTGTTGCTGCAAGCTGAATTCTAACAGCTGCCGCTCGCTTCCGTCCACCTCCGCGCTCGCCCACAGTCGCCGTCTAGCTATCAGCATCACATTTATTTATCCGGCGGATTGGGTTTATAACCGCAGCCGTTCTCCTTCTCTCAGGTTTCCAGTCTCTTCAAAGATGGCACCATTGGGACAGACATCAACATCGTGGTGGTTAGCTTGCTGCTGCTGGAGCAGGACCCCGTGAGTGCACGTATTCTAGTTTTTCACTGGACTCCAGTGATTGATTGATTTATTCATCCAACATCTGTTTTTCTCTCCCTTGACTTCCAGCTGGGTTTGACCATAAATCACCACGCAGACCAGTCCCTCAACAGCTTCTGTCAGTGGCAGTCAGGTTTGGTGGGAAAAAGTGGTAAACGTCACGACCATGCTGTCCTCCTCACGGGGCTGGACATCTGCTCCTGGAAGAACGAGCCCTGCGACACCCTGGGTAGGAAAACCCTCAAAAACCCAATTGTTCAGCTGCGATGGGTGATCTCTCTCGATGCTGTCAGGTGACCACCAGCAGCACTGCACTGTGCTAAAGTAGCAATTAAATTCTGCAGATAATGGCGGCAAGGGTTTGTCAAGCAGCAGCACGGTGCAGCTGTGCTGAAACCACCTTCCATACATGCATGTACTTGAATGTACATACGTGACAGACATGGGATCCTCCCAATCTGTCAAATTCCAGAATGAGCTCAGATCCA
This sequence comes from Aulostomus chinensis, assembly GCF_037954235.1. Classification (NCBI taxonomy): domain Eukaryota; kingdom Metazoa; phylum Chordata; class Actinopteri; order Syngnathiformes; family Aulostomidae; genus Aulostomus; species Aulostomus chinensis. The sequence goes on along the minus strand of NC_141321.1, from coordinate 34,169,955 downwards.
TCACAGAGAAAGAGACAAGATTGATGAGGGAGAGTGGAACTTTGATTTATGCTCCACCTCTCGCTCTCTACTAACACCAGTCAATAACCAGCGTTCGTATCTCCCGTCCTCCTTGCCTCCCTGCAGGTTTTGCTCCCATCAGTGGGATGTGCAGTAAATACAGGAGCTGTACCATCAACGAAGACACAGGCCTGGGCCTGGCTTTCACCATCGCTCACGAGTCGGGACACAAGTACGTTACACAAAAACAGCATGACAGCAATTCTAACAACTCACCCAAGAAGTGAATTAAGAGGGCGACAGAAACTGTTCCTGTCCATGTGAAACAGTCTCGGAGTGGTTTTGGAGCGCCGTGCTGAACCAGTCATGATGCTGACTTTGAGCTGGGAGGCAATGTCATGAATCCATATTAAATAACGCTGATTTAAAGAAACAAACACACTGACATGAGCTTTACTGGAGCGGTCCTTCATCCAGTCCACGACACCTCATGAGAGAACAATGGAAACTGCCTCAGGCCTCACTTATTTGTAACACTGGCTGATTTCAGGTGGAGCTCATCTGTCTGGCTTCTTCTCAACATAATTAGGGGACAAAGGCTTGTTTCTTACTGTCGATGTCCAGATGTGGATTCTAGGGATGAAACTCTTTATTACATACAAATTCGTACAAAACTCATTTCTGAAGACACGACTTACTGATGAATGGAGATGTTAGCGATTGATGCTGCAGCTCGTACAGAGAGAGCAGCCACTCTGATACGACTCATCATTCCCACGCTGCATCTCAGGCCCCGACGGACAGTCCAAGTGCAGGACATCGTCTTGTGCGTGTGGGACGTGAGGCAAAGGCTAAAAATGCTCTGGTCACCCAACCAGTGAGTCTCTCATTTGAAGCTGGTCCTGGGTTATTACACAATCTGTTTTAGGGAAAATTCTCACTTTTCTTCATGCAAATCAGTGCAAACTGACTGATTTGTTTCCTTTATCATGTTCCATTATCTTCTTTCTCTGTTTTGTCTCTCCAGTTTTGGGATGATACATGATGGAGAGGGGAACCCTTGCCGCAAAACTGAGGGCAACATTATGTCTCCCACGCTGGCGGGAAACAACGGGGTGTTCTCCTGGTCCACCTGTAGCCGGCAGTACCTCAGCCGCTTCCTTGGGTAGGCCTCGCCATCCCACGCAGATGCATGGATAGCTCTTCATCAGCCTTCTTTTATGCTTGTTGCTGAATTCCTGCCTGATGTGGGTGATTTGCTGTGTTCACCAGAACAGCCCAGGCATCCTGCCTGGTGGACGAGCCCAAGCAGATCGGACAGTACAAGTACCCGGAACAGCTTCCTGGGCAGCTTTACGACGCGGACACACAGTGCAAATGGCAGTTTGGCTCCAAGGCCAAACTGTGCAGCCTTGATTTTGTTAAGGTAAACTGTTCACTCGCTACATTTAGCTGTGATCAGAAAGACACTTTCAAACAGTTAAAATGACACAAACCGTCCTCATTTACTCAGAACCAGACAAACCCAGCAGGCCAGCGTTCTGTAGTTCAGGTGTGATAGTCAGCTTTCCCTTTTACCAAGTAGATGATGTCTACACACCCTGTTTCACAGGGGAACAATTTTCTCTGCGCATCGCATACAGCACGGGGAGGCGTTCAAAAAGTGCAGTACTCATTGGAGTACTTCAGTGAGGGGAGTTAGTTACCTCACTCAGAAGTTGAGGCCTGTCGCCTGCAGCTCCTCATCTGTCCGCTCACTGTAGCTGCTCCTTCTTGTTCCATTTCTCCCTGCAGTATTTCAAACTGTCAAAAAAATGCCATAAATGTCTTGTTTGGTCGATGTGTTGTGGGTGAACGATAGCTTACTGACAAACACGGTTCATTTCCTGCATCGGGACCACTTCATAATAAAAGTCACCTCATGTTTGGCCTGTTAGAATCTTTTACTGTGAAGGTGCAGCAGAAGGCAACGCTCGGTCTGCACTTGCAGAACCCTCATGGAGCTTTCTTCCATGGGTGTCGTCACCAACACTGAGCTCGTTCAGGCCTCAAGTGACTGCTAATGCCAGGCCTTTCGTCACTGGGCCTGAGTCAACTGGGTTACCTCATTCAGGGGCAGATGTAAATGAACACATTTTATTAATTGTAAATCACTGAGATTCTTACTTGAAGTGTAACTTGAGCTGTCATTACAACAGGGGAAGATCTTCGCCAGACCGCAGAGAGTAAAGGGCAACACTTTGCATTAAGGGTACACTAACAGTGTCTCTTTCATGCTCAGCATTAATTGAGTCCCCACAGAACATTCGAGGTCGCAAAGAGCATGAATGAGTGGTTAGTTATGTTTAAAGAGATACCTCACCCAAAAAGTGTATTTTGCCATTCAAATACTGAAAGATTGGAGTTTACAAAGATGACTTTCCCTCCCACATCACTTCATAGTGACTCCTGGATGCAGAAAGAGCCAGCCACGTATATTTAGCTTTAAGTTGATGGATACTGGCAGCTAACAACAGCTAAAGTGAGCAGAAATATCAAACTTGCAAACTCTGGCTCACATCGTCCTGTCCCAACCAAGTCTTCCTTATCCAGCAGGATGATCAGAAATCCTCAAACTCTTTGATTTGGGTTTAGAACAAACTAACGAGAACCCTTCTGTTTGGCACCGGTCCACGTCAGTGCTGAGCAGGACCAGCTGGCACATTAAGCTGATCAAGTCGCTCACGCGTCTTCGCAGGCCGAACCTCCGGTCAGCCTGACAGGTTGTTGGTCTTGAGGCAGGCGCCTCCCAGTCTACCTGCAGTCGTGAGCAGCTGAAGTCTTCTGATTTACAGCATTCATGATGTGGTGCTAAATTGCGGCTTTATTGATTAGCATGGTTTTGCCCAACAACGTCAGACCCCCCACATGTAACCTTCATTAAAATGCATTCTTCCCCAGAGTGGCCCCCCCACCCCTGAGGCCTTGTGGCTGAGGTATGAGCTTTTATGTGAGGTGCATTCATTGATGTTGATTTACATGTAAATGCTGTTTAAAGTTCAACAGTCTCTCCTCCTGTAAGCTGTGATTGCTGGGAATTTGACTTTGCCAAATGGTGTATATGACGGATTAGAGGACATGACATCATCATGGCTTTTCAGGACTTTTACAAATCCCTGCCATGTTTCCCTAACAGACGATAAAGTACTACTCTGCATTTCTGATGTGTGAGTCCGTGGGTGGTAAATGAACCTACATGCTGATTAAGCGTGGATTTGGGGCTGTGTTTATGTCCCTGATGGGCTTGTGTGGAATGATTGCAGGCTGCTGTGGCTGTCAGCCCCCTGCTCTGTCAGAAGTACACCAAGACAGAGATTCAAGCACACACAGGAGCCCCGTCTCCGGCTCTTACCCTGGTTCCCGTGGCTGGTTGCTGTCGGGCGGGTTGCCAGAGTCTGCTGCCTGTCTCTGGACCCCAGCTCTCCCTGTACACTCGCTCCCTCTCTCTGTCTCTGTTCTGTTGGGTCAGATGACAGATACAATTATAGCCCGTTTCATTAAAGAACTACAGTGATGAGACTTGACACCGAGGCTTTGTGCGGAAGCTTATTGCCGTTTATCAGGGGGCTTATCATGCGGTGTGATGGTGGTCCAGGTGCTGTTCTTTCAGGGAAGATGAAAGAATACGTGGTCATGCAATATTATACTTGAAAGACATCCTGCCTGTTTGTGTGCGTCTCGTTTGACAGGACATCTGCAAGTCGCTGTGGTGTCACCGCACAGGTCACCGGTGTGAGACCAAGTTCATGCCGGCTGCAGAAGGCACGAGCTGCGGTCCTGACATGGTGAGGAAAGGCCTTCATGTTGCTTAGAGGGATGACAGCAGCTGAGTCTTTGGTTCTGCTCGCAGACGGACTTTTGATACGCACATGTGCAGTTGTAAGCAGGCTGGCAGTGTCTGATCTGCATGACATTAATAACTGAGGGGAGAGTGCCAAGCCCAACTGGGTCAAATCATTCATGTGCCACCAAAGAGAATCCAGGGACACTTTTACAGATTAAATGAGGAAAAACTTGAATATTATCAAGCAAATGTCTGGTTCCCTCATCTCAGAATCTGGAGGATTTTTGAGTGGGTTCTCAGGCAAATGGGACAGGGATCAGGGACTCCAGATCCGAACCAGATACCAGTACCAGACTGAAAATAGAGGAAACGCCTCTGTTTTTTTGCTTTCTGTATTTTTAGGTAGAAATGATGACACAAGAGGTCATACTTGTGGGAGGTGACAATCAAAAAGTAGCGGCAGTGAAATTTACTACTTCTGCAAGTGGACGAGTATAATTTTTGATTCATTTTGAATTATTTCCTCCTTTCACACTCTGCTGTTCCTCCTCTGAGCAGAAGCGACCACAGCCGGTCACAAAATGAAGACTAGCTTTTTTCAGTGTGAAATAGTGGTGGAGGTGGCTGTGACCTACCCCCTGCAACCCTTGTGCCATTCACTTTAATGCTATTCCACACATTTTCTAGGGTGAAAGAGTAATTCCATCAAATACATGTGTAATGAGGTCAGTGGCAGAAGGAGCTGTGCCAGCACCTTCCCAGCACCAATTCTGGTCGCGCCTCTCAAGTAAATCTGTCAGTAGTTTTTTTTTTTTTCGATGCCAAAGATATAATAAACATAAATTACCCTTTCACTTGAGATATTGGCACTTTCCCCAGCCAAACTAAATGTTTGAAGGTATGAAAATAGTTCAGACTGGATTACATTAAAGTGGCCACTTAATTTAAATTATTGCGTTAGTTTCCTATTGTTGCTTGTACATGCGTGTACGTACCTGAATGAGCGTTTTAGCAAATCAGATCTCCCAGCCGGACACAACTGCACCCCTGCACATGTCAAAAGATGGTATTTAGAGAGAGGACAGCACATGTGTGTGTGCATGTGTGTTCTGGCTTACTAGAGAGCCTCTGTGTCCAGGTGTGGTGCTGGGCGCTTGTCCAAACCAGGAAACCCAGCCAAGATGCTGCGGCCGAAGCACGAGGATTGATAAGAGAGCTATTTATGTGCATTCTTTTCTCTTCTCCTCTTTCATTTCCACTTTCCTTTCGTTCCTCCAGTGGTGCTGGCGGGGTCAGTGTGTTAAATATGGTGAGCACGGTCCAAGAGCCATCCACGGCCAGTGGTCAGCCTGGTCCCAGTGGTCCGACTGCTCCCGAACCTGTGGAGGCGGGGTCATGCACAGGGAGCGCTCCTGCACCAGTCCAAGGTATATACACACTTACAATTTTATTGATGTAATTTATTACCTCCTTTTTGACGCTATTAAAAACAGGCCAAACTTCTGACACAGTGATTCATGTTGTCATGTGGCTGCTTCTCCAATTAATAAACGTGCTGCAGCTCTTGGGGCCTCATAACCCCAAATCTTTCCTTTCACAATACCTGAAAGGGTTGTTTGCCAGGTTGCTGTCAGCAAGCAAGCACACACACACACACACACGCACATGCACGCACTTGATAAGCATGCTCATCAGTCAGCTGACAGTCCAGACAGACAGACTATCTCTCCCCATGCTCCAGACAAGAAACCCCTCCTAATAGCATGCTCCTTTCTGTGAAAGCTGCCAAGACAGTCAGCAAACGTCCCCCATTGCTGCTCACTCACACAAACATAATTCTACATAATTCTGCAGACCCAGATCCCACAGTGCATATCTTTGTTAGCGGAGTGCTCTGTGCATGTCATTACACGCACGTGAGAGGCTCTTCATTTTATGCAGTGTTTCATAACAGACATCTAAACCCTTGTTGTTATTCTTCATAACACTTAGGAGATTTATTAGAAGTTTTATTTCTCTTACACACAGTAGGTTTCAGGATTTATGATTGTTGCTCCGTCACTGTAGTACAACCACTTAATTGCCTGGCGCAGCTGCTGCTTGTTCCTGCTACACCAGCCCGTAAACGTTCATCCAGGAGGTCTGCAGTGGGCTTCACGGAGGAGCGATGAGGTTCCTTGTCATTTATAACATTTTTGCAAAGCACCTGTGGACCACAGACTGATTTCAGATGTGTCATTGTTAAATCACATTATAAACTCATAAAACAAGCAGCAATGAGAGGACCAAGCACATGTTAGGGTGTGTGTGTGTGTGTGTGTGTGTGTGTGTGTGTGTGTGTGCGCGTGCGTGCGTGCGTGCGTGCGTGCTCCATTGATCAAGGAGGTGCTGAAACCTGATAGTTTGTACTTTGCCCGTAGAAGTGGACTAAAGCTTGATTCATAACGTGAATCACACGTGATCATCACGTGATCTACGCTGTGGACGAGTGTTTCTACTTCTGTGGTGTCTGGCTGTGTTGTGTTCAACAATGGCGGCTGAAGTGGAACAAATAGTGTAGACGGTTTTAGCTCATAAAAGTTGAACAACAGTTGCATTTACTGAAAATTACTTCCTGTAACCACAAGGTGGCGCTATGAGTTGTATTCAGGTGTAGATGAGACTCTCATCAAACATACTGTACAGCCAAATATCTAACATGGCCACCTCCTCACCATGGTAACGCTGTTAAACTAGAACTCCCAGTCGTCATATTAACACATCACCAAGTTCTGAAGGCGGTTCTGACTGTTTTGGGATAGGTTCCTCGCTGGGTTCCTCCCTGACCCAGGCTCCGCCCTGCCACCAGGCGTGGTTTCAAATCAGCCTCAAAGCTTTTGCTCAAGCCGACAATCAAACAACCAAACAAACAAACAAACAAACACATGACCATCTTGACAGAGGAAATGATGACTTTGTGATTTTATTGATTTTGTCTCTTACAGTTGTGGCTTTCGTGATGTCGAGGTTCCTTAGAATAATGATGGTGGAGTGTGTATTTAGACAAGACGGGGATGACGGGGATGGTGGAACCAATTACCAGTGTTTGGCTTGTGGGAGCCGTGGCGAACGCACAGGAAACAAAAGTCAACACAATTTTCATCGCCTCTAATGCTTCTCCTCATTGTGTCTCCAAGTCACGACCAAGGAACAAATTAGCCTGTGTGATACAGCTTCTTTTATATCGTGTGAGGACATTTTCTGTTAGGATCGTATATCAGGACGATAATGAAGATGTCCTCATCTTCAAGTTTAAACACGCACTCGTGAAAGCAGCCACACGCGCACACGCACACACCACTAAAAGTTTCCAGCCATGACTAATGGAACCCAGACACCACAGAGGATATACGATTAGTTTGGATTGCACACTAAACTATTATTTATGTCTTTCATCCAGGAATTAGAGACACTAAGCCCTATTATGACGGCATGTCATTTCCAATCCTACATGCATGCAGAAAGTTCAAGTGCCATTGTAATGACATTTTTCAACCCCACCTTTTAGCCAAGAGGCCTGAACACATTCAGTTTCACACCATCCACAGCTGTCAGTCAAACACACACGAGCCCACACAGTCAGCACAGGACAGAATAACAGGTACGTGGAGACACTATAACGTGAGAGAACAGACAACTTGTAGAAAGTTGATGAAAACGGATCCTGCCTCGATACCAGCTGACCTTTCAGCACCTGGACTCATAACGTAGGTCCTACTAACACGACCCACTGCTGAACTGGAGCCCTGATTGGGTCATTGGGCATTTCAACAACTTCTAAGTTGTTTCAGTTCCCAAACTTGAAGGATACCCCCCCCCCCCCCCCAATAATTTCACTTCTCTGAAACATCCCAGTCACGTTCACTCGTGCTTGAGCTGGTATCGTCACCTCTTCTCTTGTCCTACTCTTCATGTCAACTTAATTAACTACAATTTAATTAACTGCCCATTTATTCCACTGATTGTATTTCAACTGCCACTGCTGCTTTGTCCTCTGTAAAGTCTCACTCGTGTTATTGTCTTTCATCAGTGGACACACTCCATTAAGCTCTGACGCTCAGAGACATGGACTGTGTCCACTCCGCTGGCCTCATCCTTGCTGACTCAACAGCCAGACGAACCCCGATGTGGCTGTTCTGTCCATCACGGCCGACTCATCTCCTAATCCCAGTGTGGGATCAAAGACGTCTTCTGAGGCTGATCAGCCCTCATATGATACACATTATACACCATGACTGGCTGACCAAAAAGGGCCACAGAGCCCTTTAAAGCAGGTTATCTGTCAAGTTCGTTTATCATTCCTGTGGCACTTAAGAGTGCTTTGTAGCAGCGGCTGCGATAAAGAAGGTTTATGCTGCTACACCCTACGTTTCAGGGTCAGTGGGACGTGGGGGAAGGAGCGACCGCAGGAGCTATCCACCTCAATGCTGCCAAGTTATGATTTCACTGTGAGAAGGCTTAGCAGATCGGACGCAAATGTGATGGGACGTAAAAACAAGTGTATGTTTGAACAGGGCGTCTGCTTTCCCTCCACCCCCCGGCACAACATACGCTTGCCCCGGCACCCCCCAGCTGTTACTGCGTATTCCTGAGTCACCTGGCTGACTCATGAAAATGCATGTGTCTGAGACTGTCCCTGTTAATCTCAGCGATTATTTGGGCAGGACCCCTCTACCCTTAATCTGAGCACAACAAGATGGATTAGCCTGAATTGATCTGCTCATCTCGGATGTCATCCACACCCCTCAGACTGGACCATGTCGTTCTCAAACCACGTCACAAAATACTGGAATTTACAGCATATTCAAACCTCAAGTTTCTCGCTGTTTGCACGTGAAAAACGTCAGTTTGCCTGCATTATGGAGATTAATACGAGTCCATATACCTGACACAAACAAATCACAGTTTATATCCAAGTTATTCCCCCTGTCTGGAATCCGAGAACCATCGCTTGGTCCTGTGGGGGGAAAAAATCCTTCAGCAAATTGGCAGCAAAGGCGCACTGAGCTGCACTGATTGATAAAGGAGCACGACAATTTTGGGCCCTTCAATCGCAAAAATGATGTGCATGGATCAGCTCCTCCTCACGCTGCTGGGACAGCGCTGACCCGTCGAGGTGAGATCTCTGATGCTAACAGCAGATCCCTGAATGATCCCCATGTGACTTTTTTGGCCAAATCAGCACCTTGACTAATATTAATGCTGGGAATACATGTCACGAAGGGTGTGCCTGGTCTGGCACTACTGGTGTTTCGGGCTGCATAGTTCCCTCAACTCTTAGAAAGTAGCCCATTTTTGGCCACAGGAAGTGGTAACCAGTTTAGTTCTAGAATCCTGGTTTAGGAGCTAAAATGGCTCCTAAACCAGGGTTCTAGAACTAAACTGGTTACGGTCGGTAACGGTTGGTACGGTCTTAGCACAATAGCAACCATGAGAGAAGTGGTGTGTTTTTTTTAGCTCCTCAAGGAGCTGTAGTCGTCGTGGTAGTTTTTTTTTATTTGTTTAAGGCTCAAATCTTAAGTGGTAATGGACTGGTGAGCATAAAGCCTGTTAAAGAAGACATGGATTATACTGACCTTACGCTTGAGAGGATGTAATAGGATGTTTTTAGACAGTTCTGCTGCTACGAGCCATCGGTCTCCATTAGCCCCAAGTTAAATACATGTGGCTGGCTCTTTCTGCATTCTGGAGACACAAAGAATTCTTGCAGGAAGGAAGAAAATTCTCCGTGACTCTAAAATTCATCTTGTTCTATCATCTTATTCTCATAATCGTGATCTCAGTGAGACAAACCAAGTGGAATTATAGAGCCAACAGTGTCTTGTGTATTTTCATCTCCTTTTACTGACGAGCAGCAACATTCTTAAAATTGCTTGTTGCTGCTTTGCACAAACTTCTTAAGTCTTAAGATCGGCAGAGCAAAACCTTTCCTTCTATGAGTTGCTCAAAGGTGGAAAATGACCCCCCCCCCCCCCCTTCATTCCCCGTAGACCACCTGCCAGATCAAACACAGTCAACCTAATCCTCACCAACAAGCCTAGAAGATTAGGGTCACAATCTTGACCTGGTTTTGACGGCGCACATTTTGTCACACACTCCTTTTAAAGGGAATGGGGCGTGAGGGTGACCCGTGTTTGGTGGAGTCTCCCGGTGGAACTGTAAAGTGGTTTTAAAGGGGTTGCGCCTGTGGCGTAGCAGCAGAATGTGTGAAAGGTAGAGTGGAAGGTGAGAACGGCACAGAGGAAACAGGTGACTCTAAGACAAGACTAGACATGGCGACCTCTGACCTGTAAGCCAAGCTCCAGTCGCCAGGCAGATTTGCTGGGACACTTAAGCATCCTTAAGGACCCCTAAGGGCTGCGTTGGGGTTTGACTGTTGAGACAGAGGAGGAAAGAACGAAACACAAACCAAAGGATTGTCATGTCTGGTTTCTGTCTTGGTCTGGAAGTACAGTTGTGGTGTTACTGGATGAGCCAGGGAGGACCATGGAAAAGAGGAAGGAGAAAAAGTGGAGGAGACATTCTATGAAACTCAGGGTCACTGTCTTCAGACAGCAAGCTTCTCCAAAACCCATCAACTGCATTCAGGTCCATTCTACAGTGAACCGCTGGTCTTCAGTGCTCCCCTCTGATCAGAAGGCCTTGACTGACAGACACAGTGTAGGGCTCTGCTGTAAGCACATTACCAGATGGGCTGCGATTGTCTGCCCCTCAGTCTTAATTGGATCAGGCTCATGAAAACCTAGCCCAACACCCCCCACTACCCCCAATCCACTCTTCCTCCCAATCGAGGGGAGGAAGAGTGGCATGGAGTTGATTTATACACACAAACCTTGAATGGAGATCCATCACTCCTGGCAGCTCCCTCGCCGTTTGATTGAGTCCAGGTCTGAAACGAGGGGATGAGCAGTCAAGAGCTGAAGAAAAAAAACAGTGGGGAGAAATGCATTTTTGCCTTCCATGGATGCTGACATTCATTCCGTGCAGACGTTTTCAAAATTGTTTCACTGGTGAAGGTGATTCAAAAGACATATGCCTCTGGTTGCATCGGCCCCCTGGTGTTTACTGTCTCTTCTCAGCGTTTTTTCAGATCCCTTGCTGACCAGTTTCATTGCACAGTTAGTGAATTATTTTTATGAGACATGTTTGATCAGCATGGTTTTTCGGGTGTGTGTGCGTGTGCGTGTGTGTGTGCGTGCGTAGGCCACTTTGATAAATATCGTTAATAGCTGAACTCAATTTTCTCTGCCGGTGGTTGTGTTGGAATGCCTGGCAGTTTAAAAAGTTTAAAGGCTGACATGCCACCCTAAGGTTGACGAACTGCCAAGACGCTCGTCTGTTCTGCAACAAGTGGCGATTGATTTTATCTCTGCGACGGCTTATTAAGCTCTGTTGCTCTCCTCTGGTCTGGAATCAAAGCCTCCAACATGCCCTGCAAGACAACATGAGCTTTCTTCTAGTGGATCCTAAACATTGAGGCCTGTTTTTTTTGGTTTGATGAGGGCAAGCAATGATACATGGGGGGTGCAACTTTAATCATTTAAAGTGGCAACACACTTGTGGCAAACCAGCTTTTTTTGTGTGTCAGCACTACAAGTGTGTTTGTCACTACACTGATCATGTTGTGCTTCAGGGCGATGCAGGACTGAACCACAGACAAATGAGCATCGTCGAACTTCTGGTTCCTCCAAGTCAATGTGTTTTTGCTCAAATGCCTGAAATCAGTTCTGTGCTATTTTGAGTTATTGGGATGTTTTGCTCTACAGCAGAAAATACATCAGTAAATACCAAACTTGTGAATTAACAAGATTTATGGGCCTTAAAACAGACGGTTGCTATTAGGTTGCGAGAAATACCCTCACAAAACTCATAATGGATAATAAACATCATCCCACTGAACAAAGAAGCAGCATGTTTGAGGTGGTGACCTTGAAGTCATGTGACTTTGGTGTAGCTCCTTCATAAGCTACCGTTAGCTTAGCACTGCTAACCGTAGCATTCAGGCTTCCAGCATCATCAGAGGGTTCATTAGTGAAGATGATCCTGATGAACTGAACCTGGACGATCATCAACTTCTGTTCACCAGAGCTGTTTTACTGGTTCAATCACCACAATCACATGGAGCGATCCTATTGGCTGCTGGGGGAGGAGCCAGGAGTTGACCACTTCCTGTTGGTGGGGGAACCAGGAGATGACCACTTCCTGTTGGTGGGGGAACCAGGAGATGACCACTTCCTCGTTCACTCCTATGATGCTCTATTGTTGTGGCAGTCAGGTGTAATGCAAAGCAGTGACCTGCCTGGGTAGGTAGCAGCGTGAATTAGTTGGTCTGTGGCGGCCGCCGATAGGAAGTGTTTTTTCACACCGCAGTCAATTTGGGTTGCAGGCTTGTTACCAGATAATAATAAAACTCACATTTCACCCAACACATTTCGTGTTGAACTCTAGCTGAGATAAAAACCGCTGTCATGTCTGCCTCATGAATATGAAGCTATAGCCAGCAGACAGCTTTCCAACTATATTTTATCTGATCTGTACAAAATTCAAAGTATGTAAAAAGTGGTCTTGTCTTTGCTATAATGGCATTAGGCATTCGTAGAGATTCCAGGAAGAAAACCCCACTCTGTAGCTTCTGTAGCTGCAGACTGAGCCAGGCTACATGTTCCAGCCTGTTCAGCCTCCATGCCAAGTTAATCGAACCTGCTGCTGGCTGCAGCTCCTTGTTTAACAGACAGAAATACTATAAGAGTGGTATCAATGCAGGAATAAAGTGAATAAGCACATTTTCCGAACTAGCACACGATTCATTTCCAATGTACTGCTCTCTACAGGAGTGCCTACCTCTGGGCAGAGAGATTTCCTTCCTAAGATCATCCACAGATGTGCAGACTATCAGTGCACATCTTGTAGAGTTAGTCGTTTAATGTGTAGCATAAATTTTGCAGTAGACACTTTTGTTCCCTGACCTTCCTTCATCCTTTAATGCTTGCTCCCACAAAACATGAGTAGCCCTGGCCTGCACATTATTTTTTTACTGTTTTAACAGGGAAAAAAAGGATGACAATAGTTGCGTGCTGGAGGACGGGGGAAGGGAAGCAACTGCAGGAGGAGAATATAATGAGCAGGACAAAATGGTAGAACTTGTGTCTTGATCCATGTTGAAGGAAATATAGGGATCCTGAAGTCAAACAAGCAATACTGCAATATTATATTGCTGTATTATAAGTAACTGCAGTAAAAACCCAACTTTTAGTAGAACCTATGGGGTTACAAGTAATATATACAATACTTGTGCCCCGGTTACAGCTGGAGGTCAGAGGTGGTGTGTTTTTGGGGTTTTCCATTTGAACGCAGGCATGTAGGACATCGAGGCAGCGTCTTGAGGAAATGTCTTCAAGTTTGGCACAAACATAAGCAGAAATTTCCTCTAGCACAGCATAAACATCCACTGGTCCTCAGGGATGACCTTAAAAACACCTCACGTCTCACCTCGGGGTAGTTTTACAAGGATTATTCACGTCTATCTGGATTGTTTCTCTGGCTGATTCCATCAGACAAGGCAGGAAAAGTGCATCGCCTCCTCCCAGCACTTAAAACACAACATTTGGTAAATTTACTGTGTTTCTGGAGTGCTTTTATCTTAATTGTGTCGCCTCATGACACTGATGGCTGAGGCTGCCATGCGAGGTGCCAAAATGCTCCTTAGAGCCACTGGAGGTTTGCAATCATGGTCTTAACCAAGGACACTTCAGCACGGCCTATAGGGAGGTGAAGGATCAAACCACAAACCCTCTGATCCACCAACATACAAAATTTGGTGTTTATTTGAATGTAGATGTTAGATCATAATTTTATTAATTCCTAACTTGGTGTAAGCTGCCATATTTACAGCTGTGTATCACCCAGGACACAAGTCTGACCAGGGCTCGCTATCGCTACCAAGGAGGGCACGTGTTCAGTGGCATTTGTCGGTCTCAGCAGCATTATGCTAAAACTACGATGCAAATTTTCTCCAGACTTGAGAGTGAGGCCTTGATGGAGAGATGGACTCTCCAAGTGCCCACGAGGTTTGTACTGCTGTGTCTGCAACCCAAAGATCTCCACTTTAACATCATAAAAACCAGACAGGCTTTGTATGTGAGGGGTAAGAATCAGGGGGAAAATATTTATCAGACTTATCGTTCCAAGTGTAACACCCTCCTGCCTGGACACCTCTGCTATACCTCCATACCTGCACATCAGAACTGCATTATGCCTCAGGTGGAATTAATTAAATGGATCATGTTATGTGCATGAACGCGCAGCAAATTCTGTGCTGTCTCTCAGTGCACTTTAGGGTCTTGATCCCTTATCAGAAGGTTTCATCTTCTCCCTAGAATCTCCTGTCACATCAGAGCGAAGTGTTCTCTCACCACAGGGATGTTCTCAAGGTTATTGACACACTGGCAACAGTGCGCTGGGAGTAAACAAACCTATCTGCTTCCTTCCTTCCTCTCTGTCCTCCCTGTCTGGTCTTGTCCATCTAGGCCACAGAACAATGGTAAATTTTGTTCGGGCTCCAGTCGTCTCAACCAGCTGTGTAACACCCGGCCGTGCCCACACAACGCCGTCGACTTCCGGGCCCAGCAGTGTGCTGAGTACAACAGCAAACCCTTCAGGGGCTGGTACTACAAGTGGAAGCCCTACACCAAAGTGGATGGTAAGGCGATCCGTTCAGGCCTTGAGTGAGGACTGTAAGAACTGTGTGAATTCCTATAAAGTAGGTGAGCGTGAGTGACGAAGCCCTCAAAAAAGCTCTTTTGTCAACTGATTTACAAGATCAAGTTCCTGTGTCCTTCCTTTAGAATGCTTAGGAATTCAGTGACTTTCTATCTATAAATAACACAGCGCATGTGGATTATGAAGACGTACCGGGATTTACTGTATCCCAGGTGCATAATGCGCAAAAAAGAAACCTAATTTTTCAAACACAACAGAGCAGCTTTAAACACACCCATAATTGCAGATCAGGTCAGGGCAAGCTTTTCCTGAATTCTGCTGAACTTTACTGTGCACTGCACTGTAGTCTGCTCGTCCAAATCTCTTTTATTAAGTTTTTTTTTGCAGTGCCAACTGCTGAAATGATTAGGGCCAAAAAAACTGCAGGAAACTGTCCCTCTGTGTAATAAGGAGAGAATAGATGTTCCTGTGGGCCAGCTTTGTGACACAGAGAGACGGAGGGAGAGGGAGCACAGTGAAGGACAGCAGCGTGTTTGGCCGCCGTCCCAGGCCTGTTTAAGCTGCTGATGAATGGGAGGTGATGTAGAGAGGAAGAGGATCTAAACTACCTTCTGGGACCCTGAGCCAAGTCACCTTCACAGACATTTATTTTAATCAAAGATGGTTGTAGAGACATGTCTATAACTGATTTGAACAACAAAATAAACCTGCAGCGCCTCATGCATACACCCGGGTGTGTTTATCGTCAGGTCCTATATTTTCCCATTCAGCTTTCAGCAGCTACTGTTTCAAGTCTTGCAGGTCACAGAGGGACGATAGTGAATCCGTGTGTGCACCTTCTCTGCAGATCAAGACATCTGCAAGCTGTACTGCATTGCGGAGGACTTTGACTTCTTTTTCGCCATGTCCAGCAAGGTCAAAGACGGCACCGCCTGCTCCGACCACAAAGGAGACATTTGTATCGATGGAGTGTGTGAGGTACCCTGGCTCACTTTGATTCAATCTGGGCAGTGAAACTTTGCATTTGGACTATTTTCTCCAGTGAGGCTCAGCATGGCATCATTTATTTAACATGACGGTACAGTGAGAAAGCTTTCAGAATCAATGGTGCATTGTAGTTTTTGGTGAGTGATCAGAACAACCTGCCTCTCAAACGGGGCTTCCCATTAACCACGTCCACAGGAAGTCTCAGACTTGTTCCAGTCATGCGGACGCACTCGCATCTCCATTCATACTACAATTAAGCTTCCGTGTTGTCTGGCATTCTTTGCATGTGGGGTCCAATTTAAGCTCCATCCAAGTTGGGGGCTGTAGTGTAGCACAATGCTGTTGGTCAACCGTTACAGAACTCGAGACGTGAAAACAATGGCAAAAAACGATGATAAAATGAGAACAGGACCAGTTTGGGGAGCCCAGTACACCAGGGCCAGGGATGCGAAGCGTCTCTGCATCATTGTGCTATTTAATTCTAGTTTGTGTTGTTTTTGTATTTTAGGCATTCCTTCGCAGAATAAAGATAAAAATGAGCTCTTCTCGTCATTCTGGTGCGATGCAGCTTTTATCATTTTTTTTTCAAGAGGTTATTGTGCTTGTTCATAGCACAACGTAACCTTAAACTGTCAGGTGGACAGAGACCTCAACAGCTGTGACCAGCTCTCTCTGCCTCGTAACACAGCAGTCCTGCGCATTTCCACAGCAAACACATCCCAGCGTTCATTGACACCCACAAATTAGTAAAAGCACTTAAACTAGTTTTGACTCGGCTTTGCTGTACTGGACGATTGCTTCACTCTCTCACAGTATTTTGTCTTTTCTGAATTATTTAGGACCTCAACAAAGTTAAAACTATCCTGCCTCCGTGTGTGTGTGTGTGTGTGTGTGTGTGTGTGTGTGTGTGTGTGTGTAGACCGTGGGCTGTGATCAGATTCTTGGTTCCAAAGCCTTGCTGGATGCCTGTGGAGTCTGTAAGGGAGACAACTCCACTTGCAAGTTCTTCAAAGGCCAGTACACCCTTCAGCACAGAGCTAACGGTGAGCTTCTCTCTATCTGAGTTCGTAGCATATTCTAAATTCTTCTGCTGGAGCATTAAACAGGGCCACGCTCCAGGCAGCACTTGTGTTCACTATGGACTGTTCCACTTCTTCCATATGCAGTAAAACACGTGGACAAAATTGAATCAAGTAGAGTTTTCCAGTTCTACAGTTCCAGCAAAGTTGCAGGGGCACAAGATAGAAACGTGACATAGAATTATGTGGGCTTGATGGAACCTGACTTTTCTTTCCTCTCTTTTTTTTTTTTATCCAGAGTATTACTCCATGGTAACGGTGCCACCTGGTGCGCGCAGCATTCACATTCAGGAAGTGGAGGTTTCTAGCAGCTACCTGGCTGTGCGCAACCTGAAGAGGAAGTACTACCTGACCGGCGACTGGACGGTGGACTGGCCAGGGAAGTTCCACTTCGGTGGGACTGTGTTTGACTACCAACGCTCTTTCAACAAACCGGAGAGCCTGTTTGCCGCTGGACCTACTAATGAGACGCTGGTGTTTGAAGTAAGCCGCCGCTGCTGGTTGACGTCCATTTATAGCAATTGACAGTGACAGGGTCCCTGGCATGTTTCTAGTGTCTGGACATGACGAGGCCTCGATGAAGAAACAAGATGGGGGTAGTGGTTGAGGGAACAGTGGTAGTTGTCTGTAATGCTGCCATGGGGGGGGGGGGGGGGGGGTAGAGTGAAGGTGTTATGTCACTGATGCTGTGTGGGTTGAAGGGTTTAATCTGAATTAAGTAGATCCTAGGAGGGGCTCAGAGAGTCTGTCTTGAACTTTGATTGTTCGGAGCTGTCCTCTCTGTGGGTGAGGGCAAGACAAGAAAAGAGGGTGAAGAGAAGAAGATGAAAGGTTCGAGACAGAAGGATTAATCAAAGTCAACCCCAAACATCACTCCATTTTTCATGTGGACTTTAACTGGAGACTATGGCATGTCAGTAAAATTTGGGAACTTGTCGGGATTATTGGCAAAATAAGCAATGAGAGGCAATGGGAAGTGCGTGGGTTCCAAATTAAACCAATCCCAAATTTGAAGTCATGTGCTGAGGGTGACCACCGCTGGGAGGGGCAGATACAGAGAGACGATCCAAACAATCAGTTCCCCATCTTTGATCAGCGAGATCTGTCAATAAATGCTGATAAACATGTGTAGACACTGTTGGATGTCGTGTTCTCGTCGGCCGGGGCAGGTTTCCCCTCCTCGGAGCCTATGAATGTCTGCCAATGTTACCAAGGCATGTATTGACTTTCAGGGGAATCTAGTTCCGTGCAAAACACTCCTAAATGCCGGTGCCGAACCTGAACAAGATTCCAGGATCCAGTCCTGAAGGCTTCGTGTGAGCAGGCGGGCACAAGTCACTCCCTATTTTCCTCTCGTGTTCTTAATTAAGCTTAAATTAAGCTCGTACATTGTGATTGTGCGTTGACTTCATATATCAGTGCAGCTATAATTTGCCCTGCGTTCTGTCTAAACACACAAAAGGCTTGAATGCTGGAGCACCGCAAACCAAATATAACTCATCTCCTCTATTTCAGGGTTTCAGGAACGGATGTCTATCTTTCAGATTTGCATGACAAGATATTGTTTCTTATGCAAACCTGTACTTAGTATAATTCAGGCATCAGACAGAAGGAAATATGGCACAGTCAGTCAAAATCAACTGCCTTGATTCCATGTGCTGCTGTTTTTTTAGTCCTGGCTTGAGTGTCAACACGATGGCTGCAGCCCCTGTGGCCGCTGACCTCAAATGCACAAACATGTGATTTCAGGTCGACGCTGTGAAAAAGTCGTAAAAAGTGTCCTTCCTTCAAGAGGCAGTGATGGAGGTAGACTCGATGCTAGAGGAGGATGTGTGATGGGTTACTATCAGCAGTGCTGGGGTGTTTGGGGGGGGGGGGGGGGGTCTTGCCCTGTCCTGAAGCAGTAGAAGGTGATGCTTGCAGACTCGCTCCCCACCCAAGTGTGTAGATGTGAGTGAAGGAGGGTTAGGAGACATCAGATTTTCTTTGTACACAACTTCGACAGTGAAAGCACTGATTTTCTCTTGACCTCTGACCTCTCGCTGTGGAAACTGATGTTGACACCAGGTGAACACAAGACATTTGTTTGTGTTCTTTTTGCCCTGGTGAGTTGATAGTCGTGTAAAAACTCGTCTCCTCTCCGTCCCCTGGGCTACTGGAATACTGTGGTCAGAGTTAGAATGAGTGGCCCATAAATCTTGGAGGAATACCAGTGAGATATTTCCAAAGTGCTTCTCTGGTCACTGGCCATCAGGAAATGTCTGTGTTTTTGTAGCTATTTTAGAAAAGAGGCTCTACTTGTGGGCAGCTCAGCAGAGGCGCTGCTGTTTTTGGCGCTTGAAAAGCTCATTGTTGTTTGATTCACAAGACGAATGCACGCAGAGGTGTGATATCTAATCTCGATCTTCCCAGGAAAGGTTTAAGGATGCATGATTTCAGCTCCTAATTTTTAACTCGGTGACCAACACTGACATGATTTAAAAGGAACTGTGCAAGGTTTTGGGTTCTGACATGTCTGCACGCAGCTTTGAGCATGAAAAAAGTTATGGTGAGACCGTTTTCTTTACAACTAGAATTTCATCTCAGCCAAGCTAGCAGCGTGGCTCCAGGAATTCTGCCAGTCAGTCAGTGTTTCGACAGCTCCTGGATGGACTGTTGGAGAATCAGCCTTGTGAGTTTGGTAAAGCTGTCACTCTCTGCGTATCCTGAGAAATGCTCGACATGTTCTGGATGGACTGATGGACGACTGAGAGAGAGCTCTGTGCACCCGTGCTTCCTGACGTTATCAGCTGGTCTCACTTCTGTCTGACTGTGCTGTTTGTTGTGCATCGCTTTGGACAAAAACATGCTAATGACATGTAATTGCAGCTGCTCATAATCAATATGACCCTTTTTTCATTCACCTCTGACCTGCACTGCATATGCACATGTCGTGTTCGAGTGGAACAGATCGTACACCAGATCTTAGGTTTTGCTCATCTGCTGATTTCACCTCGAAACCTTTATTCATCTGGTGAAGCTGTTGGCTTTTATTCAACCTGCCTTGGTGTCTGACCCCATTTGACCCCTGCAGCAAAGCATTGTCACCATATTCAAAGCACTTATCGTGACAGACAGCAACCGTCCCCAGAGCGACGAGCTCCTCCGGTCGTGTCTGTGTGTCGGTCATACATCTGTCCAGCAGAGCACTCGCGCTGCTGATCTGTGGATGACACGGCCATAATCTCTATAAGTACGTCCTGTAATTACAAAAAGGAGAAAAGAGGTTGATGGAGGGAGGGGTGAGATTAAAAGATTAAGAATTCTGTGATTGAACTCTCTGAATGTGATAAGTGAAGGTCATGGCACAGGGACGCAAACGAAAAAGAGCCAAATAATGGAAAGACTTTTTTTCCCCGGGTGCTGATCTTCATCTGTTTCACACATTCTGCTGAACTGACGCTGCCACAGAAAAACTGTGAGACCGAGAGAATGAAGCAGCAGTCCCGGTCAGACCTTTACTCAGCTCCAAACCCCTCAAAGAAAAACACACAAGCTTAAACTCTGACAAGGTGTTCACATCTGTGCAGCTGCTCGGGGGAGGGGGGGAGAAACAGCTAACTACAGGAAGGAGGAACAGACGTATCTGTCTGAGTCGGAAGTTTCCGTGTCTACCAAGTAGGATTATTCTCCCTGAATTAACATTCTCGTGGCTTGGCGTAGTAAGGTCACGCCAGTCCGGGGCAAAACACCGTGAGCACATAAGTTACAGTTCTACCGGCGTCTGCCACGCAGTCATTCATCTTCTGGTCGGTGGTGATGAGTGGTGTAGTGGTCGCGTTGTCAGAACCAAAACTCTCTGAGGTCTGATGCTGCTCAAGATGATAAAAACTCACATCAATCACAAGAGTTCAGCATCAGAGGCGTCTCACCCTGACTGCACCCTCAGCGTAGGCAGCGCTGCTCCTTACAACAGGAGGGTTACACAGATTCTTGCAGCATTCCTACAAAATAAGAGCCATGAACTGAACATTTTCACAACTCGGATCCAAAGAGTGAAGACTTATTTTACAAGTTACAAATGTTTCAACACTGCTGGATTCAGATGCGTAATTCAACTAGACCACTGTCATTGTCCCAGTATAAACTGGGAATGAGTGAACTGACGGAAATCCCACTCAGGAACCAGTTTGCCAGCGCTGCCCCTGTTGAGAGGCAGAAAAGCCTAATAGTAGTAAAGAAACAATGAAAGCCTTTCAGCAGCGTACATTTGTCCTCATCTACGTCTGAGAAAGGCACCTGCTTGCAGCCAGCCAGGATGATGCCTGACTGTGTGCTGTAGACTGCAGGGTCAAATACTGACACACAACCTGCGGATCGGGCCTGGACCGCCGGACCTGGACCGCCGGACCTGGACCGCCGGGCCTGGACCGCCGGGCCTGAACCGCCGGGCCTGGACCGCCTGGCCTGAAGCCAGTATCTTAGTATGTTCGTCCACTTAATACTATTTCAGTGTTCACATGCATTTTAAACTCTAACACATTTGAAAAGTCAAGTTTGTGTGTGACTAGCACAATAAATACCCTTTTTTTCCTGCAGCATGTAAAACAAATGTGTCAAAGGAGCAAAAGTCTCGCTGTGTCTCTGCACATTGGATGATCGCATAAATAAAATGACTGAAAGCTTTAACCTCCGGCTGAAGTCACATACACGCATAGCACAGGAGTGTGGCAGGGTCAGTGTAGCCTGTTTACACATTTATCTTACTTTTAATGAAATCAACTTTTGTGAGTTCAGGAAAAATCATCTCTAATGCACCAGTCAGAAGGAAATGTTTTGACATCCAAAACACAGCTCCTCCATTTCAGACATAATTGGATAAAAGTAAGCAAGCTAAATAATCCTGTAAAGCCCAAATATTACAAAAAATACTACTTAGATAAAGAGAGATGAGTTTTTGAGACTGGCCACCTCTGCTCAGAGGAAAAAGCATGAAGTCATCGTTGCTAGATTGTGGGAGTTTGGTGTGGTGGGATATTTATCTTTGTCCTTGTTAATTCTGGTGCTGCAGACGTCCCAGACTGAACTAATGGAGAGAAGAGATGTTTGGATATGTCTGAAATCATTGTTAATGTCTCTGGTGGCTGACACTGCTGTGGTTGCTCGGGTGTATTAAAATTGTGGATGGTGAAAGAAGGAAAGGGAGCTCCGTTATTTAGAAAGCTCGGAGGCTCCAGAGATGGGAGGGTCATCTGTTTACATGATTTGCTGGTTCACATCAGTGGGGGTTGCTTGGTGAAACCGTGTGACTGGGCTTGGATGGAGCCTTGGTGGGTGAGTGGCTGCAGTTGGCAGTGGGCGATTTGAGCTGGTTTGGTAACGTGGGTGTGAAAGCGTCGTGATGCAGGGTCGTGTAAGCCAGGACCGCAGTCTCACCATTCCAGGCTCAACTTCCCCACATTTGGAGCAGCGCTGCTGTCTGAGTGGGTGAAGGTGCAACATTGAACCCGCTTGGCCTTGTAGCTTGAACTTGCATGAACTGAAACAACGAGTCATGAATCTGCGCTCCAAACAGCTAAACCACGAATTGAAACTAGCTAGAAGGCTCTGGAAAGCCGAGCAGAGAGAGAGACTTCTGCATGGGGCTTCCTGAAGACTCGGAGCCGTCACCCGGCAGCAGCAGATGAGATGTTTGAGGTGTGGAAGCTCCCAGGACTGCTGAAGGAGCATCAGACCCAGGAGCTGCTTGGCTGTCTAAGCTGGATGGTTGATGGTGGATTCTCATGTACTTTGGGACAAACTCCAAAGAAAATGCACTTGTCAAAGTTAATTATTGCAGATATTGATAGACTGATATGTTTGTCAGACATTTGACAGCTGGACTTAATACAGTTGCAGCTGCCAAACGGATGGAGGATTAATACCCTTCAAACCTTAAGTAAACTGAGTTTGGCTGTAAAGGAGACACACTGAACACAATCCTGCACTGTATTTTTAAATGGTTTAAATGACACACGATTACCTGAGTATGTAAATGCACCTCAGACGAATTTCTTCTCTGCAGCAGTGAATTCTCACAGGGAAGCTTTAATGGTAGCCTGACGCGTCTCCTGTAACCGCTATGTCTGCTTTCATTCATCCGTCAGTCTCCGCTTGACTTCAGCGTCCAAATAAATCTCGCTTACAAGAAGAAAAGGTAACTTCAAATCAGCAGTCAGGTCAGAGGAAGTGGCAGGAGGGCAAACTTTTGAAAGATATTGGAAAAATAAAGTGATTCTATAATGTGGTCAGCCGGTGTGAAGTTGGAGAGGAAACAGTATTCCCTCCTGTTTCTGGAGCCTTCTGGTGCTGGTGACCTGCTGCCACGTGTCCACTCGTGTTCCCACACATAGAACCTCTGTTAGGCTTTTCAAGACACTCAAAGACACTCTCATTATCTTTCTAACGACTTTAGAAAATTAAAAATGATCTTACAACTCTTTCTGTCATTCCCTTTTCCAGCTCGTCAAACTTTGCGTTTTTTCCTCTGTTTGTTTTCAGATTTTCCTTCACTTTTTGACATTGTAATAATTACTGGCATAAATGAAACACTGTAATTATTAGTTGCCAGTTGGAAAGTTTGGACAACTCCCAGTGTGAGTGAGAACAGTTACACACACGCCCAGTTTAATGTAAAACAGGGTGATTTTAAGTGTGCATGTAGATTCAGTGTGACACATCTCTGACTTACTGCACTGTTGCCTGACAGATCCTCCTGCAGGGGAAGAACCCGGGTGTGGTGTGGGAGTACACACTGCCCCGCACCGAGAGGAAACCGGACTACAGCTGGGGCGTGGTGCGCTCCGATTGCTCTGCTCCCTGCGCTGGAGGTACGTGGGCCTCCATCTGTGTTACATGGATGAACCAGACTGACGCTGTGTGTGCCCTCTGTAGTTAAGGCTTCAGTTAATGCTGCTAAGGTCACGCTGGGGTCAAGCATCTCGGAGGATGACTAGTTGTAGTCAGGGTCAGGGTGAGAGAAGTGCACTTCAACAGGAAAAAGACTTTCACACATGATTAGCGCCTTCATGTCATGTGACCACTGTCCCATTTATCTTCTGTTATTTGTGGTGCACCAAACAAAAGTAAACAGCATTGTTGAAAGCAGCTGTTTGACTCCGGTCTCTTTGCTGCGTTCAGTCAACGCTGGCTCAAAGTATGACGGCGCTGCTTTAACGACGGCGGGCGGAATTTACAGCCAAGATGACGGAAAGTTGCAGAAGTTACCAGTGGAAGCGGGAGGCGATGCTGGTCAGAGCTGATTTATACTGGTGTCTCCTGCAGACCCGTGACTGATGAAACATTTCCACCTCCTCCTCAGCACTGGTCTTCCTCCCCACAACACTGTGAATTCCCATCCAGACAGCGAAGGAGAATATGCTCACCAAGTCATCAGGACTTGCCTCAGTAACTGAGAGGTTGGAACATGTGTGTGCATTTGTGCCGGGCTGATTAGAAGTAAATGTGTACAGCACGAGCACGTGTCCGTGTGTCCGGAGCCAAATGCAGTGTTTGTTTTCATATTGTGTACAATTTTCCTCTGCGACAGTGTGGGCCAGGAAGTGTGTTGAAGCTAATGAAAAGCACCTTTGTCAGCTGGACGGTTCCAACTGCAACCCTCCGCCCACACCACTCACACCCATGACAATGGGTCTGTGTGTGTCTGATGGTGGTGGCGTTACTCCTCTCCTAGTCTCAGGAGGGCACAAAACCAGGGATCAGGCGGACATACTGAGCTAACACGGAGACCTCCATCCATCTCTCCCTGGCTGCAGATACAGTCTGAAGGAGGGATCGAATTTAAAGTAATAATCCGTGACAGTTACAATAATAAACCCGGAGCACTTGGAGCGAGTCGACCTCCGCCAGGGCTAATATCCCACTCTACTATTATATGTAAATCTGTGACTGACACCATCAGATGTCTGGATAAAGTTCCACAATAATTAGAAATGTATCTGAATGTTTTTCTAAAGGTCCATGTAATATTTTCTAAGAAATAAAAATCCACAACTGAAACCATCAAATACGTCAGGAAAGATTTCCAACATTGTTGAAACATGCCTGTTTTTTTCCAGCGTTCTCCAACTTATATGACCTGAGAAATGAATGGTAACATCAGAAAATGTTTTTGTTAACTCATGAGAGGTGGGTTCTGGGTAACTCTGACACTCTACACATCTGCATGGCTGGAGCGGGTGCTCCTGCGCCATGTCGTCGTAGTCAAACATTGTGACCTGATTAATGGAGGAAGATACAATCAACGCTTTCAGACATCCAGGGCCTCCCAGCGTGTCACGTTCAGCTGCAGAAATCATCAGGCAGAAACAATTCAAGCAGTAACGAGCACCTTGTGTCAGCTCAGGTGTTAGAACTTCTGTCACTGCACAGTGCTGCTGCAGTAGAGGGGTTCAGGTGTGCTGCTGCAGTAGAGGGGTTCAGGTGTGCTGCTGGGAGCGAGCGTCAGGGTGCGCCTATGTTGAGGGATCCTCCTTGGCCGGGCTGCACCGCTCCACTAAGTCCCACCACAGTCAGTTTCTGCGTAACCCTGCTGAGAGACAGAATAAAGAAAAGGAAATCACAGCCTGTGACGAGGAGGCAACTATTCAGTCTTCTCTCGTTCCCGTCTTCAGGCCGTATCTCCACCAAGGCGATCTGTCTGCAGGACCAGAAGGTTCAGGTCAACTCCACCATGTGCAACCCCCACACCAGGCCGACGCTGGGCTCTCATCTCTGCAACACTCAGCCCTGCCCTGCATAGTAAGTGCTGCTGTCTTTGTGTGGGTCAGTGAATGCCATCTGGTTCACTTGGCTGTGGGATATGCGGCACATGTCTTTATGTTGCCAAATTTTCTGGAACGAGAGGCGCTGTTTTTTATTACAGACTTACACACACACACACACTCAGCGTGGTTGAGCAGTCTGGAGTTGGCCTGTGGTCCTTCTGCTGTGGCCAGCCACCACTCTGCTCAGCTGGTGTTCCTCTCCTCTCCTGTCTAATCTTTTCTCCTCTTTCCTTCAGAGAAGTACAGGAAGCTCCTCCCTGTCTCATAGCTTCTTGCATTCATGCTGACTTGTTGCGTCATGAGGCTTTAAGTGGGCTGTACATAGAGTGGACTTTAATCACAGCAGAACCGGAGGGGGGGGGGGGTCTCATTGTCTTCATGTCACTGATCTTTGTCCTGCTTAACGTGAACATGAGTGAGTTTTTAGATTCCTGAGTTTATATACTTGCGTACACAAACAGACCAGTATAAAGAACCTAGGTAACCTCGTCATTCACTGCTGAGGTCAGTCGAACCTCCAACTGCCAGGTCGGAACCAGGCTCCCTCATTAGTTGAGCTGTAATGATTTGAAATTCTGGGGTTCTGATTAACCCCCCCCCCCCAAAAAAAAAATTCTGATCATTGTAAATTCTAAACGTCTTCAAGGAAACAGCACACAAGAAGCAGCGTGACCTGGAGGAGCGAGAACCTTCACTGATGATCAACAGATTGTTGAGCAACAGGAACTCTGATGATGGCTCATTTGCTCCTGCAGCATCATCAGGTGACCGTCAGGGCTGCCAGAGTGCAGCTTCACACGGCTCGATGCTTTGAGCTGGTGAGCTGCTCCTCAGCTGGCTGGGGTTCTGTTGGGGAATGTGGCCTCCAAACTTCTACAGAATTAGGTGACTTTTTTGGTCATGAAATGACACAAGATGACATTTCCAAGCTTAGAATGGACCTTTTTTAGTTTATGCAGTGCTTTGGAATCAGCATTTGGTTCGTAGATTCTCAGCTGCCGCAGACAAACCTTCCGAGGTTGCACAGACGCGATATCAGGCCCGTGTTTTATCAGTTGTCTAGACTCTGTGCTTAATGGCATACATTTACTAAGGAGTGTGTGCACTCAGGGAGCAGCGCAGCAAGCAAAGGAGGCAAAAGTGCAGTGGAGCACAAGTTGGAACAGTGCTGAATAAATGGGAACTGGAGCAAGCTTGATTTACAGCGCTGCTCTCAAGAACAGGCAGGGAACCATGTCCTGGGTTCAGAGAGAGTACACACACTCACACACCAAGGCAGACTGCAAGTTAGCAAAATAAAGTTTCCAAATGTATTACCTTGAAATAACAGATTCAAACTTGGAGATAAAAATAGAAATATAAGTCCCCTCATCTGATGTTGAGGAAGTTGTCATTTCACTCACCAGCAGCCATACTGCAACAAGCCCAGACCTTCTCTTCTGTCAGGGTTTGAAGAACCCAGACAGGATCAGTTACACCTTCAACATACAGCCTCTGTGTCTCGCTAAGTTTCCCACCACCCGAGAGGGCATTTCCTGTCCCTGATCTTGGGCATGCCACGTCTCTTATCTCACTGAAAGGTATTTAACAGCCTTGTCGGGAGTCCTGACCTGCCCTTTTGTCTGGGTGGAGAAAATGCTATTGTCCAGATAAATAACATCAGTGCAGGTTGTCCATTCAGGAAAGTACAACCGTGTTTGACACCCATGGATCTTCTGATACTGTAGCCGGCACCAGCTGGTGGTGTGTGCCCACCAATTTACATGCAGAAAGTTGAGTTGAGCGAGAAGCATGACAGCGTTCATGACTGCATTGAAACCTCCAGGATGTATGGCCACGCATTCAGGAGCCCAGCAGAGGAGAGGAACTGACAACAGTGTGTGTGTGTGTGTGTGTGTGTGTGTGTGTGTGTGTGTGTGTGTGTGAGACAGGAGGGGGAATGTAAAAGTGGTTGCTTATCTGTCCTGCGTGTATCTTGGGTGCTGACAGGCCTAACTATGTTTTATTGTGCAGAGACGGCAGGATTCCCACGGGGGCCCAGCCAGTCTCGCCATGCAGAACCCCCCCCCCCCATACCTTCACTCCCTGTGTTGCTGTTAGCCTGTTAGGGAAAATGGTGGAGAGTTTTGTGTTGCAGAAATTTCTAGATATTAAAAGGGGATTTTAAGAAAGCAGATTGTGTCCTTAAGG
Organism: Aulostomus chinensis; assembly: GCF_037954235.1. Classification (NCBI taxonomy): domain Eukaryota; kingdom Metazoa; phylum Chordata; class Actinopteri; order Syngnathiformes; family Aulostomidae; genus Aulostomus; species Aulostomus chinensis. Next base: position 34,142,314 of record NC_141321.1, on the reverse strand, counting down.
TGACATGCAGGCATGTATTTTTAGTGTGTCTGTGCAGCCCACCTCCCTCTGACCTCTGACCTCCTCTGTCAGCCCATTATTTGCTGTTTGAAGTCAAGTTTTTCTTTCTCCAGGCAGAGGGCATCTGTAGTGGTGCTCCCCTCCTGTTGGGGCTGCAGCAGCATACATAGCCGAATCAAAGTGAGAAATCTTGGGTCTGTGCCAGAGAGGAAGTGCAGAAACATCGAGATGAATGTTGAGGCCCAACAGGGCAAGAACACACAAAAAAACTACTCATCAGCAAACTCCCTCTTAGAGCAAATGAAGAGCTGTTGAGGAGACAGACGAGCTGTGGCCATGAGAGCTGAGCACCACAGTGGAGCATTCCGCTAAATGGACATGTTCTTGAGTAATTGAAGTTCCTGAAAATCCTGTTCCATCCACCAGAGGAGCGTAAGAAGACAGAAAGCTGACCTTTGACCCCCTACACCTTTTCAGGTCCTCCTGGGGTCTAGGTGGACATTTGTGTGAAATCTGAAGAAGTCCACCCTCTTGTTAATGAGTCCATGGAGGCCTGATTTTCCCCAGGACGATGACCCCCCCCCCCCCCGGTAAACTGTCCTGGTGTGGTGGTCACGCTGGTCTATAACTTTCCAGAAAAGGTGAACAATTAAAGAAACCTCTTGGCTTCCGATCGAATTCATTATTAAGAATAAACATCAAAAAATGCCTGCAGTATTGCTCTATTTTACCCCAAAATCATTCACCCATTGAAAAGTTTCAGAGATGTAAATTCCAGTGAGGTCAGCTGTGGTTTGCAGGGAAGCAGAGTGGCACTTGAGCCACTTTCTCCCAATGATATATTGTTATTTATAGACCCAGAAAAACATCGGAAAAAAGTCCCCATACCAAATATCCCAACCAGTGCTTTCAGTTCCCAAAGGTTCACATCTTTCCCTGTTCTAAATTGCAGTTTAGTCCTGTTGCTTCATTTCTCTGTGGGGTTTGAAAGAGAATGAAAGCATTTTTCTTTCCCTGAGGCAGGTCGGCGGCATGGAGGAATGGTCTGTGTGGTAGCACGTCGTCTCAGAACTGGACCGAGCCATCTGCCCATCTCCCTCTTCTAAGCCTGCGGTTGTCAGACCACTCATTTGCTGTAATCTCTCCTTTCTGCTCTGATGCCAAGACAGAAGCTATTTTAGAAGCAGCAGTAGGCTTTCATCAGCGGAGAAGCCGGATTTCAACCGTGTGAGAGGAGAGGAGAGGCACAGAAGATCTGATAAAAGGAGAGGAAATTAGAAATAAGATAGGACAGGTGAGATGTGAAAGAGTAATGAAGCGAAGACTACAAAGAGAGGATAAAAGCGAGGAGCGCGAGGGATTGCTGTCCACATCTGTCTGTAGCCTTATTGTATGTTTGATATTACGAGCGGCCCCGGAGACCCAGGAGAGCCGCTGTGCTGGGCTGTATATACAGTATGGTTTTTGTGTTTAGTTTCAGATACGAATAGTACGGATAGAGATGGATAGGACTTGGAGCCGGGGGGGTGTATATTACAGCCTGTGTGTTTTCTTTGTCCTAAACTACCAGTTTGAGCTGTGACAAAGATCAATTGTATGTGAAAGCAGCCCATCTGGCTTTTGATGCATCCCTGCTATTACACCAGGATTTAACCATTTATTACTCAGCGGTGAACTTTTAACTGATCGTATTCAGCAAGGACGGGCAGGAGAAATGTTTCTCTCCCATGAATCACCGGAGGAGGGAACGGTTACTCATGAGCTCATCTTTAGACTCCCTGGCACCAGCAAAATATAGGATCCGTGTGGTCAGTCGACTCAGTCACAGACAGAATTCACCCACGACTCACAGAACCCGAACTACAAGTGTTCGATTACAGAATCGGAGCAAGTGGAGATTCTTCTCTCAGACAAGGGATGCAAATTTTGTCCGTTTTTTCTCAGACACCAACAGGGACCAAAGGGTCAAAGGTCACTGTGACAGGCACACATTGCTCAAGCATACAACTCTGATGCAGTATTTCTATTTCAACATCATTTGTAACCATCTGTCAACTCACCCACCCCCCTCCTCCCTCTCTCCCCCTCTCCCTCCCACTCTCAGCTGGGTGACAGGAGACTGGGGGGCTTGCAGTCGCTCATGTGGGGGAGGTCAGCAGACCAGAACGCTGCGCTGCATGAGGAAGGTGACCTACCAGAGGGAAGAGGTGGTGGCCCACTCCCTCTGCCCAGTCATCTCTCCAGCCCAGGTCCAGCCCTGCCACATCCAGGCCTGTCCACCTGAGTGGAGCACGGGTTCCTGGTCACAGGTGGGTTCTCCGACGCGAGTCACTGCTGCTGACTCGACACAACACATGAGCTAATGCTCCTCCTCAAAAAGCTACGTGGTTGATGGCTGTTAGCGCTATGTGGTGGACCTACCTGAAGGGTACATTTACTGACTAATAACTACAAACGTGAAATCATTGATGCTTTTCTGATAATGGAGTTCCAGCTGATGTTTCTTTCTGATGACGTCAGTCCTTGGCTGCAGATCTGTATTTGTAACTGAGAGAGCAGGTGAGGTCACAGGCCGAACCCAATGGGTGCTCTGTTTCTGATGTCTGAACCAGAACAGAGCCTGACAAAGTCCAAGTCACTTCAGTCACTGAGTTTACACTCCCCTGTTGATGGATGACATCACGAGAATGAAGTGGAATAGAAGAGAAACTCAATTCACGCAAACATAGACGACCAATAAAGAGCAGACGAGTGTGCAACAAGCAGGAAGGGCTGCCGAGGGTGAGAGTAGAGCAATTCCCTCTCACGCCTCACGTGACTGTCGTGAGTGACTCCAACATGGGGTATCCACTCATGCGTTGTCGCATAAATAACAAACTCCAGCGCCAATCAGAGTGGCGGCATGATTCTTTAATCCTGTATTTCCGTGTAAAAAGCACCGTGACCCTCATGAGACTCCTCCAGGGTCCCACCAGGCGAGCTCCTGCTACCCTTCACAGCTGAACAGATCTCAGAATGCTAACAGTGATGAGGCGAGGCACATGTAGGGTTATGCAGCTGCTCCTTTATGTTACAGCTTTGAATTATGAGCCAGATCCTCCTCTGCGCTGACTAAGTGACGCACCTTGAAACAAGCAGCTGACCTGTGGAATCTTCCAGCTCCTCAACACCTGCCTGACACCAGCAAGTCTGCACAGCTGTGTTACAGGGAGGACGACACTGTCGATCTGGCCGTTAGCTAGTTGATTTTAATACCTGCACCTTCTCTAAACAGTCCAGAGCCTCGGGGAGGAATTCATCTCCAACTGCACTTAAAACTGTGCTAATGCTTTCGTAGCGTGCACATCTACTGTATGTCAGTTGTAAACTGAAGTCAAGTTCTTAATATTTTTTAAACATCGTTAAATTAGAAAAAAAAGTTTAAAGAAGCCATCCCAATCCCAGAACACCTGAAGGGAACTTCTTCAAATTTGGCTTAAATATCCACAGGGATTCAAAGATGAACTGAAAAGATTCTGATGTCAAAGGTCAAGGTCAACTCACATGAATGCAAAATGTTCGGAACGTCTTCAGGATATTTCCTGAAATAAAATTAAAGATAAAAAGATTTCAGTGGTCGGAGGTCAAGGTCACTGTGACAGGTGTGCAACAGCAATGAAGTATGTTTATGTCCAAGACAACCTCTGTGACACAGCCTACAGTTAACTAGCCTACGGTTCACTAGCCTACCGTTCACAAGCCTACACTAGCCTACAGTTCACTAGCCTACAGGTCACTAGCTTACAGGTCACTAGTCTCTGCTTCACTAGCCTACAGGTCAAGAGCCTACGGTTCACTAGCATACAGTTCACTAGCATAGAGTTTACAAGCATACAGTTTACTAGCCTACACTAGCCTACTGTTCACTAGCATACGGTTAACTAGCATACAGTTCACTAGCCTACAGTTTACTAGCCTACACTAGCCTACTGTTCACTAGCATACAGTTAACTAGCCTACGGTTCACTAGCCTACTGTTCACAAGCCTACACTAGCCTACAGTTCACTAGCCTACAGTTCAAGAGCCTACGGTTCACTAGCATACAGTTCACTAGCATAGAGTTTACAAGCAGACAGCTTACTAGCTTACACTAGCCTACAGTTCACTAGCCTACAGTTTACTAGCCTACAGGTCCCTAGCCTATAGTTCACTAGCCTACAGTTTACTAGCCTACAGTTCATTAGCTTACAGTTTACTAGCCTACAGCTCATTAGCCTACAGTATACTAGCCTACTGTTCATTAGCTTACAGTTCATTAGCCTACAGTTTACTAGCCTACAGTTCATTAGCCTGCAGCAGGGGTGGGCAACCATGTGCCATGTGTCTTCATTTTGTTTTAAATTGGTTTTACTGCCATGGGAATATTTGCCCTCTTATAGTTAATTCAGCCTTAAATTGAGTGAGTCACAGTGAGGCAGACAGATGATGTGACACTGTTGGGGTACGGACATGGACCAGAACATGCAGTTCCTGGAGACTTACTCTAATCCAACACCGGCCACTAAATCAGCATTTCACCATTTGAGGACACAGTTGCACATGTTGTCCCCAGTCAATTAGTGTTAGGTCTGGTTTGTGTCTCTGAAAGTGGGTTAAGACAGACAGACACACACACACACACACACACACACGACATGACATACATGTGTATTTATTTCCTGGGGACTTAACTCTAACTGCTACTTCTCTAACCCAAACCCTGACACAAACCCCAGCAGTAATCAGTTACATCACATGATTATTTGGTCCAAAAAAGCAGGAAAGTCCCTGAGATGTGGCGCCGATAAAACATATTTATGTCCCCACATCATGAGGAATACATCAACACACACACTTTCCTCTGCGAGCTGTCAGATGGCTCATTCATGCTAAAACAAACACTCTGCTGCCATCTGTTGGATGTGATGACAACTCAGAAATAATAAATCATCACAGCTCGTGTGGAGACATTTGTGAGCATCGTGTCTAAAATCTCCAGGTTTTATCCTGAAAAATCTGAGTGTCCCTTCATATGGTGGAATGCCTGACTTTGTGTAATGAAAGCCTGGAGGTAGCAGTTGATTTAATTTATCATTCGCATTATTTTTTATTATTATTAGAATTGGATGTGAGCCTCTCACAGTCAGCAGGATTTTATTTGCTGGTTTTCTTGGTTGCGGTAGTGATGGTTTGGCAGCAGATCTGATGATGTGTCAGACTTTGCGGGACGATTAGCTGGTGTGACCTGAACACACCGACACACTCTGGACACTCAGCTGTCATTTAGCCATCACTCTTTTAGACAGCGGCGTCGTACGCTCGGACTGTTTGGTGACACTGGTCTGGGTTCAGTCTGCGGTCAGGCAGAAACGAGGCCGCTCTCCCTGAAAAGATCAATTGGACCTTTCAGTTTCAAAAGGACAGCTGGGATGAAGCAGGTTGGGGTGTGTGTGCGGCGCTTGTGTATGTTAATGGATAAGCGCAGATGTGTATGTGTCTTTTGACTAATAGAATATGATGTGGTCCCATAAACTGCCTGACGGCTGCGGTCGACCATCCCAGCGGAGCAGTTTGACTCTGTTGTCCATCTCTGCAGTTCACGTGGAGTTTACAGCAGCACCGGTGCTGGGTACTTTGATGGGTTGGGGTCACATTCATCCCTGAGGGATTGCTTTATTGTATTTAATGTTAGGCCATAATGGGCTGTCATCAAACCGGTGACCTTCTGTTTGCTTGTCCACCATGAGGTGAATTGCTAATGCCTTTACTGAGTCTGTGCCAAGGATTTAACCTCTGTAAATATGGCCTGCCGCTAAACACCCGGAGAGCTGAAGGTTAAAACAATCATCAGTAACGTGAGGTTGTTGGAAGTTGGAGTTTGCAGGCATGTTTACCTGTGAATGCTTCAGTCTCCTGAGGACGCAGTCATCTGGCTCTCATGTCTTCTTTAACGCACTCCTTGTTGACTTACAGTGCTCCAAGACCTGTGGCCGCGGCCTGAGGAAGCGAAGTGTGTTTTGCCGCAGCACCGACCCTGGGGCCAAAGCGGTGGTGGTGCCCGACAGCATGTGCAGACAGCACTACAGACCCAAAGCTCAGGAGAGCTGTGTGCTGCGGCGCTGCCCCAAGAACGAGAGGCTCCAGTGGATCGCTACTCCCTGGGGAGAGGTAGGAGGACTGGTGACGGCAGCTGAACGGTGTCAGTCAATCGTGTGTGTGTGTGTGTGTGAGATATAGCTGTATCCTAACCAGCACTGCTTTATAAAACACAACACTTGGTGTTGCTCCCACGCAATCAAAAATAGCACACATTGAAGGACAGCAACAGAAGACTCAGTTGACCAGAATGCATTGCGACAGCAAAACTTAAGCAATTAAATAAAAAAAACAAGTCTTCTCACTTCTCTGAGGTTGCGGAAGTTAAAATGGCAAATGATGTAAAAGTCAAGAGGCACTTTGAGGGAATTAACTGAAAATTAGGATTAAGATAAAAACTGGAATGACAGTGACTGGAAGTTAACTTTCATGATAATAGAAAGGTCAATTCTGCTGAAAATGAAAACGTTTTAATGCAGCTTGTCCTCACGCAGTTGTTCAATTCATTATTTAGTGGAATGACAGAAAGCTTACCACACAAGCAGTGCGAAGATGTCGAAACTCAGAGAAACTGTGATATTTTTCAATATCGATCATTTAATGAACTACATGACGAATCAGTCCATTCTAAGACCTGCTGACTCATGGTGGTGAACATGAGGTTCTTTAAACCACAGAGTTGCTGCATGCTGTTGTCAACATGGCAGTGGGGAGGCGGATGTGGCTCAGTCCAGTACTCCGGTCCATGCTGAACGACCACCGCAGGTCCGGGGGCTCCCAAAGGCTCATTTTCTTCTGGCATCAAATGTTGAGTTGCTGTGAAATATTTCAGCAGCAGTTTGATGGATCGTTGTGAGCTGCGGTGCTGATGTTAATGGTGCTGAGAGAATGAATCCTAATGACCTCGGTGATCGCTGCAGTTCTGTGTAGCGCCACCAGCAGGTCGGAGGTGAGTACGGGTCTCAACATCTGCTGCATGGGTCGCTGTGTGACTGCCAGACGCCCTCACACTTGTTGGTTTGAGTGAAATGACTCAACACTTATTGGCCATCAGGACTGGATGCAGCATCTGTGAGCTCCTCGACAGCCTCACGGAGCCGCTAGCACAGCGCTCTCTGAATAACACAATAACACTCCCTGTGTTTACTCAGTGTGGGTTATTAAGCTTTCAGCTGTGTTTTTATGAATATGCAGAAACATTTTCTGTTGGTTTTTTTCTGCCTGGGTGGTGTACACCCTGCTGATGGTGGCAAAAATATGTGGCCCATAAAAAAGGTCACGGGGGGGGAGGTTTGCTTGGAATCCACAGCACAAAACTAACAACGCATCGAAGAGTTTTGGACTCAGAAGCAAAGCCAGGGGCACGGACACACACACACATCGTCTCTCCAGGCATCGAGTACTTAGGCTGTATTATTACTGGCAGTGACCTTGTGGAGTGGATACCGTCCACATCACATCAACTTCTACAGTTCCCCCCCTGTCTGTGCTCTGTTTCAGTGCTCCAGGTCCTGCGGTTCAGGCGTCCAGAAGAGAGAGCTCCACTGCGGGGAGAAAGACTCTCAGGGACGGTGAGTGCCTGCACCTCCACACCCACACACCTCCCTCACACACTCTAGTATCTGTACTATTCAGTTACAAGCTTTCCCAACCAGGTATGTGGAGTTCCCCATGAGGAGGTGCAGGAACGTGGCCAAACCCTTGGTAGATCTCCAGCAGGCCTGCAACCGAGGTCCATGCCCAGAGCTGCCCCGCTTCACCTCGGGCAGAACCGGCTCCAGCGCTGTGGTCTTAGGCTGGTACTCCTCTCCTTGGCAGCAGGTACTTCTGCTTTCTTCAGTCAAGCCAAATCAGTCCACTTGGGGGCTTTTTAACTGCGTGTGCCCTCCAGCTGAAAGTCATCCCAGTCAGAGCACGACGATGACGTGAAGAGGAATGAAATCATACTTTTAGTTTCATACTGTGTTAGTTGGGAAATGTGTCTGTTACAAAACAGATGTAATGTCGGTGCATCTCTCTTGTTGGTACATAAACAAAAATAACATGACCTCAGTGTCCTGAGCATCATAACCCTGGACATTTATCCAGAACTCAAAGAATTTCAAGCCTCTTTCGCTTTTAACCCCACCCCCACACACACACACACGCACACACACACACACGCACACACACTCACTCTGAGCTAGCACGCCAGCAGCAACCTACATGTGGAACATGGCAAGGATGGCGCTGTGGGGCAGATCAGCTGGGTTCATTAATTATCTAGACCTGTTTCTTTTATACGTGTTGCGTGTTTGTTTTAGTCTGGCGCTCAGTGGTGTTCGTTAGTAACGATTATATTGATGAAATTTTGCACATAATTATTCACTGCAATAATCCAAGACCCAGTGTAACGATCCCTCTGGCCTCTGGTCCAGGGAACCATGGCGAGCAACCACGTGGTTGACTTTCATTCTCCTTGAACGCCATCGGTGCGTCATCAGTAGCAGCTAGCAATATGATTGTGATCGGCTGCTTTGCTTCCATACTTCTTGTTCACTAATTTGTTACTGGTGTAATGTGATATGGCCCAGAATGCGTGCACACACACACACACACACACACACACACTCACTCCTCTGACTGGCAGGTCTGGGTGATGGGGTCTCACAGATGAAGAGTAGCTGAGTGAAGAACAGGCCTCAGATGCAGCCAGGAGCTCGACTGAGCTACCAGCGTATCTGGGCAGGTTGTGTAGGCTCCTTGTTATATCATCCATTATGCAAAAAGTCTTTAGGGCAAGCTCTCATAGCGCCGTGTCTTATTCTGCTTGATCTGGAGCCTGCGATCCCTGTATGTTTCCACCAGAGTAGATATGTCCTGACAGCTCGCTGGAGGGCGAGTACATTCTGTATGGGATGTTTGTTTTCTTCATCTGTTCTTCAGCTCTGCACAGACATTTCCTGCATCCTTTCCCCTCCCTCCTCTGGTCTTTTATGATGATTCCTTTTTTCTCCATGTGCTTCATGAGTTGATCTCCCTCCTATTTATATCTCATCATTTCTCTTCCTTTCTTCCGTTCCTCTCTCGCCTCCGTCACAGTGCTCTGTATCCTGTGGGGGAGGGGTCCAGACTCGGTCCATCCAGTGTCTCCGGCAAGGTCGACCTGCAGCTGGCTGCCTAGCCCACCAGAGGCCGCTCACCTCCAGGGCCTGCAACACACACTTCTGCCCTGCAGCTCCTCCTGCTCCTGCACATTGGCCCAACCGGGTCGTAGCGACCGGACCAACGCTGAAAGGTAACGTTTTGCTTGAGTCTGTGGGCACCCTCAATCCTCAACATGCATGTTTGGTTCCCAATACGACGCTGGAGGAAGCAGCTGTTCCGGTTTCTCAAGTGTGCTGCTTCGAAAACAGAAGCAACACTGGTCAAGTCCAGTTAAGCCGAACCAGAATTCAAGTAAGTGGAGGGACCGGACTTTTTGTGTCCTGACACGCTTCCAGTCCTGAGTCCTCAGGACTGGCAAATACAGGAGGCAATGCAAGTAGTGCGTCCTGTACTTCCAGTGTGGTACTAACTGTCCCTTGGTCACATGACATAGAAGCGTTTGAAAAAAAAAAGACTAAATTTGCATGATCTGGAAATGGCTCTGGTGAAGTTCAAGTATAAAGTCTAAGATTTAGGGAAACATCATGGCTGAGGGGCGCTGAAGGTATTGTTTCCTTGTGTCCACTCAGGCTTTCCTTGAAAAAAATAAACCTGATAACAAAACAATGTTTACAAGTTCGGTTGCACTTTGGTTGACAAACTGAGCCAAAATGAACGGAGCATCTTGGAACACAAGCATACAGTTCTATATAAATGTGGTCAATGCAATGAACTATAGAATTAAATCAAGCGAGTGTGTGTGTGTGTGTTTTCAGTCTCAGGTGATCAGTGTGTGGACCATTTCAGCTGGTGCCACTTGGTTCCCCAGCATGGCGTTTGTAACCACAAGTTCTATGGACAGCAGTGCTGCAAGTCCTGCTCCAGCAGGAGGCCGTAGAGCTCCGCTACCTGACCAGTGTGGGGCTACAAGCCTCCGAAGGAAATGACATCACACAGACCCTCAGCGGGCAGTAACTCACACAGAACTGTGCTCAACAGAATGTGTTCTCTTCCTGGAGTACTTGACTAAAGAATACTTGTAAAGACGTACAAGAAAGAATCCTCTTTTTTGTTTGAGAAGGCAAAGCGGCTGCCAAAGCAGTGTTGAGTCATTGGTGACGCTGGAACTGGAAAGACTCACTGCATGTGAGGAGGTGCTGATGTAACATAGACTGTTGTTGTCCTGTCATTGAGCATTTTCCTCTTGAAACCTCAGAAACTGCAAGCCATCAACAACAGCAACAAGTAAAGGACACGAGTGTTGTTTTGCGTACATGTTGTATATTTAAAGGCGTCCCATGCCTTTATTTAACTTATTATGGTTCGTAATATATGATTTTGCAGTGGATCTGTGACGTGTTGTTTCTATCTCTGGCTGTTCTGGGATTGTGCCTGTCACTCATCTATCCACACTATGAGATTATGAGGCATCAAAGTTATCAGTGTTCAAATGTCTTCTGCACTTCTTCTTCTTCACTGTCTCTCCGCTTGTTTGCTGCTGCTGAATCACACCGGGACACTTCTCCTGTGCATTCCCCTCATGTTTACGCTACGAAATCATGCAAATGTTTTACTCAGTCACGTTGTAAGCGTTCGTTTTTGTTTTTTTATCTCTCCTGTATCGTTACCATAATACAACTTGATCATCAATCTGTCTTCTGTTCCTTCTGTGCATTCGCTCTATTGATTACAGCCTCAAAGAGATGAATAATGGAGGGAGTGAAGAGGAGGGCCGTTGGGAGCAAACAGTGAAGGTGTTGTGGTCAAAATGCAGCTCACGTGTCACATCTGGCCTGTGGACTTCAGATAAGCGATGACATTGTCACAGTCAGCCTCTTCTTTCAAATATAATCTCACCAAACATCAAGAAACGACTGACTCGACATGCAGATGTAAACTTTCCATTGTTAATTCTGATTTCCAAAATTTAATTCAGTATTTTCGTTCCATTGCTTCATCAAACATGCGCATTGTCAACCAAGTAGATCTGGATCCTTAAAATCCAGCATGTCCAGGTGATCTTCAGGTTGTTTTGATGGGCAAAGTCCACTCAAGAGGAAGAAACTGCAACCCCTCACAAATATGAGAAATATAAATGTTTCACACAGGCTAAGGAAGGAGAGCCGCAGCAGTGAGAAGGTAGCAGGCACACATGGAGCGCTAGCACGAGCTAACGGTCACTTTGACAAGGAAAATGTTTTCAGTTCATCTTTGAGGCCCAGTGGACTTTTGAGCTAAATTTGAAGAAGGCACCTGAGACCCTGCAGAGATATTGTGTTGACCTGAATGGGACAGGCGGTCAAGGAGAAAAGGCAACACCTCCAGCATGTAACAGGCTATCAGGGAAGAGTGCAATGCTCTTTGAACATTCTGTCAATTTATGTACCTAAATAAAATACTCCTGCAGATCTACTACAAAATTTGATGAGTTCTGGTCGACTCGCCACCTCTCCATTAGGTGCCGTATAATTGAGTCTGGTCGTTTGTGGAAGTAAGTTAGCAATGTAAAAACATCCAGTTCCTTCGGCTCAAAGTCTGAGTTTTTTAAGGGAGGAAAATACCTGCAATAAGGCCAGCGGTTCAGACGAGTTCAGCATATTATTCACTTTGTGTTCTTTAGTTTCACTCAAGAATTTTGAAGCGCCTAAGTGTCGTACAGACAGTGATTATTAACAAGACTATAAATGACGACATGTTGAGAGCAGAAGCAGCACCAAGCTGGCCGTGGTGACGCTTCAGACATGCATCCGTGGGGATAGCACAACGTTAGCTTTGTGCTTCCAACGGCTGCCCTCACCCTTCCAAAATCTCAGTTGTTCACTTATGAAGATTATCTGACAAAAGGAAACATCTCAAACTTTTGTAAACCACAGAACTGATTCTCAGCAATGATCAAAAATTCAATGTTACAATTCCACTGACTTCTGGTCGATCCCACACAGATGCCAGGTTCCAGGTTGACCTACAAAAACACATCACGCCTGCGGTGCTCTATCATGCTAACGGAAAAGCACTAAAAACAAAACTTCCATGCCATAACAATGAATCTCAGTGAGGTTGTCAATAGCTGTGACCTCTTTTAGACTAAATACAGTAATTTACTCCACTATTAATGTAGTATTATTGATTAGAGCAGCTCATTAGTGTCTTTTTGTAAGCTAAACTGCTTTCCCATCCTTCTGAACGCAGAGATAATTATGCTCATTTAGACAATCAGTGGCCAGTATTCTTCTGGCCACTCAGCAGGGATCAGCTCACACCATCATTGGCCTCCTTAGAAACTTTCGACATTTGAGAACTTCTTGCCCTCCTCCGAACTTTCAGAATTTGAAGCGTGCTGAGATTTATGCTACCAAACAGGGTTTTTCGTATGGTGATTATGCCACCCTCTCTTGCACTGCGGGGGCTGCAATTGCTCTTTAATCAACCCGTCTGCATGAATCATGAAGCCCAGAGTCCCCGCATCTTCCCGGCTGCATGCTGTTTACCAGCGTGCTGCGCGCCAGACACCACAAGCTGAGGCCCATACACACAAATATGATGGCTCAGCTAACATACACAAATATACCATGTTTGTTGAGCATCAGGCTGCCTGGGAATGAGTTTATTTGCTGCGTTTGAGTGTGTGTGTGTGTGTGTGTGTGTGTTGAATGCTTTCCTGGAACACACTGGTGTTTACTGGTTGAATGGATGCATTGACAGGTATGTGGGAGGTTGTTTCACAGGAGAGAGGGGTGCCTTGTGGGGTCCCGATTCTTAAACCCTTCGATCTAATCAGAGTTTTGTCTTAATGCATGAAATTGAATTCAATTTTCAATCTTAATTTAAGAGAATATTAAACCGGCAGACAACATCTTATTGCTCGACTACTTTGCTTTGATTTGTAGAACGTGGTTTGTCGATGATACCTGCCGTTTACATTTTTTATTTTTTTTAAAGTTATGCTTGATATCACGAGTAAAATACAAAACACACATATATTTTTTTTTTTAACAATGTACCACCCTCAGTACGTGTGGTCAATTTGAGGTAACTCTTAAAAGAACAAGAAGTAAATCCAGCAGCATGTCAGTCACAGGGGGCGAAGGTGGGTTCATCGACAGGCTCAGTCCCCGCGGATCATCAGGCCACAGTTCTGTGTCTGAGCGTCTGTCTTGCTGGACTCAACCAATTTGGTGGATGGGGAACTAATCTGATGCTCCAAATCAAAACATCCTTTCCATCAATTTCAGATTCACAATGGAGATTGTGACACTCCTAACTTGAACAATGTATACTGCATGGACACTCACTTTCCAAACCAAGAGCTGCCCCTGGATGAAACTAATGCAGTCCCCCCCCCCCCCCCCTTCATGATGACTCTAATGTTCAATTTGGTGACTCTGTCTGTGAGAGAGAGATGTCGACTTATTTTAACAGCCATTATGGAGGCTGTCATTGTGCTGCTGTTGAACCTTACTGGGTTATAGTGAGCAGTGCCCCGAATATATTTTGTCAGTCCTGATTCATGTAGGCTAAACGGGACGGACCAAACATTAGGAACCCTCTCAGGATACAGTTCAACAGTTCCACAAATTACAGCCTCCAACAACCCCAGTTGATGATATCTGCCTCTCAGTGGGACGGCAGTTTTACCGCTCAATTGATGTGAGAATTTCTATTTGTCCATTGTGCTTTCAGCTCCAGATGGGACCCAATTTTCTCCTATCCATATTGGCTCATAATGACAAATTTGGATTATTTTAGCATGGGGAGCCACATCGACCCTAAACTGACTGCAGCAGAGAAATAAAGAGACCAAGAGCCAAACTGAGAGGCGCTTTCATTCGTTCCTGTTGCCTGGATTCTGATCTGTAACACCGTGTAGAGATGAGGTTTTATTTACAACAATTTTTTTTTTAATACCAAATGAATGGGAGTGTCACAATTCACCAAATCCTCCATTCATTCAGTTTATGATTCTAAGGTCGCAACTTGGTTCAGTTTTCAGTTTTTATTTGTGCGAATGCAGGACAGACAGTTTGCAGACATCTAACCATGATAGGAGAGTGGAAGTGAAGTGCTGCACACCTGAGGTGTTGGAGGATAATTGAAGCTTAACTCACTGCGAGTCCAAAATATTTCCACACTGGTGATTTCAGAGTAGAAGAGGTGGGGAGTTCCAGGTTGATGTATCTCTGTCTTCAGCAGTGGCCGTGACGACACCTGCTAGGTGGATGGGAGGGGCGGAGACAGACAAAAGTACTGAAAGGGTTGAAATTGAAACTAGAAACAAGTGTTTACACGCAGCCTTGCAGATTCTGACTGGCTACGTTTGTCTTGACAGGCAGAACTGTTGGCCATCATTGCTTCCATTTATGGAAAAAGGAATGAGCCACAATCTGAATATTGTATAAAGTCTGAAGACTGCTCTTAAAACATTAAAGCTAATATTCGATAGCCCGCACCTTCATCTCAAAGTGGTAGATTCTGAAAAAGGTCAAAAAAGCTGTTAGCTGGTCGTCCCGGCTCCGTCTCCTGGTGTCTGTGAGGTTTCCTCTGACAGAGGTGACGGCCCCCAAGTGCCTCGCACTGCTGCTCACTGCTCCGTAGACGACGGGTCAACTGCAGAGCATCCTCACACACACACACACACACACACACACACACACACACACACACACACACACACACACACACACACACACACAAACACACACACTTCAACTGCAGGAGTTTCCCCCAGGAACTAGGAACCTTTTGAGGACCTATGTGTGTTTTGATCGAAGGAACCAGGACCTCAGTTTAGCTCTAGGGTACTCAAGCTAACCCCAGAAAAACTTTTTCTAAAGGTTTGGTGGTTTGCTTGCACTCGATGGATGGAGACGCAGAAGTAAGAAGACTTCAGGCTGCAGTTGACAACAAGAACCTTTGGGTTCTTTGAGGACAAGTCTCAGTCCAAGCGCACCTCAAGATTACACCTGCTACAAAGTTGCAGGTTCCATGAACATTGTTAACGTTTTACTAAAAGATAAATGAGCAGAGGAAGTGCAGCGTCGCCCTTTTTGAAAGACTCGGCAATCACACTGAGCCAAAGTAGAAGCTCCGGTCTGTCAACTCCAAAACAGGCCTGTCTCTCTTCCTCCCCACCAGGCCTGATCAATGCAGGTATTTCTTTCCTGTTTTCAACATGTTCTTCGGGTCCATCTTTTTTCCAGCTGGCAAAGCACCAGTCGCTGTCGGTCCAGCTGTAAGTCAGGGTCGGCTGTTATTTTCAGCCCCGACATTCCTCCACTAGCCAACTGTCAGACAGCTCGGCTAAGACGGTCGTTTGTGTGCACTTGGCGTGCAGTGAACCTTGATAGGACCCCTCACAACTGACAGTCAGCCTAATCACATCTTAACAGAGTTCCATCTTTGTGTGTGTGTGTGTGTGTGTGTGTGTGTGTGTGTGTGTGTGTGTGTGTGGACTGAGAAAGTGAGAGTGATCTCTCTATTTCTAGCAGGGCTTACTCTGAGAGCAGGCTTCAGAACAAGTGAGAGCTGTCATATTTCAACGCCACCTCTCCCATCAGCACCTCTGTATCAGGCAGAGTCCACAGAGCGTGTGTCTACACACACACACACACACACACACACACACACACCGTGGAGTGCCTGGTATTTACTGCAGGGTGATTGCATGTGCATGGTGGCATTGGCAGGGCTTTAGAGGTGTCCAGTTGCGTGGGAGAAACAGTGTGGGGCTCATTTGTTGCTGCCAGAAGTCTCTTCCACTGTTCTGAGATCTGCCCCTTGCAGATCGCCACGATTAACAGCTCAAAAACAACTGACAGCCCTGCACAGTCCAAGCCTTTGTGTCTCTGTCACGCTGGATGAGTTAAGAGTTGGATAAAGACCTGTGGATATCTCGCTCTTGCCTAACCAAACCTCCTGATCCCTCGCTACGATCCTCACCCATCAGCCTCGCTGTCGTTAGCCTCCTCTGCTGTCCATCTCCACCTGCCTCTGCAGCATCGTCTCCGCTTCCCTCCCTCCTCCCCTAAACACTCTTCTGCACCCTTATTTGTCACCTTTCTGTCACACTTGAGAATCCTTTCTTTTCCATTGGCCAACAAACGCTGCTAAGACCTGCTAACGCTGGCTTTTGTCTGCAATGGTTAAAGCTTTAACTGCTATTCACTGCCGGGTCATGTGACTCTTCAGCAGACCATCGGGTCCAGTTGCCAACGATAGGAGTTCAAAACCTCGGTACCCATGGAACCCATCTCAGAACCACACACATATGGTTCATACGATGACTGACTGGAAGTGAGGGAACCACGTACGCGGAGACGTTGAAAGCTGGTGGCGTCCTCCTGTAACGCTCCAGACGGTTTGTCGGCTTGGCCATGAATTCAACCCATTTGTGCTCAAGCAGCGATGCTCCAAGAAGCTTCAGGCTGAACTGAAGTCAGTTGAAAACAAAAGACATAAAATAGCAACAGCAGAAACTCCATCGCTGTCCTCCATGCTGCTTTGACTGCAGCCTCCGAAGACACGCCGCTGCTGTGTGGTCACCGAAGGCTTCTCTCTGGTGACGGTGAACGTGACGCACCAGAGACACTCGAGAGGCGACTCCTCTCCGACTTGGACCAGTTCGCTCTCTTCATAGGTCACGCAGGTGTCAGCACGGGGGCATTGCCAATGCTGTGCTAAGTTTGCATGGGTCGGTGTGTGAGAAGGACTAAAACACATCTACTGTGTGTTTTATGTGAGCAGTGGGCGTCGTCCTGGAGCCGAACCCCAGCTGCTACCTATGCAGGTCTTAAAATGCAGTTTAAAGGAAAAGCCTCATCCTGCCAGGGATCCACACGGATCTACAGCTGGAACGCCACCTTCCGACCCTGCTGGATGATTATATTTCAATTGATTACCCGATGCACCTCTGCTTCTCGGCTGGTCCCATGGTGCACTGCAGCAAAATACATTCCCCCTCTTCTGATTCAGTCAGAAACACAAAGACAGCATTACGGTGCAGTTCCTCATCCTCCCTGGACGAATGTTCATCAGAATCACGACGGAGGACGATTTCTTCCCTCTCTGTCCGAGGAGCAGAACGGTGGACGTGCCAGCTGCTTTACTGAGCGTCCCTGCTTAGATCCATCGCGTAAAAATCTTTTACTCAACATATTTTCTCCTTGAGGCTTTGAATATTATTGATCTGTGTGTTAGCTGCAACACTCTCTCATCCATCTTCCTTTGAGGGGCTGGCTTCTCATCATTTTCCCCTGAAATGTAGGAATTGATTAGGATCCTCGGGGCCCTGTAGACACCAGCTGCAGCGGTGCCCGGCTGCCTGTTAACCCCGCGACCTTGACGAAACGGCATCCGAGTGGCAGCTAAAGAACTGTGGTTCTGGTTCGTGTCGTTCTCTGTGGGTCCAGTGTGTGTGTGTGTGTATGTGTGTGTGTGTGTGCACCCCCCCCTTGTCAGTGTGTTTTCCTCTGTGCGTTTGCATGCGTATTAATCAATGTAACGCAGGAAACTCATCTGTTTCCTCAGAGGCACTGATGTTTGTCCCGCCCTCCATGATGCGTCTCCTCCCAGGAGACGCATGGCTTTGCTTGACATCCATTTATTCATGTAGGGACGTATAGAGTGTGCCCACACACACAGCGGCTGCCTTTGAAATGATATTATTCTATATTTGACACAGGAGTCACATTCAAGTTCCCTGTCTGATCACCAGAGGGCAATGCTCCCCTAATAATTCCACAGTGGTGCTTTTTTGTTTTTTTTGTTGTTGTTGTTTTTTGGGTCTATCTTTCCCTCCACAATTGAAATGCAAATGACAAGCAACATAAACAAAGACCAAACATGGTCAAATAAATCGTGCTCTCTCACACCTGAGATGCTACAAGTCCGGATTTCCTTGTAGCTCAAACAAAAGCCATGACTTGTCCGACCTCGGTCGCCTTGTTAAACTGGATCTCAGCACTACTGTACGCATATTTCCAAACTTCATTTTGATAGGAGCTTTTTCAATATTTGCAGCTCAGACTTTCATATTTTATTGATGAACTGTGTGCTCGTGCTGGCAACAGGGAATACAAACCTATCAGTTTTTCAGGCTTTGTGGTCAGAATGCCAGCTTAATCTCCGAGGCGATCCTTCATTTTTGCCCCTCATGGATAAAAAGATGAATAGGCGAAAAACAAGCCTGGCTTGATTTCTCGCCCACCGGTGATTTCCTAAGTAAATGAAGTGCTCCACAGCACATTGAGGGCAAAGCTGAATACAAATAATCAGAGTAAAACATCATTCCAATGAAAGAAACAAGGTCAGAACTGTTCTCAATTAACTGTTTCTGTTATTGTGCAAGGCAAGCAACTAAAATGTTGCACTAAAGGCGGTTGGGGGTTTGGGGTGTATGTGTGTGTGTGTGTGTGTGTGGGGGGGGGGGCTTCACCTTCATTGTGGCGAAACAGCAAGGGAGTGTGTTTGTAGGTAATTGGCCAAGGTTACAAACCCCGATAAATCAAAGCTGTGTTTCAAACAAGGACGCAGCAGTGGACACGTTACTGCACATACATTATTTTAAGACACATTATTGTTGACATCCTCCAACATAATGACCAAACTTCCCACATCTTGCTAGCAGCAGCAGCATGCTAGCCAGAATTGTGGGGGGGGGGGGGGGGTGTCAATCCCTGGGATAAATGAATGAACTCAAATGAAAATGCTTTTTCTGCCATTTGACTTTCATTCAAAGACGTTGGGGGTCAATTTCGAGCTTTCATTCATGTCCCACTTCATTATGAATGCTTTTATTAAAAATGAGGAGCTGCGATCTTCTGCGCCTCCATTGTCAGGTTAAAGGGGAAGAGACGGCGCCGGTGATGCAGATTCATTCAGCCACAGACGGCATGGCGAGGACGACGATGATTACCATCATCATGTTGTTGGCAGAATCACCAGTAGGGTGCTCACTTATCTTTACCTGCATCAAACAGTTCAGCCACTTTTACGTCGTCATCATCATCATCATCATCATCATCATCATCGTGTTTATCAGATCTGTAAATATTCACAGGAGGAAGGAACTGACCACAGTCTGTTTTTGAGAAGAAGCAGCGTAATTCCTCTGTAATCCCTGGAATCGTGAGCCGGCCGGGACGTCAGGATGCTGCAGCTGTTAAACCAAACCTCCATTTTCCTTCAAGCTAACTGAGGGCTTTTTGAGCCCGACCAGACCCGAGCAGAGCTGCAGAATTGTCTCATCTCACGATAGACACTGCATTATCCACTGACGAGAGACAGAACATCTGGCGTTTAGGTTCTCCCCGCAGGAGCCCGATCGCTCGTGACGCCGGACTCTGGAGCGGCTACACTCTCGTAGCCTGCGTAACTCTCCATTTCAAGATCATTTGTTGCATCATTTAGAAGGAGAAGGAATTGTTGTGACCACTGCAGCAGCACACCGTCGAGCTGCTCCCCCCCAGCTGAACGAGAGTGACGCCACGGCTCGCTAACAACAACCCCCCCCCCCCGCATTACTTGACCTCTCATTGTACGTTCTGTTGTATTGAGAGGCTCATAACAGATGAAGAGCCTCCACATCAGGCCCAGCTTCAACACGACTTTCATCTCATTGACGCCTTTATGCGACTGAACAGATTGCATTTTGAAAGCGAACGTCCCCATGATTGAACAAAACGTCTCTGAAGTATTTTCTGAGGCAGACTGGCTGTGGTTGCTGCCGCTAACTCGGCTCAGCGCAGAGAATTTCTGGATGCTCCGACTCTTTGTGAAGCGGCAGATTCCCCACAACTCTTGTGTCAAGTTGCAGACATTAAGACTGGAACAGAATCCTCAAGGTTGAGATGAAGTCACATCCCACAAGGTGAGAGACGTTCAGACAAGGTCACGTCGCAGCTGCAGCTCACGACCTCACTCAGACATGAGTGCAGGCTGCTGCATGCCTTGGAAAACTTTCAGAACAAACGAGCCGCCGCATTTACAGAAAACCTCCAGGAATTTGACTGAAGAGAACCATCTGCATGCTGTCGTGGTGTGCAGTCAAAACTGAAGAAGAGGAGGGATGGGGATCTTTTGTGATGTTCTGAAGATGTTGCAGAAGCACTTTACTGCTGTGTGTGTGTGTGTGTGTTTGCATGCATGATTTCATATGTGTGCGCAAGACTGATTTGAATGGGATTAAATCACAAAGTTTCCCTCAGACAACAGTGGCAACTGTGTGTCGATCTCCACCAGTGAAGCATCTTAAGAACTCAAAGCTGGAACGATTTTATATTTGCATGTGTGTGTGTGTGTGTGTGTGTGTGTATTTATGTATCTGAGTGGGAAGACGGGCAGGCCGATATCAGCGGGCCTCCTAACCACGTCCTCTCCTCTTCCCGTGTCTTCGGTGAAGTGCACACATGAAGGTGGAGGAGGCGACGCACGGATCCAAAATGGTGAACGGCACCATTACAGACACAAAACAACTGTCCCCTGAATCCAGAGTCAGCAGACTCGACGGCTTGCCTCACGTTACCTCCACCGTACAGTGAACAGTGAAAATGTGACATGCACAAACCCCAAAAAGCTGACACACACCCACGCAAACTGTAATATCACAATAACTGAATCCTCTTCAACAAATGGCTCCCTTATTAACACGTGCAGCAGCCTGGAGAATTCTAAATATACCCTCAACTAGCTTTTCTTCTCTGCGGAGCTCTATGAACCCGTCGACAGCAATCACAACTGAGATACCAATCCAAATGAAGCAAATCAATCAAACCGCTGTCTCCTCTCCATCTCCCCTGAACGTCCCCCGCCCCCCCGCTCCCGCCCGCCTCCCACCAGCAGAGACAGCAGCTGCCATTAAAGTGGAGCTAAAACGGGAGAGTTTGCCTCCGTTCACGTCGGGTTTCCTTCGGAGAGCAGTGGGGTTGTTGAGTGGGGAAGCAGAGGGAGGTGGGCAGGTGTTGTCTGGCTGTGCTGGCAAGGTTCAGTTTCCTAGTTACCTTTGCTACACCTCAGCTAATCATCTAACTCAGTGGTCGGTCCACCCGGTAGGACACCTCGTCCCTCCCGCTGCTCTCCCTGTGTTGGCCTCAATTAGTTAGGAATTAAAGTCCTGCTTCATTGATGGGATTCATGTGGGACGCTGATCCTTAATTACAGCAGCTCTCCGTGTGCTGCTGGGGACTGATTGCAAGGAAAGACATCCGACACCCCAGCACCACTCGGCCCCATTTGGGGTTTTTTTTGGAAAACAGCGTTGTTAAAATCAGCAGGCAGATCCAGATTAGTAGCTGGTACAATGGCGCAGTGCTACGAGTGTCACTGTCATGTGTTTCCATTTTCCTGTCCTACTGCCAAAAAGTCCAGAGGGAGAACTCTCACTTTTTGGTTGTAATTTCCTGAACAGTCATCAGCCCAGCTGTGGGCAAGGCTTGGTTTTGGTAGTTTAAAAAGCTCAAAAGACTTTGAAAGTGAAATGTTTTCCTCCACCATCGTCACCTGATGGAATCAAACTTGGATCCCAACATCGACGATTGTTCTCTTCCTTACGCTGAAAGATTACATCACATTCCACTGAGGGACCCGGTACTACATAGATCCTGTTCCACTGAGGGATCTGGTACTACATAGATAGCGTTCCTTTGAGGGATCTGGTACTACATAGATCCTGTTCCTTTGAGGATCCGGTACTACATAGATCCTGTTCCACTGAGGGATCTGTTACTACATAGATAGGATTCCTTTGAGGGATCTGGTACTACATAGATAGCGTTCCTTTTAGTGATCCGGTACTTCATAGATAGCATTCCTTGGAGGGATCCCGTACTACATAGATAGCATTCCTTTGAGGGATCTGGTACTACATAGATAGCGTTCCTTTGAGGGATCTGTTACTACATAGACAGCATTCCTTTGAGGGATCTGGTACTACATAGATAGCGTTCCTTTGAGGGATCTGTTACTACATAGACAGCATTCCTTTGAGGGATCTGGTACTACATAGATAACATTCCTTTTAGTGATCCGGTACTTCATAGATAGCATTCCTTGGAGGGATCCCGTACTACATAGATAGCATTCCTTTGAGGGATCCCGTACTACAGAGATCCTGTTCCTTTTAGGGATCCAGTACCACATAGATAGCATTCCTTTGAGGGATCCGGTACTACATAGATCCCGTTCCTTAGATTTCTGAGAACTTTGAGAGGCTCACAGCTGAAAGCTGAAACACCTCAGAGCTTTGAGTCGTCCCTCACCACCGCTGTCCCTCGGAGCAACGGTGAATTACGGCTTGCGTCTTGCTATGTTGTTAAACATGAGTTGTTGTCATTCACAGGAACACAACACGTATTTATCTGGTAGAGTCTTGGCCATGGAATGTGTAGTGATGGTAAATACGTCGTATAAAATATCAATAAAACATCCCTTGCCTCACAGCGGCGCCCGTGCTCGGCGTTTCCTGGATGTTCTGAGGTCCTGTTGACAGACCCGAGCCCTCATCAGGTGGAGGACCGCGCTGGGAAACAGGTTTTGTTAAAAAGAGAAACGCAACCAAAGACACTTGGCGTAACCATGGTGACAGCTTTTACACCCTCTCTTAGTGAGAAGCATTCTTCAGTGACTGCAAGTGTGACTTGTAATGGAGTGACACTCGTGGTGAGGGGCGAGCGGGCCAGGGGCGAGCGGGCCAGGGTCGGGGAGGGATCCGGATCTGTGAGCTTGTTTTTGTCTTTGCGGACCGAGTGAGCTCATCAGCACTGAGATCAGTGAGTGGACACTGAGGCTCAGGAGGAGACCGGCTCCGGTGCCAGGCCTGCAGCGCCCCCCTCAGACCAAACGAAGGCTCGTCACCATCAACAAGACAATCTACCGTCTCTCATGTAAATGTCGGGGGGCTCCAGGTTTTGATTGGATCAGGATCTTTATTTCAAGGTTTTTGTGAAACTGCAAGCATTTAAATTCATTTGAAATTCAGAAAAGGATAAACTACACGATGACTAAAGGTAGCATTAGCCTTAATAAATAAAACAGGTCTTTCATGGTGTGATTAAATTAGCGTCCATTCATGCTCCTCATCTCATTTCCATAATTTCTCCAAATCTGAAGATCTCCAGTTTTATCAATAGCTCTATGTCTATACTCCATTGACTAAACTCCACAAAAAGGATGTAGAGGAGTGTCGTGCTCAGAAACCAGGCATCCACAGAGCCTCCACTCCTAACACTGATTTGGTTTGATATGCATTCTTTTTATGGGAGGGCAGAGAATTACACAGCCTGTGTTTCCACAACCCACAACTCAACATGGCTTTTTGTGAAAAGGTTGGAATAATTGCTCTTTGTCTCTGCACCTGTGTGATAGCGAAAAGCCAGAATATCCTCCTTGAATTTCTATGAAAAAGCCCAGAAGAGCCACTTGTGGCAGGGGAGCAGCAGCAGGCTGAAGTGGCAGCAATATTCTGGAATTAGCAATGATAGCTGAATACTCAGGGAGGCTAGTGGGTACACATCTCTTGTGTTATTTTTATATTTCATTTCAAAATGCCAAAGGGAGAAGAGTAAGTGGGAGGCAGCCATTAAATGTGGAATTTGAATATTTGGTATTGTTGTGTTCTGCTGAGATGGAAAATAAGAAGAGAAAGTGTGTATTGAAATACACGTCTGCAACAAATGTTCTCTCCTTCCAACATCTGCTCTGAGGTCGGACACTCTTAGAGAGGTGGGGGTTCAAACCAGCACAAACCAAACCAGACCAGTAACATTGTTAGGCTACCAGTAGGTGTCCCACTGCCGAGTGGAGGAGGCTGTCTATAGGAAGAGAGGCTAACGCTGTATGCTAGCTGTATTCATTCAGTGTACTGCTGCTTCTAGCAACTTCACGGACGAACTGGAGTTCCCACAGAAACCCGTTAGAACTTCCCCACAAGCCCCTCACTCTGTCCAGCCAACTCATGGCAGTGAGGATTGGCAGCTCAGAGCCTCCAGCTGACGCTCACGCTGCAGCCACACAGACAAGCTGACGCCATCTTGCTCCTCCCAACTCTCATGTTTCCGCTGGCTATTTGTTTTGTGGGGTGGGGGGTTAAAACCTTTCGCATGAAATCAGCCTGGTTCAAGTTCATAAACTGGACTACTAGAACCATAAGCATGACATCCTTGAGCTTTGAGTCTATTTTCCAAATAAACATCTGCAACAAATGTTCTGCGCTTCAAATTTGTATTCTGAGGCTGTTTGTTCCTGTCAGAGCATCCCAACCTGGAACAACCTTTGGTGAATTAACCTGCAAACTATCAGGAAGGAGAGACTCAGCCCCAGCTTGACAAACAGCAAAGATGGCCTATTTCTCTTTCACTTGGAAACACATGCAGACTGTATCCACTGCACGGCTCTGATAAATGCCACCAGGCTGCTTTTCACATTGGATTTTGCACTTGTATCAATAGTTAGGGAGGCTCCATAAATCAGCCCAGACACGTTTTCCCCACTCTTCTCAGAGCCGAGATTTACAGTGGTGTCAGTGATGGCAAGACAAATGAGGACCATTGTCACTTCTGAGGGGGAAAGAAAACTTAAAGAGGGGAGAAAAAATAAAAATGAGAAGACGGATGGATATACATTTAAAAGAGGATTCGGGATGAAAGGATTGAGACAATAGCAGATCAATCTGAAGCTTCTTAAGCTTTCCTCCACCTCCTGACCCCGGTTTCTATCGGCGCCCTGTCAGAGAAGATAACGCACGTTATGCGTGTATGCATGCATACACGTGTGGATTACGCCGCCGTCCCGGATGAGTGCTGGACAAGAAGCTGCCTGTCTGTAAGCACAGAAAAGAACTATCACGAGCTGTAAAATGATTATTCTAGAAAAAATGTTTAAAAGTATGACACATTGTCACCACCAAGGTCATAGGTCGGGTAGTTGAGCTGGAAGATAATCTGTTGGAATCAATCCAAGCGAAGTCGTATTCATGGCAGATTAAGCACCTTTTTTGAAGGAAAGGCAGTTCTGATTGCAGGTGTGTGACATCAGCCAGTAAACCCGGGCCATCAAATGATGCTGAAATGATCAGAAAAAGCAACATAATTAAGTTTTTTGAATGTTGTTTTTCTGTCTTCCAAATTTCAACTTTTACAAATTTACAATGAACTCAAATCTCATGAAGGAGAATTGTTTTGAGGTCCATTTAGCCAACAAACCGCATGGCTTCACTGCTGTGTGTGATGACAGCAGCCTGCTAAGGTGAGCTGTTACAGCTTCTTCTTCTTCTCCTGACAGTGAAGAAAAACATCTCTCCTGCTACACAAGGGCACTCCAGGAGAGAAAGCCATTACTCCGTCAGCCAGCGGTCCAAGGACATAGCGGCCACGGCAGCTGCCACTGTTTGATTGACAAGTGATGTCTGGGTGAAGCGCCGCAGTGACACCGTGGACGCTAAGTGCTACACACGGTGACAGAATCGAAATGTGGGCACACTTAGACCGTATAGCCCGTGAGTGAGTGAGTACGGAGGCATGTTGGTCACACAGGTGGACGCCGCATCAGAAGACAACGCTTCATTTTCTGGAGCCCTCGGCAGGGGCGCTCCTTCCAGTCACCGACCGTGACCTCCTCCGTCTCTCCGTTTGTGGGCTCACGGTTTGGAACCTCCGCCTCAGCTTTTTGGATTGTTGGATCTAAGACTTGGAACTCAGAACTGAGACCATAAAGTTGTTGGGGGGAATGTTCAATGGGGGAATGCATCAAAGCTCTGAATTTCCTCATTAACTTTGTTCAAACTAAAGCTGTGCAATACAAGAGGAGCAGCAGTGTATCACACTCTTGTCCTCATGGCGCCATCATTCCAGCACATCAAGATGGCCGATCCATGCAGTTACATTTTCCGTGGAGCTGCCAGGCAAATAAGCTTTTAGATTGGAACAGAACTTTTGAATTAAATTGTTTCGACTGGCTTTGTCTGTTTTTTTGTCATTGACTCAACATGAACATGTAATTGGAACAACCAGGAGGTTCACAGCAAGTTGCATTTTCAGCTCCAGTTTGGAGTTTTCAGTAAAGTAGTGTCACGTATCGCAGTGCATCAAAATATTAGTTTAGTGTCTCAAATCGTGATGGGCGGGGGGGGGTGGGGGGGGGGGTCTTCGCTGGGACAAACATAATTTGAAACAAGAGGAGTCGCACTCTTGTGGCCAGGAGAGAGAAGGACAGCACTCCTGTGAGGGTCTCTCCTCAAACTCTGCAGGCTTTGGTGCCTGAACCGGACCTGGAGCGCTGAGGCATCACCACGCTGGTAGAACCGCAAGGTTCGGACCAAGTCATTTGAGTAGGAGGACTCGTGAACTATGACTCATGAAGGGGCTGTTGAGAGCAGTGCTGGCATTGGCAGTGCCGCCCTGTGTGGAGGACTTGAGAGGAGCGGCGATGCCGAGGGGGACGAATCAGACTGACTGCCACTGAACTTGATGAGGTCACGCAAGGTAAAAAAAAAAAAACAAAAAGGAAAAACTCCAATTAAAACCGTGACACGATGGAATAAAACATTTCTTGATGGATCAAACTTGAACTAAGAGGAAGATCAAAAGCTGCCGACAGCTGTGATGGAGCTGAGACCTCAGCCCGAGGACAGCCGCTGTGTAGCAGGTGATTGAACTGCAGCTGCGTGTGACAGCTCACCTGTCTGAGGTGATGAACGCTACGCAAGGTCACTCGCAGTCAGAGCCTGTCCTCCATGCTGGAGATAATTTATAATTGCAGGTAATTAATGAAGTTATCGCTGTTGTGACACGTGCGTTTCCGCTCATATATGCTGCTGCAGCTTCAATAAACTCAGACGAGATGACGACGGTGATGATGATGATGAAGATGATGAACTTGTAAAAGCAAGAGCTGATTCGAGACAATAGGAGACTCTCCCTGTCTGACACACATCCAGCTGCCATCCTCCATCTTTGCCCGTAAACGTTGGTGCACAGATGTTTTTCTTGTATCATAAATTTCCCTTCAGAGCCATGAAGCTCTTTTCATGAACAGAATCATGTCATGTTGCTGCATGTCTCTCGTCACGTGTATTTTTCATTCTGATGGGATTGGTTAAGCTCATCCCAGGCTCCTCCTCCAGCGTGAATGAGCTGCTTGAGGACACTCCTCCCGCCATAGAGGCTAGGACTCAACTTCTACCCTTACCCCCAAAGGAGACACCAGTTAGCCGCTTCCATCCGCAATCTCCTGTTTTCAGTCATAATCCATATTTGATGAGTTGGAGGGTGGTCTAAGCGGAGGTCGGCCCTCCGGCTCAGCGCTCTTTTCATCCGGGCGTTGCAGTGAACACAAATCCGCTGCCTCTGCTCTGATCCTCTGGTCTGTCTCTGGCTTCATAGCCCCCTAAATCAAGACCCTGAGTTCTCCGAGCTCCTTCACTTGCGCTAATTCCAGGTTATGTTGGTTGTCGGCAGCATCCTGTTGATCACTCCAGGCTGTCGGAGGCTTGGCAAGGAGCAGCCTGCCTCATTCATCGGAAGTTACACCAAAAACCCAAGTAGAGACCAGAGATTTTCTCATAAAAGAATAGCTTTCTTCAGCATCGCCCAACGGTGGCTCTTGTCACTCATATCGGGGACTCATGCCACTGTCAGTTGTACTGGTTTGACACCCTCTGTTTAATTCTGAACACAACAATGTGGAGGGTTTGGCAGTTCAGACAAGATTGAGGGGAAGGGAAGCAGGTTTGTTAGCAGCACAAAATTAAAATGTCATTATGTGTCTCTATTCTTAGCTGCAGGGATCTCCCACATTGCCGCATTGTTCTCCGAAGTGGCGTGTAGTTTCACAGAACTTCACACTTCTGTGTAAATCCCAAAGGAAACTATAATGTGCCATTGTAATGTGACATCGGCTCCTACAAGGTTCTGACATCGTGAACAGAGCACGCACGGCTGCACAGGCAACCCTCCATAGCTGGAGCTGTGAAAGGCCTCATTGAAATCTCACACTCAGGTCTGATAGTAGAGAAATGATATTTCTTTTTTGGAGGACTCCCGCAACCCTCTGATGAAATGATGAATATCATAAACTGGATCGGAGGTGAAATGGAAAATTTCATGATTTCCATGTTGCTGGATGTACAAACATCAATCAGTTATTGAAAAACTGTTTGCCCCATGCAGTGCAAATGATTGAGGAGGTGCTGCATGGAGCAAACATGCTTTTCCAGCTCCTAACACTTGCTAATCTCATGAAACACTGTTGTTGGTTGCCATCAGTTCAAATCACAGCCTTCAAACGTGCCTGCAGAAGAAGCGACAGAGGAACGACAGCAGGGCGCCGGGCTGAAACTGACTTTGACTTCTTACCCGATGTGTGTTTTCAGAGCCATTTGCAGATTTCTCAAAATGAGCACAATCAGCAGTGCTTCTTCAGGTCAATTATTAATAACAACATTCCTCTAAAACACCATCCTAATGAGTGCTCTTACGATCCCTTTCAAAGAAATTCGGAGCCAAATAGGCCAGCGCTCTCGGTGCACAGCTGCGGTGCGGTGATGTCGCGCGTCTCCGCCGGCTGACAGACGAATCTTGAAAAGTGAGAAGCACTGAGGACGTTTTGGAGAAAAAGGTGCAGGATGTCACGTCTAAGCCCTGCTTTTTATAAGCTGGTTACAAATTAGTTCCTTGCCAACCTAAAAGATTAATCCTCAACCAAAACGTGCACTAGTTGGCATCGTAGCTGGAGGTGGCTGGCTGATGTGGGGCGGGGGGCTGGAACGGCGTGCCTGGTCTGACGTCGACAACACGCTGGGATGACAACTAACCTTCACTTACTGTAAGAGAATTCATGACCACATCAACATCCATGGTAGAACTTGACCATTTCCTTATCTGAAGCGTTGAAGCACAAGCTGAGCCGAGCACAAATCGTTCCAATCCTCGAGCGCGAGGCTAACCTGCTCGCCATTTCCTGCGACGAGTTCACTGGTAAATCTTTTTTCATAATCAACTCTTACTTGAAGCTCTCGGGTCATTTAGTGTCTAGTTTTTGTGATGACAGGAAGTGTATTAATGACAAAATGACACAACAACACATTTGTCACCGCCTACTAGAGGCAAAACATCACATTCTTGAAACTGTTGGATTCAGGAGGAGTTGGATTTGGACAACCTGTGCTATGATTCAGAGGAAATGTGCAATTTGAGAACTCAAATGATAATTACTCCTTTTTGTGATTTCTGCATGTTAAAACTCTGTTTTTCCACCTGATGGATGTCTGAATTTGTCTCCTGCAGCCACGTGGCTCGAAAGTGTGGAGTTTCTCCTCAATATACTAAATTAATGTGTTGGAAAAATTCCGGTTAAAATCGAGTCGATTCCATCAATGATGCAGTACGTATCGATCAGACGGCCAAATCGTACGCGTGTGACCAAGCTACCTGTCAGGGTTTTAGGTGAACCATCTGTGTTATTGGCCTGTGTGCTCCAGTTGACCTGACGCCACATTCCTGGTGGGGAGCAACTTGCTGCTGGCAGCGGCTCCAGCCAGCCCATCTCCCGTCACCCTCAGCACACATTACCCAGAACCCGCCAAACCAGCGGGATTCTTTTGGTGCCATTTTCCTTCTATTACCATAGAATCAGGCTGTCAGTTTAAGCCTTGTGTTTCCAGCTACAGATGAATCCTCCTACTCCCTACCTCCCTCCGTCCCCTCGGCAGTGTCACGCCTGTAAATAGCAGCCTGTTGAGCAGCCATCAGTCTACTGGCATTTGATCAATGCCCGGGTCCCTTTGTGCTGCTAAGCGACAGATAAAAGAGACTGTTATCAGCTCCACGGCATCAGCAGCAGATAGCTACGCTGGTGTGGTGGAACGGGCCGCCCGAGCTCGTGTGCGTGTGTGTGCTCGTGTGTGTGTGTGCGCATGCGCATGTGGGGGGGCACCTCAGCAGCAAGTTGAAGAGCAGAATTGGGGAGGGGAGGGAGAAGTGTAGCACAGCATAGGTCAAAGCCTTGATACAAGGTTTTACAGCTGTCACAAGCCATCTGGAGAGAAACACAGAGGGGAGGAGGTGAGGGGAGTGATGCAGAATAAAAGGGAGGCAAAGATTCCAGCGAGGAACGGTGGAACAGCCACCCTTTACCAGCAGGACGGAGAATTGGACACCGTTGAACTATGTGTCAGCAGTAAAAGGACAAGGCAGCAGCCGTGCACGGGCGCACACACCACGGATGTGGGAGAAATAAAGCAGAAACACACGTTCATTCCAAACCGATAAGCAGAGCTGATGTGCACGAAGCCACGCCAGCCGCTGAGTCAGGGCTCCCCCGCCGTTCTCCTCCTCCCCAAACGTGATTCAGCTTTCCATCAACGTGTTTTGAGGCACATTTTGAAGCATCTCACACCCCCCCCCCCCCCCGTTATTTAACAAATAGACAAAGTTTTGCACAACAGGTGTACCATGCATCTCCTCCACCTACGCACCTATGGAACTTAACTATTCAGGTGGGAGAGGTTTTCTCTCTGGAGCACAGATTAGAAAAGGTACATGGAAACTCCCCTCATTTCACAAAAACATTACAATGCTCACTTGAGGTGCATTCTGCATTTTTCAAAAAGTGCAAGTCAGCGAGGAAGAGGGAAACCCGTTTTTGTTAACTCAGCTTTGAAGCAGCAGATCTTAAGCCGTGTGATTAGTTTTGCTTCTAGAACGTCAAGGGATTTTTAGAAAATCTAGAGGAAGATTAAATACGACAAACAGCCGTTTCCATCAAGTGGTGTGAAGCGAATACTCCAGGTTATGTAGTGTGTATGTCTGTCAGAAGATGGCGGTGTAGGCAGCGTAGAAGAAGAAAGCCCCTGAAACAGGACAGGTCGGCCCGTTGTTCTGGTCTCCTCCAGGGGAAAATGGCGAGAGGTCTGGAGGAATCACCCTAAGATGGACGAGCTGTTCCAGTTCTTTGGTTCCAGATAGTTTTGGACATGTTGCCTCTTCTCCAGAGGTACGAAAAGGTTTGGGTGTAACTGGGACGACAACGGCGGCGTGAACCGCTGTTCAGACATGTGACTCCATGAAAACCGCTTCCAACAAACATGGCTACTGACCAGCAGTTTCCTGAACTGAAGAATGACGTCAACGCATCCCGCTGAAGGTCATTCTGACTGCGACAGACTGCTCTTCTTCAACTCTGTTGAAGCCGCAGCTATCGTTGCCTACACCGCCCCCCACTGGTGACATCATTCAGCTGATTTTACTTGCTCCCAGTGTGCATTTTTCATTTTCACCTAAAATTCATTTGACAATTGAATGGAAACAGATTGATGGTGCGTTTGCAGCAGCCCCGTAAAGCACTGCCCCCCCATGAGGAGTAGCTAAAGAGCACTGATTGGTATGTTGAGAACATCTTTTTCACAATGATTCTTTTGACAATTGTTGTCACCCTTGCTTGTTTGAAGGAGACAAATATGTTCAATTTATGTCACCACTTTGACTAAAACAAAACTTTATACTTGTAAACAGCTTTAATGGATTGAAGTGTCCAATTCTGCAAAGCGATGGAAGGTACAAATGAAAATAAAACAGATTCTGAAGCAGCATGTGACGAGAGGAGCAATGACACGATGCTCGGAGGGCTTTCTTTTTTGATGTGGATTACTGGAAGCAACAAAGAAAACAATGGTCTGACAAAAGGCTGACGAGACAGCACATATCAGCTGCTATTAAAGACCCTGAAGCGCAGACAGAAATAGTTTCTCACTCCCCAAATTTACTGGATGGGAGGTGAGGAAATTTGGAAAATCAGATGACAAGATGTCGGCTCATTGAAGCAGCCGAGACGTGGTGCCAGGACACATCGTGTGGAGAGCAGGATGGAATGCAGAAATGCTCTCATTCCTTCAGGGGTGAAACAGGAAGACGGCTGCCTGGGGCCCCCAGTCTAGAGGGCCGAACTCAGAACACAGAGCCACAAAGGGCCTTTCAAAATAAAAGGAGGAGGTGTTTCTAGTGCCTGTGAAACTTCAAAAAGTAATATCAGTTTTATTGCTCCCCTAGAAACACAGGTAACCCCCCCCCCCCACACACACACACAGACACACATTCAAAATATGTCAAAAATAATGATGAAAACACAAGAAATCAGCATTCAAAAAAAGAGAGCAAGAGGAAATCAGGAGAGAAAGCAACATAGAAGAAGAAGAAGAAGATAAAAATGACAGAACCTGCAAACAAATAGTCCTGCATTCATCAAGTACGAATCTAAATGGGTTTCAAGTAAAAACGACGAAGAACAACGCACTTCGGTCGATTCCTGCAGCACGACTGCCATCTTGCTCGCCTGCTGGAAGTGTATTCTGTTCTTATCTTGTCATTTCTGTCTTCTAGTTTTCTCTTTTGTTCTTTTAAATAATGCATTGTGATATAATGTAATTTCAGGGCGCCTATTGTCAAGCTTGTCAGGGAAATTAGCCACGCAGGCTGAGGCTGCTCTATTTGCTGTTCCTGTTATAAATTAACGGAGATTGTCCACGACACAATAAACGAATACACTAAACTAATACTTGTGTTGTTGGAGTCGCGTGTTCCAGGGTTTGTGGCGAGTGAGGGAAGGTTTGTGTGCTGTCGGGGTTTAATATTTCATTAGAGTGAAAACACTGCCATTATGATCATGGCAGCGATTCGATCAGGGACGAGCACAACACTTCCTTCCATTACAATTAAAACTCTCAAAATAAAATTAAGAAGCACTTTTTGCTCGACTCAGTTTCCCCGAAGTAGCGGCCCGGGCTGATGGGTAGGAGAGGATCAGCCAGCACAGACTCCCATCTCATGGGACACTTTGACCACCAAAGTCTGTCCGCTTCATCCCGAGTCCCAGCGGACGTTTGAGCTGAAGTAGCAGGACTCCCCTCCAGAGAATGTGGACTAAGACGGGACGTGCAGACGGACGGACGACCCGCGAACAGAACCACAGCATGACAACATATTTATGAAGCTTCATTCCAACTGAGGAGAACAAGTTTGGTCTGCAGGGTTCCTGGGTCACAGCAACACGTTCCAGCAACAGTCAAGAGGTTCTGGTGATGTCATCAATGAAAAATTTAAAACCAAAAAATGTAAATCCCAGACATTCATCAGCTCTTTCCCTCTTTGGGGGTCCACTGACGTCTCCTTATCCACCAGATGTTCAACATCACATGAACACAGGAGACAGCAGTGGTTCTCAGGCACTATCAGTCCACAGTGTGTCTGGTGAGCAGTCGTTGGGCGGGGGGGGGGGGGGGGGCTGACTGGTAAAGAACAAATAGCTGATGCTTCGACTTGCTCATTTTAAGCCCCTGGGATTAAACATTTCCCTACTTAATCAAAAACACTCCAGAGAAGTGATGACACACCGCAGCGGGAGAGAAAATGAGCCTGGGAGAGACGGATGCAGTGGTAGACTCGACGCCAGTCACCCTGCAACACAACGGGAGGATGATGATGATGATGATGATCATCATCATCATCACTTCAACGGATCAAGTTTGGTGACACAGAAACTCCCCTGTTTAAAACTGGATCGGTTCGTTGATCAGGTGATTTTGACGTTACATTTGATGTGAATTGAAGGATTTTTTCTTGGACTCAACGTCACCCTCACCCCGACTGACCAGCTTTCATCCGTCCGCTCCAGGAGGAAGGAGGGCTTTTATTTTCTCTGTGTTCGTGTTCAAGCAGTGACGGCTCCAATACATAAACCAGCTGGCGACATTCGTCAGAGGGGCGGAGCTGAAATGTTCTGAGGGGACGGCCGTCGCAGCCTCACCTGCAAAGGTTCAGCTGCTGGATTTTGATTTCACACAACCTTGTGTGTGCAGTCCTGCGTAGACTGTTGTGCATGCATGTTGTGGGTCTGTGAGGAGGACTGTGTGTGTTTCACCAGCACCACTGGTACCGTGTGGTTTCTGTGGGTTTGGAGAGTTTGACTTCCATAAACACACCGCAGCCACAGCTCGTGGAAATGTGGCAGCCTGTTTTAAGGGGGTGTGAAGGGGAACACTCGCCACAACACATGGCGCCAAAATTTTCCGCCACTGGAAACTGAAAAGTACGTCTGAAATCTTTGTTTCTCAGAGTCCAACGCATGAGTTTAGAGTCTAGACTCCCCCAAGGGCATCACAGCTGAATTCTTGCCAGAAGAAACGTGACAAATTTCCCTCTTCTCTTCTCCCTCAACAAGAACACTGACAAAGTGGCAGTAATCACCCGCTCACGATATTCACAGTCGTCCCGGTCCAAACCAAATCTGTGGAATTGGGTAGGACCAAGTAATTTTCACCCTTTTGCAGAGTTTTCTCTCCTGACAGTGGGCGCATTATTTCTCTCACTTTATAAGATCTGAGATTATCTCTGCATGAGAGGGAAAAGCCCAAGAGGGGTGCTGAAGGGATGTGTGTGTGTGTGTGTGTGTGTGTGTGTGTGTGGGGGGGGGTGTTGGAGCCCACTTGCTGGTAGACGGGTCTCTTATTGGTGCTGTGCTGCCACAAATGGCAGCAGTTGTGGATGCTACCATTAAACAGCTGTAATCAGCAGAGGTCAGCAGCGTAGCCTGGAGGTGGTGCGGCTCTGCTCCACCTGCTCCTCCTCTCCTGGCAGCCTTACATTACTTGTCGAGGCCCTTTGGCATGGGATCCGCACGTGCAGGGCACCCTTACGCACAACCGGATTGGAATGCGTCCTGTCTTTCCTGCTCGTATCAACCCGCGCTGATGTAGGGCTGCAGCAGGTGGTGTGGATGTAGCAGGCGTTTATCAGTGATGATAATAACGATATGAGCCTTCGGTCCATTGGCACCGTCGCAGCTTTCTCCTGACAGTGATAGCAGGACGATAAAGGCCCATTCATGGACTGATAACATTCACAAACACTTTCTTGCAAATGCAGTTGGAAGACCCAGAAGATGAAACCACTCTTTTATATTAGTTTGCCTTTACAGATCTGTGGTTTCTCAGTTTTCTTGCCTCCCTCTCGCATTCGTCTCCCACTTTCCTTCTGTCTTTCTCATGCTTCTTATTGTCTCCCAGCCACCCTCTTCTGTGGCCTGTTTTCTTCTATGAATATGAAATGGTGTCAGTCAGCAAGGAGCCCACACTCGTCACGATGCCCGGTGGTGTCCATGTGGCTCAACAGTCGAGATTAGTTTATTTGTCCCAATTACGCTGAAGCCTCTAACGCGGTGGCCGGCGTCGGCAGTGCGTTCACAGGCCTGATGAATTAAGAGTGTCGGCGTAAACTGTGTTCTCACTTTCCATCCTCCTTATTTCTTCGGCTGAGAGGAGTCACCGAGTGGAAGCAGTTGGAGAGCAGGACAGAGGTTCACAGTTAATTTTACAAGTCTGCTTAACAAGACTCTTGTCACAACTGTGTGGGCTTTCCATGTGCGTCTGCTGCCTTCTGTCTCTTGTATTGTAGATTACTTGCTAGATTATATGCCCATGAAACAAGCTGAAGACAAAATTTACAGCAGCCCGACATCATTAACCGAGTATTGTTAAATGTTAATGGACGTACCGCTGCCTTTGAGCACAGGAGGAGGAAGGTATAAAAGAGATAAAAGAGAGAAATGGGCAAAGAAGGAGAGGAGAGAGAGGAGGCTCGCAGCTCTAACCTTTATTTATGCTGGAGGCAGTCGGGGGGCCGGCTCTCGTTCCGCACCCTTCAGGTTGGACCTCCGTCTCCTGCTCCTACCTGGGAGTGAGATGGAGCTGCATTCATTTCTTCACACTCCCTCTTTGACTGGACCTGACTTGCACCTTTTTCAGGTCACCTCTCCAAACTTCAGGCTGAATGTGGGTGCTCGGTCCCACCCTCAGCTTCACAACATGACCTCACAGCGAGAATGTCCCGGGTTCGAGTCCTGGCTTTGTGGCGGAGCAGGGCGTGAGCGGGAGGTCTTTCTCCTTCTCTCAACTACAGTCCAATGATTCAGGCTGGATATGGCGTCGATGTCAGCGAGCTCTCGGCTGGTTGGCTCGGCGCCCTCCGTTCAGCCTCTGAGCACCGTCTACTCTGCATCATCCTCCAGGGCTGGTGTTGCTCGCCGCTTCCTTGGCCTGCAGCTGCTCAGCCCACCTCAGATTATTCTAAATCGACATTCTTATTTATTCATAGTGAACCATCAGTTCCCTCCTCATATGTTTCCCGGGATGCCGAGGCTCCACTCCCAGGCTGCTTTCCCCTCCACAGGGGCTGCAGCTTTTTGCCAGGTTGGAATTATCATTTAAATGAGAGAAGCGAGGCTGAAGGACATTTGCAGGTGATGCTAACCATATAGCTGAGGACCCTGAAAGACTGAGCCTTCTGACAGCAGCACCAGGACTCTGAGCTCAGCATCACAATCTCAAGCCCAGACCTTCAAATATGAATACAATAAGCAGAACTTCCTGAGCACATCCACCTCCGAACCTCTGGGTGGCAGTCTGTCCCCTTACAGCTGCTGGCCAACAGATTTCATTTAATCCAGATTAAGAATCGCAGTGGAACATGTCCAGACCACCAGGCTCGTGACGCCAGCAGCTCAATCGAGGAGTCGCCGCACCTTCGCTAGCGTCCATTCCAACCATCCACTTTTAATTAACAAAAAAAGAGACTTTTTTCGAATGTCGTGTAAACACTTGGTAACGTACTTTGCTGTGTGGGGGGTTCATCCACTCCTCATGGAAATATTAATATCTGCCTTGTGAGCAAGAAAACTAGAGGAAGAAAGTTTCCTGTGCTGGAAACAAAGATCTGATCGACTTAAACTGGCGCTGGAGGTCGTTCAAGGTCAGAAAGTTGTCTGAATGCTTAAATACGGAGCGTCGTTATGATGTGGCGCCAACACGGCTGAAACATCATGAAAGGTGGCGCTGAAATCTGCCACGTCTGACGATGTTCCACCGACTGGACTTCTTGTGTGTTAAACTGGAAGGTTTTAATGAGCTGAATGGAAAACTGGTTTTGCTGCAATTAGCCTGGACTCAAACCTTGTTTGCGTGGACTGCTATCAGAGATTGACAGGCTTTATCGTGTGCTGGCGAGCTCCCGTCCACCACTTGTCCACCATGTGACACAGCCTGTCACACCACTTTGTCACAGCGGGAGAGAGGCTGTAGCACACACACACACACACACACACACACACACACACACACACACACACACACACACACACACACACACACACAGAGTACAGATCAGATGTGAGGGAGGGAGAAGAAGAGGCAGAAACACAGATAAAGAGAGAGGGGTGAGAAATAGATTTCTTATTCACTCGGGAGAAAAGTGGAGTGTTGTTCACGGATTTGAGGGCCATTTAGGAGAAAGAGCTACACCAAAAATGAGCCGTTTTATATTCATGAACTGAACCACAAACTCAGTGTGAAGGTTAGAGGAGAAAATACACAGCTTCTCCCTGACTTGTATGGATTTTTAATTTGGAGGGCTGATAATGTCTCACACACATCATCATCGTCGTCATCGTCGTGACAGCCTCAAAATACACATAAGCCTGTCATTCTCTCGCCTTCCCTCGCTTGCTGCTTTTCTTTATTCTTGCCTTGAGAAATTCATAATATTTCTGACAACACTGCATTTCCATCCCAGAAGAGCAACCCACCAAAAGTCAAGTGTGAACAACTCACTGCTGTGCTTGTATATTGCTGAGTTTTAGTGACAGATAAGTGTAGCGCAGTTGAAAAGACAGCTTATTTCAAAAGGCTGTGTTCATAAAATGTGCAGTAGCTAAAGGGCAACAAAGTTTAGATGGGAGAATAGTTTCCTCGCAAATACTCAGACTGAAAGAAACCTGTTTTATATGTAATCAAGTGTCAGACATAATCATTTTTGATGGAGAAATATAGTTTTCCACACCAACTACTGCCTGAGGTCAAAAGCTCTCCATTACAAAGCTCAACTGAAGCTGGATGGTGGATGTTTGCAGGAGGCGAATGACTGCAACAAACTGGGTCAAACATAAAGGTCCTTCTCCCTTTGAAGTAGGTGCTGGTAAAAAAAAGTACTTTCCTCTCAAAATGGGATTTAATGGGTCTGGCACCACGGCAAAGTGGAGGGGAATGGAGACGAATTAAAGCCTTGTCTGACCGGGTCGCCGCATGTCTTCCTGCTTTGGGATGACACCCAGAGAGCAGTGAATCAGACCAAAAACAAGGAGGAGCAAAGAAAGCCGCTGGGGTCCTAAACCTGGTCACGTTGTTGTTTCTGCACTGGATAAAATGTACACTGACAACCATGATGTCTTCGTCAGGCTGCTCAAAAATTACTCACTGAAAGGTTAAACCACGGGCTCGTCTCTCAGCAAAGCAGCGTTTTATCCTAGTTGGCGCCTTTTAGTGGTGTAATGATTCAGCCATTCAAATCAATACAGTGAGCTTAATGTCTGAGAAGCAGCTGCATCGATCCAGGGAGCATGAATCTGACCAGAGCTGCTGAGGATCACAGCCCCATCGATCCAGGCTTTACAGGCAGGTGGGTCACTGCTCCCCCGATCCTGGCCGGCTCTCCATTACCATACCCTGCTGCCACCTACCACCAGCTAAGCTGCTGCAGTTCAGGAAACTGGATCCAGACCAGCTCAGGTGCAGTGGGGGACTGGATCAGGGAACTCAGCTCTGGTGGCGGTGGTCAGCAGTCCTGGAAGTGCAACATGACATCACGCTAGAGTGGCCAATCACGTTGGAGGTGGAGATCTGTGCCGTGATGGCGACCGTCTTCCCTGAGCTCAGGGGCGTGCCGGGCTGAGAACACTCTGGTTTGTTGTTCAACTGCTCACAATCACAACTCTCCTTAATGAAGTGTCGTTGTGGAAAGAGCTGCGACTGCACCGTCGGAATGACGTCACTTCCTGAACAACCCGAACCCTTTCTGATCATGTGACTGGATGCTCAGCTGGAAACCAAAGCGTCAATTAGAAAATCCAGTTTTGCATCTGATTCCTTTAAAAATATCTGATCTGCTGTTATAATCTAAAATGCCAAACACTTTAGGTTCTTGCCGATTTGGATATGAAATAAGATGCAAATCTAATAATGATAATAATTATCTCAGTCTGAGGCGTACGACGAATCAGTTGGTGGAACGCCGCGTCCTCTCTTCATGTATTTGTCAAAGCGCGAATGAGGAAATATTCGTATTGATGTTGGAAAAACAAATCACATCTGGATTCAAATGAAGCAACACAATCATGTCATTGCGTTTGATGCGAGAACATAACGATAATCGTTCATCATACTTGGTTGCTGAGTTTCGACAGACTGTGACAGCTGTGTCTCCGTCACCGGCCAACATCTGCCGCCGCCGCTCGGCTCCGTCTGTCCCCCAGCAATGTCGTCCTCTCAAACGAGCTGCAGTCAGGTTTTCCATCTCCGGCGGAAAAAAACAACCTGTCAGATTGAGACGTAGAAATCAAGATGCAGGAATGCCATCACACAACTTGTAACAGCCCTCAAAACACACATGTTGCACGAGACCTGAGCAGGGACAAAAAAGCGGCTCCCACTGACTGACTGGACTCTCCTGGACTCTGCTTGTGTCCAGACCCATGGAGCAGATCTGTCCAAACCAAGGCCGCACCAGCAGAGGCGTCAGCACAGGGCTCGCGCCGCTTTTATTGCACATTACAATCGGTGGCATCAGGTGTTCATTTTGATTCATTACAGAAGAAACAGGGTCATGTAGAATGTAAACAGTTCCTGTTCCCTCCTTCTGCGTCCTTCAACGAGGGATTTACAAGTGTAGGAAATCATAAACACCGGGTTTTTCATTCCAAGGCCTGATTCTCTGAGAGATGAGCTCACGCTGGCATCAGAAGCTCAGCCAGGAAGGTGTGTTGCCTGAGTCTGACCCTCTCAAACACTCCGCTGAAACAGCTCTCGATCTCTGGATGAATTTTTTATGCTCCCACAGGACAAAACAGACTTCGGCGATCCCTGACTTTCTACGGAACAGCATCAGCAGGTCAAACTCTTTGTCCAGTCAAACGTCTCAGCAGATGAGAAGTTCGTCGACTGCAAGGAGAGCATCGAGTAGACGGGTGTGAGGAGGGAGACACGACGGCGCTGCACCAGCTGTGACGGTGTGTGTGTGTGTGTGTGTGTGTGTGTGTGTGCGCGTGTGTTTTCACACATCAACAGACACGAGACGCTTCACGTTCAGTGTGACTTAACACCGAGAATTTTAGGATTTAAGATGAAATGTTCATACACTGGAAAACACTGACAAAAAGAACCTGCTGAACTGCCAGAAAAGGTTTTTCAACATCAACTCACTGCCAAGTCAGGTTTATTAGTGTGTCACCAAACCCCAACCAAAGTCCTGTCCTGACTCTGTCCAAGTAGAGCAGGTCCAGCACCTCCCTCCTTCAATGAACCTCCACCCAACAATTCTCCATCAGCAGCACATCCTGCAACAGCAGCCACCAGAACCTTCCTTTACCAGCAGGAAGGTGGAGCAGATCCAGGATCAGTGGGGACGGAGAGAGAGCAGGAGAGCAGGACAGAGACAAAGACAGAGAATGGAGGAGGATAGAGAGACAGAAGGAAAGAGAGGGACAGAGATGAAGAGGGAGAGAAAGGAGGAGAGACTGATGGACAGAGACAAAGACAGAGAATGGAGGAAGACACAGGGACAGAAGGAAAGAGAGGGACAGAGATGAAGAGGGAGAGAAAGGAGGAGAGACTGATGGACAGAGACAAAGACAGAGAATGGAGGAAGACCGAGAGAGAGAAGGAAAGAGAGACAGAGATAAAGAGAGAGAGAAAGGAGGAGAGTGATGGACAGAGACAAAGACAGAGAATGGAGGAAGACAGAGAGACAGAAGGAAAGAGAGGGACAGAGACAAAGAGAGAATGGAGGAGGACAGAGAGACAGAAGGAAAGAGAGAGAGAGAGAGAGAAAGGAGGAGAGTGATGGACAGAGATAAAGACAGAGAATGGAGGAAGACAGAGAGACAGAAGGAAAGAGAGGGACAGAGACAAAGACAGAGAATGGAGGAAGACAGAGAGACAGAAGGAAAGAGAGAGAGAGAGAGAGAGAGAGAGAGAAAGGAGGAGAGTGATGGACAGAGATAAAGACAGAGAATGGAGGAAGACAGAGAGACAGAAGGAAAGAGAGGGACAGAGACAAAGACAGAGAATGGAGGAAGACAGAGAGACAGAAGGAAAGAGAGAGAGAGAGAGAGAGAAAGGAGGAGAGTGATGGACAGAGATAAAGACAGAGAATGGAGGAAGACAGAGAGACAGAAGGAAAGAGAGGGACAGAGACAACGACAGAGAATGGAGGAAGACAGAGAGAGAAGGAAAGAGAGGGACAGAGACAAAGACAGAGAATGGAGGAAGACAGAGAGACAAAAGGAAAGAGAGGGACAGAGACAAAGAGAGAGAGAAAGGAGGAGAGACTGATGGACAGACGGGGACGTGAGCAGGTGGAGCTACGGGTGGCAGCTGGAGCCTCTTCAGGTCTGGAGCCTCCTCCAGCAGCACCAGGATCTGGGATGAGGGGAGAAGAAGAGGAGTTAGTAACACGTATGAGGACAGGAGGAGGAGAGAGAAGCCCAGTGCATCATGGGAGATCCCAGCAGTCTGAGTCTATAGCAGCAGATCTAAGGGCCAGCCTAAGGTGCCTGACTGTTGAGGACTTTGATGGTAGAAGAAGAATTTTAAATTCTGTTCTGAATTTGACAGGGAGCCATGCAGAGAAGCAGTCCAGGAGAGACCTGGTCTCTGCTACCAGTTCTACACACGGCAGCAGCGTTCTGGACCAGCTGGAGGGTCTTTAGGGACTTATTAGTCCAGCCTGGTAGGAGGGAATTGCAGTCATCCAGCCTGGACGTGAGTATCTGTAAAAACAGCAGCTGATTATGGATGATTCAGAATAATTTTTGTTCAGGGTTTTCACAAAAATAAGGCCAAAAAACATCTTCACCAACAGCAAGAGCAGCTCTGCTCAAGGAGGCCACAGCAGGATTGCGACCTCACTTCATGCTCTCCATGTGTGAATGTGTGTTTTTAACTTCCTCGAGGCCGTGTACTCAACAATCCTCATTTTCTCCTTCATTCGGCAGTCACATCCTTTATGACTCTTTTACCGAGAGTTTAATTTTCATTTCAATAAATCATAGAAACTAACCACCTCATCAGA
The DNA here is from genome assembly GCF_037954235.1 of Aulostomus chinensis. Taxonomy (NCBI): domain Eukaryota; kingdom Metazoa; phylum Chordata; class Actinopteri; order Syngnathiformes; family Aulostomidae; genus Aulostomus; species Aulostomus chinensis. The sequence continues at coordinate 34,099,921 of NC_141321.1, read as the reverse complement.
GATGATATCAGATACCAGGAAGCCTTTGAATTAAAACTGAAAGACCTTCTTTGCTCGTGCAGCAACAAAGTGGGAGGATGAACTCAAACCTCCTCTGGAACATTAAAGGCTAACAGCTACACTTGCGCGTGGAAGCCTGCCTCAGCCTCAAGACAGGGAATCTCAAGGTGCTGAAGTATTTCCACACACTCACTCTATGTCCTGCATGCTGTGAGACCTTTGCAGTGTGTGTGTGTGTGTGTGTGTGTGTGTGTGTATGTGCGCGCGCGCGTGTGTGTGTGTGTGTGTGTGTGTGTGTGTGTGTGCGTCTCACAGAACATGGCTGCACCTGAGAACAGAGCTGCAGACATCCCAGCACTCCAGCGGTCTTCCCTTCTACTGTGAGTAAGTTCCTTGACGGTATTCCAGAGACATCACATTACCGACAGTGAGACACGGACGGACGCACAACCCAGAAACACAACGCCTGAATGCGGCCCAGAGGCATTAAACCCTCAGTCCCTCTGCTAATTCGGCCCCATTTACAATATTTGTCCACCATTATAACATGATTCCAATCCGTCTGATAGCATGAAGGAGAATTAGACAATCCTCTTCATAAGGGTGCAGTCCATGTGTTGCTATCAGTCGGTGCATCACAATGTGCTCTGCTGTCTGCCAGTGTTTTGATATTATCTCCAAAGAGACGCCAAAGTAAAAGAATCCAAATCCTACCCTTAAAGGATTTAACAAAGCTATCAACGTTTCCCGCTGAGATAAGACAGAAAAACAAAAAAGTCCTGCTGCTCTCCTCTTAGTATGCTGGCGATCTCTTCTCTAGCATCGTGCATCAAGTGCACAGCCACTTTTTCTGTGTCTATAAGAGGTAAAGATTAGTGGTGGCAAGAAAACCCACATGATTTAATCCAATAATAATAAAGACAGAAAAGATTTAATGCTTTCCAATTAAATGCGAAACAAAGTTTTTGTTTAACCCGACAGAATAAAAAATGCAGCAAATTACAAACCTACTTTTGTGACCTGGAGGAGTAAATGGTGGAATGAGGGAAAGGACAGGAAGATGGAGCCCAGTCTTCTGGGTGTAGGAGTGTGTGATACGCACCAGAGAAGTACCACAAGAAGTACTTTTACCATTTCTTAAGATTTGACTTTGGAGCAAACGAAAGTGATCTGACTGAGACGCTGCTTGCTTGGTGACACAGCTGAGACTTTCCCAACAACCTCATCCGTTCCAGACTTTTGAGTTTCGTTTGGTCTGAACCAAAGTGACCAGAGTAAAACCAGACACTAGTTAAGACCATCTGGACCAAAAACTTGGAGTGGAGGGACGGTTCAATGTCAGTTAAATCAACTGACATAGGCAAGGCAGTTTTCTTTGTAGCCTGTTTTCCCCACCAGTTTGTCTCCAGGCTTCATGGCATCATAACAACATCCTCTGCCCTCAGAGCCTCACATCGACTGAGGAGAAACTCCATAGAAAACCTTTAACAGGGAAAAATCTGAGAAACCTCAGGGTGAGGAGGGGAGGAGGATCCCTCACCAGGAGGGACAGACGTGCAGGAGATGTTGGTACAGACAAGAAAACAGTTTATAACACAGAATGGAGGAAACATGGAAATGTTAATAACAGCTGAAGAAGGAAGCTTCTGGAAGGGGAGGCAGGGAGAGCAAGCCAGCTTGATGGAGGACTGGATGGTGGACTGGTTCATGGGAGGGGAGGCAGGGAGAGCAAGCCAGCTTGATGGAGGACTGGATGGTAGACTGGTTCATGGAAGGGGAGGCAGGGAGAGCAAGCCAGCTTGATGGGGGACTGGATGGTAGACTGGTTCATGGGAGGGGAGGCAGGGAGAGCAAGCCAGCTTGATGGAGGACTGGATGGTAGACTGGTTCATGGAAGGGGAGGCAGGGAGAGCAAGCCAGCTTGATGGGGGACTGGATGGTAGACTGGTTCATGGAAGGGGAGGCAGGGAGAGCAAGCCAGCTTGATGGGGGACTGGATGGCAGACTGGGTCATGGGAGGGGAGGCAGGGAGAGCAAGCCAGCTTGATGGGGGACTGGATGGCAGACTGGGTCATGGGAGGGGAGGCAGGGAGAGCAAGCCAGCTTGATGGGAGACTGGATGGCAGACTGGGTCATGGGAGGGGAGGCAGGGAGAGCAAGCCAGCTTGATGGGGGACTGGATGGTAGACTGGTTCATGGAAGGGGAGGCAGGGAGAGCAAGCCAGCTTGATGGGGGACTGGATGGCAGACTGGGTCATGGGAGGGGAGGCAGGGAGAGCAAGCCAGCTTGATGGGGGACTGGATGGTAGACTGGTTCATGGGAGGGGAGGCAGGGAGAGCAAGCCAGCTTGATGGGGGACTGGATGGTAGACTGGTTCATGGGAGGGGAGCGCAGGCCGGTGTAACAGTAGGGAATAAGGGGGGGGGGGTGATGCAGGCGGCGGTTGGAGGAGAGAGATGGAGCTCTGGTGGATCTGTGGAAACACAGAGAGACTGAGAGACACCAAGGACAAACTACAAAGTGCACCAAGTAATGGTAATGACAAGATTCAAGATTCAAGTTTTATTTGTCACATGCCTAAATGTACAGGTACAGTGGCAGTGAAATGAAAGTGACTTCTGTGCAAGCGAAACTGAATATAAATATAACACGAGTATGGAAGAAAAATAATAGTAAAGTTAAAAAATGCTATATGGTAAAGAGAAAATAAAAATAGGATTAGATAAATATACACTCCAATAAAAAGACTCCTATGTGCAAGGACGCAGGTAACAGAGGCTCTGAACAACATGTGAACAGGTAAGGTGAGCAGTGAAATGAAATTGTCCAGTGCTGCACAGACTGTTAAGGGGGTGTTGTGCAGTCAGTTAAGGGGGTGTTGTGCAGTCTGTTAAGGGGGTGTTGTGCAGTCTGTTAAGGGGGTGTTGTGCAGTCTGTTAAGGGGGTGTTGTGCAGTCAGTTAAGGGGGTGTTGTGCAGTCTGTTAAGGGGGTGTTGTGCAGTCTGTTAAGGGGGTGTTGTGCAGTCTGTTAAGGGGGTGTTGTGCAGTCAGTTAAGGGGGTGTTGTGCAGTCTGTTAAGGGGGTGTTGTGCAGTCAGTTAAGGGGGTGTTGTGCAGTCTGTTAAGGGGGTGTTGTGCAGTCTGTTAAGGGGGTGTTGTGCAGTCAGTTAAGGGGGTGTTGTGCAGTCTGTTAAGGGGGTGTTGTGCAGTCAGTTAAGGGGGTGTTGTGCAGTCTGTTAAGGGGGTGTTGTGCAGTCAGTTAAGGGGGTGTTGTGCAGTCAGTTAAAGGGGTGTTGTGCAGTCTGTTAAGGGGGTGTTGTGCAGTCAGTTAAGGGGGTGTTGTGCAGTCTGTTAAGGGGGTGTTGTGCAGTCAGTTAAGGGGGTGTTGTGCAGTCAGTTAAGGGGGTGTTGTGCTGTCAGTTAAGGGGGTGTTGTGCAGTCAGTTAAGGGAGTGTGTAATGAAGAGTTCAGGATCCGAGTGGCTTGGGGGAAGAAGCTTCTTTTCAGCCTCTCCGTCCTGGCTCTGATGGAGCGAAGCCTCTTGCCTGAGGGCAGCCACTCTAGCAGTCTATGGTTGGGATGGTGAGTGTCTTTGATAAAGGGCAGGAACCATCACAGCTAATCAACACGCCGGTCTTGAACGTCTCCATAAAGTACCATGCTACGTCCTCATTAAAGCCACCAAAGACATCCCAGTGGGCTGCTCTTGGTGTCCAAATCATCAGCCACCTGATGAGTCCAGTTTGGATCTCTCAGGAGCACCTGAGGAACTTGACTTTGACTGGGACTCCTGGTCCAGTCTGCCAGGGCAGCCAGAAAACCAGTGAAACCATTAAACCAACGCGTGCGTGACTACGTGCCTGCTGCTGTTCTCTCCAGCACACCTAATCAAGAGGGAGGCGGATCAAAAGGTCACAGGTCAATGAGAAGCCTGTTGAATCTTTTCTTCAGAATCAGAATCCTTTACACCTGCCTCTGATGTCATAACTTCCTCTTGATGTCGTTGTTTTTATGACATCACCCAGCCAGTAAACTTCATTCACTTTAAGGTGCCAAGCTGACCTCAGACAAGGTGAGCGGGTGCTACAGTTCTGCCATTGAATGTGTTGTCAAAGTTTATATCTTTAGTTGACAACAGAAGGAGCAGACCGTCAGGAAGTCACCTCGCCTGCCTTCCTGGGTCAGGTGACCTGGAGCTCAACCAGCATGTTACCAGTTATATGAAGTTCATGGATGAGCTCTAGTTTATTTCTTTTTACAGAGAAAATGGATCAGGAACTGAAGGAGAATCAGACTAATGAGCAGCAATGATAATGGCGGTGATATTGAAAGAGTCCCATCGTTTCCTGTCGTCCTCCTCCTCTTATCCGGTTGGTCCAGGTCGTGGGGGCAGCAGCCTCAGCAAAGAAGCCCTGACTGTCCTCTCCCAGCCACGTCCACCAGCTCTTCTGGGGGAACCCCGAGGCGTTCCTAGGCCAGCCCAGAGATATGATCCCTCCAGCGTGTCCTGGGTCGGCCCTGAGGCCTCCTCCCGGTTGGGCATGCCTGGAAGACCTCCTGAGGGAGGCGTCCTCACCAGATGCCTGAACCACCTCCACTGACTCCTCTACATGGAGGAGCAGCTACTCTGAGTCCCTCCTGAAGGACTGAGCTTCTCACCCTGTCTCTAAGGGAGAGCCCAGCCTCCCTGAGGAGGAAACTCATTTTGGCCTGCTGGCTCCTCCTCGAGACTTACGGTGAGCGTGTTGCGTCATTTCCTGCCTGTAATACTGTCGCTGTGTTGCGTTTGACTCCAAATCCTGATAGGGAGCTTGTTAGGGTTCTTTAGATTATTTGAGGGATACAGGACTGTATGATAGGATTTAGGTTTAGGGATTAGGGTTAGGATTTAGTTGTAGGGGTTCGAAGTAGGGAAAGATGGTGTTCCGCGATGGGACAGAAGAGGGCGGTAATGCTCCATCTTGTTGGTTGCCAACCGCCGTAAAAACAGAAGAAGAAGAAGAAGAAGAAGAAGAAGAAGAAGAAGAAGAAGAAGAAGAAGAAGAAGAAGAAGAAGAAGAAGAAGAAGAAGACGACTCTCAATCCTCCCTCAGGTGTACTGCTAACTTAATCGCTTTCAGCACCACTGTATACTACATTTTGGTGTAATACAGAGGTTTCTGTCACTTAACTCTTTAGCAGGACTTTTCTCTGAAATTCCCCTTTCTATTTCTTATATTTGCCACAGGTCCACTAGCTCACCTTAGCATACTAGCTATGGCCGCTCTCTCTCTTTCCGCCTCTCCCTCCCTCTCCTGCTCCATGTGCCAGATGTTTAGTGACTCCTCTGCCTCCTTTAGTGTAATAAGTGTAATTTGTTTGTAGTCCTGGAGGCGAGGCTACGTGAGTAAAGCCTGATTTATGCTTCTGTGTCGTGGCGATGCCGTACCTATGCCGTCAACGCAGACCCCTACGCCGTAGCCCAACGTGCACCTCCAAAAAATCGTGATGTAAACGTCAATGGAGGGTGATTGGTACGCTCACACTACGTTTCCGGTTCAGCACAACTACACCGCCATTTTTAAAGTTTCTGTGGTGAGAGCAACACGCAAAAATAAAAATGGACCAAGCCGGAGAAAGAGTTATCGAGGAGGTTCGCAAGTATGACCACCTTTACAACTTCCATTGTTGTCTCTGTCTCTGACCCATGTGCTATGACCGGAAGAAAACTAAGGAATTCGACAAGAGTCCCCCAAAACCATACGAAGATAAAGCCACACCCCTCTAGTGGCTTGGCGGTGAATTACAGAGCAACGCGTTCCCTCGACGCAGAACTATAAATGCACAATGACGACGTAGGGGCTACGGCGTAGGTACGGCGTCGCCACGACGCAGAAGCATAAATCAGGCTTTAGAGTACCGGCTCCGCACCATGGAGGCTAGCGCCAGTCCCTTAGCTTCAGGAGCTTCTCAGTCCACCTTAGCGGGAGCGGAGCCACCTAGCCTAGCCACCGCTAGCAGCTCCCGAGCAGCCGGAAACTAGCCAGTCCCGCTGGGTGACATCACGACGGAAACCTAGACGCAGTGAGCCCGTGTTTGCCCACCAACCCTTCATGTTTCCAACCGCTTTTCCCCACTCAGCGACACACCCGCTGAGAGTGAAACTCTTCATGTCGGCTCTGTTGCTCGCAGCCCCGCTGTGAAGCCGACATCAGTCATTGGCAGTTCTGTTCTTCGCAACGTGAAGGTGGAGACTCCAGCGAGCATGAAGTGCAGCCCAGGGGCCAGAGCGGGCGACGTTGAGGCTAAAGCTGCTGGCAAAACGTGAGGTTAAATACAGTAAGATTGTGATACATGTCGGCACTATGACACCCGGCTTCGCCTGTCGGAATTAACTAAAGTTAACATGGCTTCGGTGGGCAACTACGCTAAAACAATGTCGGACTCCGTAGTTTTCTCTGGCCCGCTGCCCAATTTAGCGAGTGACGTCATGTTTAGCCGCATGCGTTCATTCCATCGCTGGATGTCCAGGTGGTGCTGAGGTAACAACATGGCTTACATAGACAATTGGAGCTCCTCTGGGGAAAGCCTGGTCTGATTGGGATTGAAGAAAAAAAGAAAAGAATAGTTCCCTGGTACAGCCCAGAGCTGCGTGCCTTGAAACAGAAGACCAGACAACTGGAAAGGAAGACACATTCCAGCCAGCACGAGGAAGTCCGCCAAGCCTGGAAGGAGAGTTTATTAATATATCAAAAGAACTCCGTAATGCTAGAAGCGCTTACTGCTCGTCCCTGATAGAAAAGAATAAGAACCACCCCAGGTTCCTCTTCAGCACCGTGGGCAGGCTCACCAAGAACCATAGTGCTGTTGAGCCATGCATCCCCCCAACTCTCAGCAGTAACGACTTCCTTTCTTTCTTTACTGAAAAGATTGTGAATATTAGAACGAAGATTGCCAGTAATGGAGGACAGACTACAGTCCCCATAGAAGCACCTCCCAGACTTGGTGCATACTTGGACAGCTTCTCCCCATCGACCTGTCAGAATTAACTTCTGCAGTCGGTTCCTCCAAGTCAGCCACTTGTCTGCTGGATCCCATCCCGACAAGCCTCCTTAAGGATGCCTTCCCTCTAGTCAACACTTCTATATTAAATCAAATTAATCTTTCCTTAGTCACAGGTTATGAGCCACAGGCCTTTAAGGTGGCTGTCATCAACCCTTTACTTAAAAACCTTCTCTTGACCCAGATGTGTTAGCCAACTATAGGCCTACGTCCGACCTCCCCGACCTAAACCCCTGATGTGATGCTGAGAAACTGGTGCATGCATTCATCACTTCTCGGCTGGACTACTGCAACTCTCTCCTGTCAGGATGTCCTAAATACTCTCTAAAGAGTCTCCAGCTGGTCCAGAACGCTGCAGCGAGGGTTTTGACGGGAGTTAAGAAGAGAGAACACATCTCTCCCACTTTAGCTTCTCTCCTTCCTGTAGGATCTAGAATCCACTTCAAAATCCTTCTGCTGACTCATCAGGCTCTCAATGATAAAGCTCCATCCTCTCTGAAAGAGCTCATTAGTCCCTGCTGTCCCACCAGAGCACTCCGCTCCCAGAATGCAGGTCTTTTAGTGATTCCCAGTATCAATAAAAACAGACTGGGAGGTGGAGCCTTCAGGTACCGGCTCCTCTACTGTGGAACCAGCATCTCTCCATGGGTCAGAGAGGCAGACACTCTGACTACTTTTAAGTCCAGGCTTAAGACTTTCCTCTATGACAGAGCCTTCAGTCAGGACTGGTTCAGGTAGCTCTGAACCATTGATAGCTATGCTGCTACAGGCTGAGACTGCTAGAGGACACGTCTGGTTACATGGAGCCCTTCCCTCCTCTCCTCTCCTCTCCTCTCCTCTCCTCTCCTCTCCTCTCTCCTCCTCTCATTACTTGTTGCACTTTGTAGTTTGTCCTTGGTGTCTCTCAGTCTCTCTGTGTTTCCACAGATCCACCAGAGCCCCAACCGCCGCCTGCATCGCCCCCCCCCCCCCCTTTTATCCCCTACTGTTACACTGGCCTGCGCTCCCCTCCCATGAACCAGTCTACCATCCAGTCCTCCATCAAGCTGGCTTGCTCTCCCTGCCTCCCCTCCCATGAACCAGTCTACCATCCAGTCTCCCATCAAGCTGGCTTGCTCTCCCTGCCTCCCCTCCCATGAACCAGTCTACCATCCAGTCCCCCATCAAGCTGGCTTGCTCTCCCTGCCTCCCCTTCCATGAACCAGTCTACCATCCAGTCCCCCATCAAGCTGGCTTGCTCTCCCTGCCTCCCCTCCCATGAACCAGTCTACCATCCAGTCCCCCATCAAGCTGGCTTGCTCTCCCTGCCTCCCCTTCCAGAAGCTTCCTTCTTCAACTGTTACTAACATTTCTATGTTCCCTCCATTCTGCATTGTAAACTGTTTTCTTGTCTGTACCAACATCTACTGCACGTCTGTCCCTCCTGGTGAGGGATCCTCCTCCCCTCCTCACCCTGAGGTTTCTCAGATTTTTCCCTGTTAAAGGTTTTCTATGTAGTTTCTCCTCAGTCGATGTGAGGCTCTGAGGGCCGAGGATGTTGTTATGATGCCATGAAGCCTGGAGACAAACTGGTGGTGAAAACAGGCTACAAAGAAAACTGCCTTGCCTGGTATTCGTGATCTCGTTCTTTCAGTCATGACCCAGAGCTCATGACCACAGGTGAGGGTTGGAACGTAGATTGACAGGTAAATTGAGAGCCTCTCCATTTGGCTAAGCTCACTCTTTACCATGATGCACTGGTTTAGCACCCCCATCACTGCAGATGCCGCCCCAATCCGCCTGTCAATCTCTCGCTCCATCCTACCCTCTCTCATGAACAAGACCGTGAGATACTTAAACTCCTCCACCTGAGGCAGGACCCCCCCCCCCCCCCCAACCTGGAGGGGGCAAACCACCCTTTTCCGGCTGAGGACCATGGCCTCAGACTTGGAGGTGCTGATTCTCATCCCAGCCGCTTCACATTCGGCTGCAAACTGTCCCAGCAAGAGATGGAGGTCGTGGCCTGATGGAGCTAAGAGGACCACATCCTCCTGCCACCAAACTTGACCCCCTCCACCACCTGGCTCCGCCCAGAAAGTCTGTCCATAAAGGTTATGAACAGAACCAGTGACAAAGGGCAGCCTTGGTGGAGTCCAACCCTCACCGGGATCAAGTCCGACTTACTGCTGGCAACGCGGACCAGACTCTCACTCCTCCGGTAGACAGACTGAACGGCCCTTTGTAAGGGGCCATCTACCCCATACTCCCGGAATACCCCCCCACAGGGTGCCCCTGAGAACACAGTCATAAACCTCCAGATCCACAAAACACGTGGATTGGTTGGGCAAACTCCCGTGCCCCCTCCAGCACCCTAGTGAGGGTGAAGAGCTGGTCCACGTTCCACGGCCAGGACAAAAACCACACTGCTCCTCAATCTGAGGTTTGACTATGGCCCTGACCCTCCTCTCCAGCACCCTGGCGTAGACCTTTCCAGGGAGGCAGAGGAGTGTGATCCCCCGATAGTTGGAACACACCCTCTGGTCCCCTTTCTTAAAGATGGGGACCACCACCCCGGTCTGCCACCCCAAAGGCACCGCCCCCGATGTCCACGCAATGTTGCAGAGACGAGTCAACCACGATTCCCGCCCACCTTAACTACTCTGTTTCTGTGTGTGCAGCCCCACAAGGAAGGAGCCCCACAGAGCTGAACAACAAAGATGTGGCCGGACCCGCGACCAGGCTGTAAATTCTGACTTGGCTTGGGAGGCAATGACAAGCAGGTGCACTGCAGTGTGATGAGCTGCTCTGCGCGGATAGTCTCCAGAGGCCAAAGTAGAATGTGTTCCTATCACTTCTGCCAAAAGAGAGACTTCTTCAACAGTTCTCCAGCTGCATGAATCACAGCAGGTGCTGAGGGAAGCTGTTTAGGTGACACCGCTCTTACTGCAGGATCACATTGCTCCTCCTCCCACTGACTCCATTCTACCTGCTAATAATGACTGGTGACTGGTCTGGTGGCGTCAGCAGAGATTAGTGCTAACAGCGTTTGCTTCTGCTGTAACGATATGAATGGGCAGGCTGGGAGACGCGAGAATATCTGCTCCTTAAATCAATATTCTCTTCATTATCTAGCTCATGTTCACACCCTCTAATGCGCCAAGGAAGTTGTTTATGTATGTGTGCAGGCATGTGACCCTTTGTGTGTGTGTGTTGAAAACACGCCCTCACATCCTGCTGCGATCTTCATTTCTGTTCCTCCCCTTCATCAGCAGCACCTCCATCCATCATGGACGGAGAGCATGAGGCCATTTTCATAATTGTGTCCCTCTGTACCGCCACCAGACACCCTCACGTGTTTGCTTCCGGCCACACGCATCGATTTGTGTGACAGTTACACGCTTGGACTGCAAAGGTCCCGTGTGCGACTAGCAACACCCCACTCTTTAATAATTGCAGATAACAAGATGAAGAGTGGAAAGGAAAAGTCATGGAGGTCCCCCCTCAGCTGAGCGATCCTACTGGTCTCCTCTATATCTGTTAACCTTGTGTGCGCTCAGGCCTGCTGCATCTCTACTGGCTGAGAATCAAAGCGGCGGTGGCGGCGGGCAGCAGGCAACACTTCACCCACAAGCACACATGCTTACATGTGTTTATCATCTCGCTTTCATTTCTCCCCCCAGCTCCATCTGCTCAGGTTGAAAGGGTTTTAATTTTCGATCCAATCGCTGCTCTTTGGCTGGTAATGTGGCAGGATCCTGTAGCCATTAAAAGTCGGGATGTAATGTTTGTGTGGGCTGGGTGTTAAATGCTACCTGTCCCTGTTAAGCCTGTCTGGCCATGCAGATATGCCTCCACTCACAGGCATTAGGCACAACTGGCATCACTCTCATCTGCTGCAGGGAGCATGACCGTGTCTGATAATAAGGTGTTGATAGAGGGCATTAACTTGATGGCTTCTGCAGCCTGATATACCAACAGACCGTGGGCAAGGGCAGCTTCAGGAGGGGGAGGGGGAGCTGGAGACAGCAGACAGGACTCACCCGTCAGTTCACATATCACTCATTCGTTTGATTGGATTGTGTAAAATTAACATGTTGAATTGATTTACTTGCAGATATGAATCACATTTAAAGTGCCTCTCAGGTGGACTTGGTTTTGTATGGTGTGATTGAAACTGACATGCATGCAAAATTAAAATGATATTGTTTGTTGGTTCCTGTCAGAGAAAAGTGGAGCACAGAGGAGGCAGGAGGTCCGAGCAGCACGAACACCAGCGCTGACCAGTTGCCCCTGCACAGATTCACAAAACCACTCGTTCGTCAGAGGGATTCGCTTTCATGCCACTTTCATGATCTGAAAGTGTCCCGTTGGAGAAGGTTGATGGAAACAACTAAATATCAACTTCTTTTCCAATACGCTCTTGATGTCGTGTATCTAAGTCATGTGACTGACAGATGTTGTCTTCCTGGATGTTGTGGAACTTTTATCTTCCTCTCTGGACAGCGAGAACACGTCTGACAGTCGCTGGTACGGAAGAACAACCACAGCTCAGCGGACGAGAAAGTCCAGCTTGATTCAGAGGTTTGAAGCAAAGCGCAGCCTGACGTGCTGCACCTTGGGAGCCGTTATTGCTGACTTGTGTTTCAGTGAATGGAACTGTTGTTCAATTATCAGCTCAAACTATAACTCTAGCTTCCCCTTTTCAGCCTCTCGGCAGGTGAGAGAGAAGCCCCGGCGCCAGCTAGTGTTTGGCAGTGTAACTGCAGCACGACACTGATCAGGTTGCGCCGTTCTCACGAGTTTCCTTCACGCTGCCTGCGCCGCCATCTTCTGTCAGAAATATACAATATATATTCAAAGTTCATCATATTCACAATTTTCAAATACAGAAAAACACAAATGTGAATTTGAGAGAAGATGTTTTTCCCGTCATTTTCAGGTTATTATATTTATTATTCCCCAATCACAGACGAGTGGAGAAGAGGAGACTGGAGTGTGAATATGTGGCACCAGTTTGATGTTTAGCTTTTGAATGTCCGATATCTGCAGACGCTGATATTGTCGTGCCTCTCCAACAAAACTGACTAAATGCCCTCCTCCTCTCATTGCAGTCAGCAAGCGTGATGAGGAGTGAGCAGTCTGGTGTTTGGCTGAGCTGAACTGTGTTTTAAAACAGCCACGTCTATGATCCAGTTGGTCACAGGTGCATGCTTTTGTTTCGGGTGCCAACAAGGAGCATCAAGTGATTTATACGTGGGGCATTGATGCTCCTCGTTCACCAGGAGAACAGCAATTGCTGCTGAGACACTGATCAGTCGCTATTCTGCTCACAAACTCCTGGCAAAATAAACATAATTACAGGACTTTGAGTAATGAGGTCTGGAGCGCGCGGGTCTGTCTCGAGCTTTCTGAAATGATTTGGGTCCTGAGATCTGCAGCTTTCTGAAATGACAAGACATTAAACACGGGGGGGGGGGGGTCTCGGAGAGAGGAGAGGAGAGGAAATGGTTAAAGTGACACCAGCACATAAGAAAGTGAAGTACTAGAGAGATTCTGTAAGCAAGGAAATGGACAGAACAACAAAAAGAAGCTCCTCTCCATTTCCAGCCTCTTGGCCGTTCAGACATCTGATAAGCTCGCATCCTCCAAAGCACTGCTGCCTCCACTGCCGTCTCGCCAGACTTAAGAGAGAACACAGCGCGCAGTGTTTATCACCCCATTGCTGTCATTAGGAATCATGCAGATTAGCCTTGACATTCTCGCAGATGAGCGGGGTAACAAAGGGAGCGAGCTATTAGCATGCTAATGCACATCAAAAGAGTTCAGAGTGGTCCTTTCATCCAGGCTTAAGCCCTCTATCCTGCTGAAAAGCGCACAGATAACACATATTTTGACTCACCTGTGAGCACGTCTGTGTGCAAGAGTGGATGCATGTTAGAATGCGTGTGTTTCCAGTGTCTGATCGCTGATCAGGTGGTTTCACATTGCCAATAAATGGAGCTACATTTGAGCTACTTAGCACCGACGAGACCATGCTGTAAATACTAAAAGACAAAAAAAAGAAGCAGCTCAATCATTCACCACCAGCTATTTGTAACGGTCATTAGGCAGGCAAATCTTCCATTATTTGACTGTTACTGCTGCCTGTAGACGGCCTTTCTTTCCCTCACAAGATGGCAGTGTACCGCCTTGCTTCCTTTGCCCCAGAGGGAGAGAACCCAGCTCTTGGACACAATCAGGAGTCTTTGTTTGGACTTTGAAGTGAGCGAGGTATCACTCGAAGCATACAAAAGCTGATAGTCACTTGTTTCAATCCTAATAATGTGCCGCACTGAATTGTTCACGGTCCTTTTGATTGGACAAACTGGGATGAATGAGAAACAATGGCTTTAGTGTGTGTGAGACTGTGTGTGTGTGTGTGTGTAGACAGGAAAAGTGAGCATCTCATTGAGAACATGCATGCATTGGTGCATGCATAGACATGGACGTAGTATTTATGTGGGTGCACATGTGCTTCGATTGTGTTCTCACTGATACCATTGTCTCGTGTTACTTTGCATTGATAATTTTCAGCTTCATCCTTTGTTCATGCAGCTGCATCCTTTGTTGGAAATGAGGACAACACGCCTCAAATCCCTCGCTACACTCATAGGGCTCTAAAAAAAAGAGGGGAAAAAAAGCCTTCACGATTCTGCGAGTAGGAGTTTAATCCTCTGCCTATTTCTCATCTTCTAGGATAAATAGAAATTAAAAGGCGAGTCCATTATTTTGGCTTCTTAATGCATCTTCAGCGTGTCTACGACGTGTTACTGATGCTGAATGACGCCAACGTGAGCAGGCAGGTGTACCCGTTTACGTCGACAGAGAAAACAGCCGTCTTCAGATCGAATAGGAGAGTTGAGACGATCCAGCAGGCTCGGCTGCACGGTGGCGAGCTGCAACAAGGCGATCAGAAGAACTGCTGGTGTGCGGATCAGAACCTGAAGGGAGGCGTTTGTACTCTGAACACGCACACTTGGATGTTTGCTAACGTGGAGCCATCGTTGCCTTTTTAATTCATGAAAATCTCTTTGACAAACGAGGGAATTGCACTTCATTGTTTCATGTCAGCCGACACGTTCATTCATGTCATTCCCTCACACATGAGAAAAGTAACCGATTTTTCATTCCCACAATGCTCGGGTGTTGCAGCGAGGACGCAGGAGCGAATGCACAGGTTTGATTCATGTCCACATGGTGACACATTAACTCTGGCTTTTCTTCCTTTGAGGACGAACACTTTTATGCAGTGCGTGAAGGTCAAAGGCTGCCAATGTGGCGCCACGTCTGGTATGATGGGGCTTTGACGGGTCGGACGCCTGCCTGACTGATCGATTAGTCTCCGCCCCACGATGCTGCTCAGTGTGCATCCACAGATCACTCAGCCACGTTTAGATTCTTGACACTTGACAAAACAGTTTATTTGGCATTTCTGATATAATATCTTATACAATCTTATTCATTCATATCCTGCTGGTCATTTTGGTAGACCAGTGGTTCCCAACCTTTTTTGTCTTGTGAGCCCCTTGAGCCTTTTTGTCAGACCGTGAGTACCCCTTCACTCATACGTGTTCATGATTCTCCAAAAGTGGAACATAACACAACTGAATATTCAACGCAAGTCATTTTATTTCATCTTCTTAAATTGAACATTTAATATTCAGGCATTATCTTCTTATTTAACTCAAATTAAACATAAAATTATGTTGACTTCAAGGCAATAAAAATTGTAAATATAAGAAACAATATTATAGTAAATGTTTGTATTATTAATACTAATATATTATTATTATTATATTGTTATTATTCATGGAGTTATTTGCCAGGACTTCACCGCAAAAGTAGCACTGAGGCTGCGGTGGGGCCGCAGACGTCGAAGTGAATCCATATAAAACATAGTTCTCACTATACTGCCTTGGTTTAGGTTTGGAATCTTTCTTGCGTTTGTCGGCGGGCTCTCTTCCCCCCCCTGGATCCACAGCAACTGGACGTTTCAGCCATTTATCCATGTTTGCCTGCAGGTAAACAGATTCCCGCTGTGTGATTTTGGTATGGCTGTGCCACAGGTTATTGTCTCCCCAGGGAAACAAGTCATAGCGCACACGTACCATTTTATTGACGGACTTATGAAATGACAAAGAATATTTTTTATTATCGTAGAAATAAATTCTTAATTTTTCCACGTACCCCCTGCAATGTGCTCATGTACCCCTAGGGGTACGCGTACCCCTGGTTGGGAAACACTGCGGTAGACCACCGTTATACTGCGAGGTTTTGCTCTGTCTCACCTCCAGACGCACTATTTTTCATTAAATGCGTTTGAGGTATTAAATATTCTGAAATCTAGGTTTCCATTCAAGATGAAGGCCAAGGGCACTGTGGCCTCACAGCAAGAAGGTGCCGGGTTCGAGTCCCGGCTCAGGCACGGGATCTTTCTGTGTGGAGTTTGCGTGTTCTCCCCGTGTTTGCGTGGGTTCTCTCCGGTACTCTGGCTTCCTCCCACAGTCCAAAGACATGCAATTGGGGACGAGGCTGATTGATTCTCTAAATTTGACCGTAGGTGTGAATGTGAGTGTGAATGGTTGTTTGTCTCTGTATGTCGGCCCTGTGATGGACTGGTGACCTGTCCAGGGTGAACCCCGCCTCTCGCCCGTTGACGCTGGGATAGGCTCCACCCCCCCGCGACCCTTAATGTGTAGGAATAAGCGGAAGATGATGATGGATGGATGGATGAAGGCCAAGGGCCCTGAAGTGAGACCTGCTGGTTTATACAATCTGAGGTGGGGGACTGAGGATCAGCACAGGCTGGTATTGCTAAAAGCTAAGCTAACACTCCCTCCATTCGGTGTGTCAGTGGCCATTCAGGTGTCTGCACATTATTTGGTGTTCCTTCAACACTCAGCCAGTGAGATTAGGTGCGTAAACTCCTCAGACTAAAGAGCGGGCAGATAATCTGACCTGCCTCGACTCAGGAATGTCTCCTGACTTTCAGGGTGGAGCCTAAATCAGTTGCGACCGTCACAGTGAGATCGTTCTCCTGGTAGCGAGGGATTTAATGCACAATACTTCTGTTGTTCGATATTTGCCAAAACATCTTAACTCTCTATGTGGAATAAAACTTCACAGCCCCGTGATTCCTGGCTAAAGTTGGAATACCGATTGAGGGAAGCGTGTAGAGACCGAACGACAAGCGTCTCATGTCCCTCCTGGGGAAACTGTTTCCTGATGTCAGCTAACCACCGCCTTCTCAGGAGCTTGGCAGTTAAGATGCTGATTCCTCAAGTTTCCCCTAAAAGAACAGCTTTATTCTTCCTTGATAAATAGCAGAAATGTGCACAATAGCAGCCGTATCACAAACCTATACATTCCCTTGAACAAAAAAGTAAGAGGGGATCTTAAGCCTAAGACTTTAAGCCGAGCCACAGCAAGCTGTAACTTTCCCTTTAAACGATGCACCACTGTGGATAAGCAGGTAACCTCCATTAAAGAGAGTGAAGCCCTGTACAGCTAAATATAGAAAGGTGAGAGATGAGAAGGATAACTCTGCAGTATAATCGAAAAAAATGAGAATATGGCGCTAGAACAAGAAGAGAGGGATGGATTGGAAGGATGCAGCTTTGTTGTCTGGAGTGTGATATGATCTATCTGCCACATATCACACTCCAGATGTTGACACTCTGGTCTCCTTATAAGACGAGCCGACTATCTGATCATCTCTTTCTCTCGCTGTCTTTATGTGTTTTCCTTTCTCTTTTGTCTCCTTCTCTGTGCTCAAGAAGCCCACGACATAACTGCTGGCTGCCAGCCATCAATCTGGAACCCGAGTACAAAGGAGTCAACATTTCCTTGTCAGCGTTGTCAGATACAAGCGGCTTATTATTTGGGTTCAGCTTCTAAATATCCAGACAACCTCGTCCATCGATTAACAAGTAAAGAGCTGACAGCGTTGGCGTGCCGTGTGGCGTTCAGACACAGGGGTGCCGGTGTCCAAGGCTGACTCCACCTTTGGTTTGCCGTGGCACTTGATGTTTCAACTGGACATTTCTGAGTGTGTGTTGAAGAAGCCCTCCAAGAGCTTCCTCTGCTTCCGCCAGGGCTCCAAGTGTCCTCAGTATTTACATTTCTACGTACCTTCCATCAGCACTCAAGTGCCAGGATGTGCTGGTGATGTTGGCGGCACGCCACTTAAGCAACAATCACAAAGTCAGTATCCTACTTCAGCTCCACTCAAGCATTTGTAAGCAGTGTCACTCAAGATACGATGTGATGGGAATTCTCATCACTGTGGCGCTCAGGAAGTCCTGAGTCGCCACATCCCCCCGTAGCATCGGTGCTCCGCCTCCTTTTGTGTCCTTTCATGTGCTTTTCATTCTATTTGTAAAGTCAATTGAATTTTGGTAGCGGGGATCAGGGAAAAATGTTACAGTCAAGCAATTTCTTTATATAAATACACATAGGTCTATATATGTATATATGTGTATATATATATATATATAGATAAATATATATGTCTATATATACACATATATATATATACATATATCTGTATATATATATATATACATATATATGTCTATATATATGTGTATATATATATATACATATACACTCATATATAAATATACACACACACGTACTGTATATATATGCAATATTTGCAAAGGAAAACTATTACTAAATTACTACTAAAGGTCAAGAAGCAGCATTGAGCGTCACTTCTGCAAACCAAACATCGCCGCGGTCACCAAGTTGGCTCCGGCGGTGCAGCGACTCCCTTCGATGAGCCGTCGTGACATCACTTCCACACCCGAGCTAAGAGCTCGACAACATAAAACAGGGAGTAACTGAAACACTGCGTCAGGCAGGATTATGACACTGATATCACTTTCGGAACAACAAAGGAAAAAGTATTTAAATTTATGTACACTCATACTTCTGAGTGAGGCTTACAAGTGATACACCAAACTGCAGTTCTCCATTCATGGCAGCTCCTTGATGCCAGAAATAAAAACTGCATGCTGAATACTCTCTGTGCCAAATAAAAACAAGCTACACTGCAAGCAGGTGACGTTTCCTTTGTGATGTTTTCCTGGCAGGTGCTGGTTTGAGAGTTGTCTGCTGTAACAAAAACTCAAATCAAGCTTAAATTGACAAAAAATGTTGCATGTTTGATAGGAGAAGCCTGCCAACTCCTCAAAAATGTGGCAGAGGAGAACAAGAGGATCTGTCTGGCGTCACATCAGAGCTCGCCCATGTCCTGACTTGCTCTTGGTCCAGTCACAGCCAGCGGCTGATCATTTTGCGCAGCCCGACAACTGATTGGGGCAGCCAGGGGGATTACAGATGCCATCACATCCCATCTATTCCCTTTTAGTTCCCCCTCAGCCACTCTCCTGCCTGAGACTTGGCAGACATGCAAATGATCCTGTCAATATCGCCCTCACCCACACCCACAGGCCCCAACCCTGCAAATAAGTCATGCCCATTTGCTGAAATGGGGGGCTGTGACCTGGTCTGGCTGTCAAACCGAATACTACTTCTCCTCAGTCACTTTGGAGATAGCTGTGAAATCTCAACTAAGGGATGTGAGAGGGAAGGAGGGAGGGAGGGAGACTTTTGTTTGGCTGCATTTATTCATGGGATAATAAGAACCACTTTGGCAGCATTTAGAAAAAAACATTACAAATTCCATGTCCATACAAATGCATATGTAAAGGCAAGCAATAGCATTCACATGCCTGTTCCAGTTAGACTGAGCCTGGAGGAAAACGATTACAGTTTCTCTAATTGTAGGCAGCGAACGCTGCCAGCGGAGGCTTTACTGCACGTATTTACTGCACAATATCCTGGTGCTACCACAATACCATGCAATGTTGCTGTAGATAAAACAGAAAATGAGCAGAAATTACTTACATTTTGTCAAGATACAGTTTGTAGACCTACCCAGTTTCAATAAACACTCAAGCGTCTGATCAGAATTCAGAGGAAACCGATTTTGTGAACGTTACTCCTGTTCAAGCTCAGCACAAGAACGTAACGCGTGTTTCTCCATATTCGAGATGCAGACGCGCTCGAACGTATTGCCGCCTGTGAGGATCCGTCCGTAAAGGCTCCCACAGGTTTTATGACCACTCTTGCTCAAGGTCACTTGAACAAGTCTCCGCGCGACAGCCACCTGACGCCCCGGCGCTCCTCTACAGCCACGTTTTCCACTCTGACACTTAGTAAACCAGGATTTGCCAGTCTGGTTCGTTTCTTCTGCTGCGCCGCGTTCAAGGTCACCTCATCAGAAATGAGTGAACGGTGCTGACAAGGGGCTGAAGATCTGGTGCCCCCTTTAACACGCTAACACATTCACACACGCTGCTGCACACGCATCGTAGCAGCAGGACAATCTAGAGTCACCAAGGGTGGCGTGGACTACTTCAATGGGACATACGGACACACTTGACCCGATTGATCAAATCTTTTCTAAATCTGAATCTTTTCTCATCAGATAGACTCAAATTACAGCAAACAAATGAAGTTTTAGAAGCATTTTATGCTCGTGGAGTCCAAGCGACACATCATGGCGTGTTGTTGATGGGCTCACAGTACAGAAAACTACGGCTGAATTAGGACACAGTTAAAGTAATAGTACACGCTCTGGAGGCCCAGCTTGGTTTGGAGCAGTCATGCACACACAGGTGTCTGATGGGATTTTACGATAAGAGAGGCAGAGGCATGGAGAGACCCCGCCGCCACGAGCCAAATTAAATAAAGCCGCTATTCCACCCAATTAGCTGCTGAGGCCATTCTGGCCCGGCGTCGCCACACTGTAAATGTGACACACCAGGACAGTAAAGAGGCTGGCTAATGCTTAGCTTTCAGGGCTTGTTGGCTATCAGTGTGCTAAAAACAGCAGGGCTCCTTGAAGAGTGTGTGTGTGTGTGTGTGTGTGTGTGTGTGTGTGTGTGTGTGTGTGTGTGTGTGTGTGTAGAGGGTGGGAGTACTTCTGTTTACCGGGCACTCTGCCTTCAGAAACACCCTTGTCTTCACCTCAGAACAACAGGAGACATGACAGCCATACGGTCCCTCTGCAGCTGGCTAATTGTGTGCAACATGTCTGCGGCGTGGCAGCTTCAAGCCCTCCACCCACCCTCGTCTTCATGACTGTGTTGACAATAAGGAGAAGAGATGCGGTCCCGGTGTCTGTAAGGGGTCAGCAATAACAAAAACCATTGGTGTGTGCTTTGATTCAGCTGTAATAAGAACACGTGTAGTCTTCTGCTGAGACGCTACACAGCAGGGACAGAAAATGCGAGAATGGTCCGACTGAAGTCAAACACAGACCGTGTCCTCCAGCGCTCCCCGTCCGCGACGGTTCACTGCATTCACCTGATGCTTGGTTATCTGAATTCAGCTCCAAGTGTAAAATATGGCCGTTAGACCAAAAAAAAAAAAACCTTACAGCAAAGAAGTTGTTTTAAGTTAAAAATAGGCAAATATGTGGTGTCAGGTCTTCCCTGGAGTAATTAAGTAGTCGTTAAAAATGGATTTAAACCGACTGACAAAATGTATCGTTCAGGAAGCAGCACTGAAACAAGACATTGATAAACACGCCAATAAAGAACAGCTGCTGTTGAGGGTTCAAATGTTAGACACACACACACACACACACACACACACACACACACACACGCACACAGAAACACACACAGTATGACAGTTTACTATGCGTTGAAAACAGGTCAGATTTTACTGTTAAAGGCAAACATACATCAGGAGACAGACGAAAGCATCGAAGAAGTACCATCCATCCCTCCCTCCATCCATCCATCCCTCCATCCATCCATCCCTCCATCCATCCATCCCTCCATCTTCCCCCTCTCCTCCTGTTGAGGGTGGTGGGGGTGGAGCCTATCCCAGCAGCCTTCCCCCTGGACAGGTCACCAGTCCATGGCAGGGCCAACACATAGAGACAGACAACCATTGGCTCTCCCAGCCACGCCTACGGTCAATTTAGAGTCTGGATTAACCTGGTCCCCTCTTGATGTCTTTGGACTGTGGAGGAAGCTGGAGTACCAGAGAGAACCCAGCAGGAACAGGGAGAACATGGAGACTCACCCAGAAAGACCCCGTGCTCCAGCCGGGGCTCCACCCACAACCTTCTTGCTGGGGGCCACAGTGAGGACCACTGCTCCACCGGGCCGCTCCCAAAGAAGTCCCAAGAATTCCAAACGTAGTAGAGAACGCAGTAGTGTCTTTCTGAGTCTGACTGTGTGTTTTAGTGTGTTCCTGTACTTGCTTCAGAGAGAGGACAAGAATATGTTGGTTTTTTGCTGAAATCAGACAGTGAGGCCATTCTAGCCGGTCCTCCCATCTTCATAAAGTTGTTTGAAGGTCACGACCTGGGTTTTAGGGTTGGAGTTGGAGTTAGGTTAGGGTCAGGGCCAGGATCAGGATCAGGGTCAGGGTTAGGGTCAGGCATTCAGCTGTGATGGTCAGGTTTAGGGTAAGGGGCTCGGGAATGTACAGTATCAATGAAGGTCCTCACAAAGATACAAGTACAGGACTGTGTGTGTGTGTGTAAAAACAGAGAGGAACATTTTAGAGGAATAAGAATGGAGGAGGAAATAAACAGGAAGAGAAAGCAGAGGGAGAGCATCTCGCCGTCTGCGGCTGCTGGTGGGAATACGCCGGCGCCACGTTTAACCTTCACTCTAACAATGCAACAGAGTGATGACCTACTTTTCCCTGCCTAATTCAATCCATTCCAAATTTACCTTGAGGGGAAGAAAAGGGAGTCCTGGAACAGGGAGGCATCCCCGGGGAGGAAGCGTGATGTTGAAGATGCTTTAACCATCAATAGTGTGAAACAAAAAACAACTGTGGCACAGGTAGAACCCTCCCACCCCCACCCCCTCACCCTGTGCAGACCCTTTATTGTGGCGTTCATCAAACATTAACCGCGAGGACAAATACCATAGACGAAGATGTTGCGCTCGGAGAACGGTGATGATGAAAAGCCCCCAAATGCATTTGACAAGGAGTAAATATTGAATTGAAAGATAAACAAGGTGAATGACCTTCATTATTCATGCCAACGGGGAGACAAGGAAACGCGATAGCATGGAAAACAACATCCTTTATCTGGTCGTCTCATAAAGCAGCCTCTCACACACCAGAGGCAGGGTCAGGCTCATCCACACGAAAGCATGCTTTTACATTGTGCTGTGTTTGTTATTTCTCTGCTAAACAGCATCTCGAGCTGCAGAAAGTACCCCCTTTCAACATTATCTCACATTATCAGGGCTTTTTTTTAAAAATTCCCACTGAAATGACAGACGGAGGGCTCTTTATGACGGAGGCCACAGAGCACACTTCATTTCTATTCATGTGGCGCAGTACCTTATTGCTGGCTGCTTTGAATTCAATAGGTCTATTATCCCCACAGATCCATGCTTGGGATGCAAGGCTGGTCCACTTTGATTTCAATACTCTCCTTTCAGCAGCGTGCGGCTGTTTGTGTCCTTCCATCTGTGTTTGCTCGCCACTTGGGCATGGCTCGACACCGATTCCTCATGCAGGAATGTAGGATATGAAATGAATATGCTTGGGGTAACTCGTAATGTACCGTATTTTACCGTTTGTTGGATGTATCGCGTGAATGCCGGAATTCTCCTCAGCAGACGGTATTGTTAGTCGCTTCTGCTGTTTCCATGTTGGCAGGTTGCAAACAATCTTTTTTATCAACCAAAATACGTTTCTGAACACGTTTTAGGTGAGAAACAGAGCAGCAGAATCTTCATTCATGTTTGAGCGGCACCGCCTGCTCTGATTGCTTTGGCCGGCCATGTTGTTGGCTCTGTGGGTCCTATGAGACATTCAGTCCTTGACAGCAGCTAGCATTCGTAGCTAGCTAGCTAGCTCGCTCCCACTTAGAAGGCGAGAGTTTGAGGCTGGAGGAGACGATAAACAATCGCCTTGACGACGCTGGGCCGGTTTGACGAATGAATGATTAACATCAGCAGAAAATATCCCAACATCTCATCTGAATCTTCCAGCTGAGTCACCAGAAACTTCAGCTATGCTGGTCCTGAACGAGCTCTGATGGCTTACGATGGCGCTTTGATTTGGTTCTTGTTCTTCCTTTCATACCAGAAAAGTTTTGACTCAGCTGAGAAATCAGCGCTCCAGTTTGTAAGTCTAATCAACACAAGGAACCAAAGCCAGTGGACTCCAGCTGGAGGAGCGATGCGACGAGAATGTTTGCGTTGTGATCAACTTGAGGATCGAACCTCCTCCAGGATTCACTCAACGGCGGCGAGCTTGAACATGACCTCTGATCATCAGAAGGTATTTAGGCTTAAAACGGCCCCTCGGTTTAAAAATTCCACGGATGATTGTTCAAGTACACACACACATACACACACACACACACACACACACACACACACACACACACACACACACACACACTTCACTCGTGTCCAGCTTCCCTTTGGCAGTCATCATTAGGCCAACCCCCCTCTGTGAGGATACCGGGGCAGTCTGACCCTGGCCCGTGCCAGTGTCACCCCCCCGCCCTCCTCATCGTTCCTGCCGGCCAATGGCTGTTGTTCTACCCGGCGCCGCCGGCGGCTGTGCCCAGCAAGCGTTCCGCTGACTGGGTTCTAGAGGAAGTGGCCAAGTTCAACACAACACCTGATTGAGGACAACTGAGAGGAGTTTCAGCTCCAGGAAATGTCGATGGAGGCCGGATCTGATGAGGAACTTCCTAGTCGAGGCTCCCCCTCAGATGTGAGTGACGTAGCAGTAAAAACATCCTCAAACAAGAGCGACTTCCTTCCAGCCACCTGTTTGTCTTTTGTTGGCAGGTCTGCAGCTTTGTTTTTCTTTGTCTGAGTAAAGTGATGATGATTTCTATCATCCTGGGAGGGTCCGCACTTACAAACATGGACGAAATATTCAAGATAAAAGATTCACGTGGAGTCTGTTCTTGCCGTGATATCAGATCATTGTCATTTCTTTATTGGCATTATGCTGGGT
This sequence comes from Aulostomus chinensis, assembly GCF_037954235.1. Lineage (NCBI taxonomy): Eukaryota > Metazoa > Chordata > Actinopteri > Syngnathiformes > Aulostomidae > Aulostomus > Aulostomus chinensis. The sequence goes on along the minus strand of NC_141321.1, from coordinate 34,075,831 downwards.
GTTTTCTCAGATTTCTTCCTTTTATACTTTTTAAAATTGTCCGATTTTTTTGGCTCTTTTTTCACAGTGGGAGTGGAGGAGTGAACCTCCACATCCACCAGGCTCTCATCCAGGCTCTTCTGGCCCACAGTAGCTCCTCGTTAAAGATATTCATGCTTCCTCTATGCTCTTCTCACCAACTTCTAGTTTTCTTTTAAAGTGATAAAACTGTTGGCTTCCTTTAATTCATCTCAGATTTTCAGCTGTTTTCAGCATTGCTTCGGCGGTTTGTTTCAGCCGCCATGCAGCCGCCATGCAGCCGCCATGCAGCGTTCACTCCTCTGCGTTTGCTGCAGGACCTGCCTTTGAGCCGATTTGCTTGTTTCTTAGCTTCTCGCTGCCGTGTTGCATCACATCCTGTCTGATTCTCACGGAGCAGCATCATGTCATGCAGAATTATTGGCTTTTAAAGTGCATGCAGGTGCACTGTATTGGCCAGCAGGCACTGGGATGCGTGTTATGTGTCTTGTAAGTCAGTTGAAACTGAGGAAACCTCGTGACAGGAATGCTGTTGCTGCAGGTCGCGTCCCTCCAGCTGAGATCTTGGTGCACTCTTGCTCTCTGGGAATCTGGGCCAGTTTCTCACGCCCCCCGCCGTCCAATCCCCAGACCACCGGCACTTTAACATCACCTTCACTTCTTGATACATTTCTTCCCTGCTCACGCCATGTCTTTGTCTTAAATCTCTCTCCACCTCCGTCGTGGAGTCTTACATATGCCCCCCCATTCCAAGAGAGTGATCCTCCTGATCAAAAAAAATCGCCACTGTTACTTTTTCATCGTTTTCCAACATCTCCCTTGGCGTTTCATTTGTCGCCAAGCAGAGTTTTGGGCCGTTGCCTGTGTGAGGAGAGCGAGAGCAGCACAGGGCTCACACGGGGTTTTGTTGTGTCCCTTTTCCTTGAGGCTATGTGGATTCATCTCCATGTGCGCCGCCACAGTCACAGCGCTGTCGCTTGGTTATAGCTGAGTGAAAATGTACTATTGCACCCTCTCAGGCCAACTAATTATGGACTTTGATTATTCCCATTTTGTTTTAGTGAGTGCGCCGCTACTGCCAACAGGCGGGCCGGCAGAAAGGCCAGAGCCATTGATTGTCTCAGTTTCGGGCCTAATTGAGCCAAATGGGAATGGCTGTTGCCAGAGTTCACTCTCCTCCAGTGTTTACACGCTGATCCACCAGAGAGACATTCATTACCGCCTCGCTGAAAACTCCTCTAGACACACTCATACACACATGCATAAACACAAATACACCCGCATTTCGTAGTCATATTGATAAAGGGTGGAAGTTCGCAGTGGTCCGCATGTGCAGCTGGGCCTGCAGATGCTACTGGGAATTAATGCTGGTTTTCTAATGGTGCTCGGGTTTACATCACACAACCATTATTTCTGTCTCTGTTCTTGTCTTGATGTTACAAACTGAATGTGTGTGTTGGGTGTTCAACCCACACTGGCCCATAATTGCGTCCAAGTGAGTGTGGTGTAAGATTTGTTGTCTGATTGAATCATTAAAATTCATGCGTGTGAAGTTGCTTTCACAGGCATGTTAAGTGTGGTCAAGCAATCTGACATGAGAGAGAGTTTCTCTGAGACTCTTTCATTCATCTGGAATCCTTGTGCTGAGGAAGCAAACGCTCCGCTTTAATTAAGGCCAGAACAATTATATTTGCACCAATTTAAAAATCCTCTGTGTTGTGAAAGAGAGCTCATCCCGTGTGAAAACCTGGCTTGTCAAGATGGTAGAAATGCAATCAAGAAGCCTCTGATGAAAAGATTCTTTCCCCTCCTCTGCAGTTCCGAGGTTACTGAGGAATCTGAGAGCGCTGGAAATGTGACTTCAACAAATGATGTTGGAATTTGGCAAAAACAGAAGTGGGAAGTCGTCAGGGTTGGAAGGCTGCAGCTCCTCTACAGCAACATAAAATACCCAGAGTACAGCGTGTGCTCTACATTTAAAACCACGCCGCAGCCCGCAGCACGTCTTCATTCAAAGCCCAGAGGTCGGGAGTACGCAGTTTCACTAATAAGTAAGTTGTCAGGATGGTAATTTTCAGATCTCTCAGTAGATGCAAAGCCACACAATTTAAATGAACGTCAATTAATGCGATGATGAGGTGTAATGTGTCTGGAGAAAAGAACCCAGAGAGAATTATCACCTGAATGCAGTGGCCTGTCTCATGTGAATAATTGTGGCCTCTTCCAGCTCATTGTTCTGCATTCAAGGCCAGGAAATTAAGAGTTTTCATTCACTCTCATTAACCTCTTTTCTACCCATAAAGGAGCCGTTTCAGCTCACAAAAAAACACAAGACACAAAGCAAAGCGAAGCACAACTCACCACTCAGCCGGAGAGTTAAAGTTGGAGAAATCCCGACCGCAGCGACACATGCAGCACCAAAGATAAATAAATATTTCATGGTTTTTGTTGCTTCACAGCATTTAAAGGAGCCCGCCATCTTTCTGGGAAATCCTCTCACCATCTTGCCCTGCTGTGGCGTTTAGTGTTCTGCAGAAGTCCATTTATGAAAAGCCTCATTTAATCATTCTGTGCAGAGTTGTATGTTTTTAGCTATAATTCATAGCCATGACAGCAGTCATTGTTGAGGGGTGCAGGCCTCTGATGCGAGCCTGTCGCCGTGTCCTTGGACCTCCAACATCCCACCGTGGAAGTTTGTACTCCAGCTGGAGGAAATCAAAGTACGTTTTGAGAAATTCCTGAGATGCGACAATGACCTTTGACCACCAAAACCCCCGGGGACGTTTGTGGTATATTACCTCGCCAGGCTGCCGGATTTGGAAGCTCATGAGCCCACACAAGAATCCCTCTCGCCTGGCTTCGCGTCATGAACCTGTGTCCGCACTAAGTCATTCAGCCAATCAGCAAACTTCCTTTCCAGCACCTTCTCTCCAATTCATCCTCGAGTCACAGCCGATATTTGAGCCCCTCGGAGTGTTCCAAATATCGCGTTAGCAGAAAAATGCGACGTATAAACAAACCGAAAAACCTCAAGCCACCGCCCTGTGGCTTTCAGCGGCGTGGAGGCACAGAGCAGAGAACGCTTAATTGTCGAAAGTTGAATTTCTGGTGGGAGCAACAAGCTCTGCAGCACAATTTCTCCTGTTGTGTCTCCTTCAGCTAACACACTGCCGGCACATGGCAACAAGCCTGAAAGCCTCCAGAGAGCACAGGGGAGCGAAACATAAATCCTGTGTGATAAATCCATGCCACCAGTGAGTCTGGGACAACGACATAAAGCCATATTTCATTCCTCATACGGAGCTCCTTCATTGAGATCGGATTATCAGGGAGAGTAAGTGATGCAAAGAGAACACAATACCACTACTGCTTACATATGGATGATTTTATTACGCTGCTATAAGCCAAGCTTTGACACTGACACACAATCCAGGTGGCAAGTGCATGTTCACGTCAGCTGTATCTCTGAACCGGTGTGAATGTGAGTGTCACACTCCTACTGCCGCTGTCTGACTTGATCGTCTAAAATTCGAGGGAGAATGGATGGTTGACTGGTGATAAGTGGGTTTACGCATCAAGATAATTCACTTTACTTCTATTTGATAGACCTCTTCTCAACACAGTCATCATTAACATGAAAAATCCCTTTCATAAGACAGCCACAATGTTCATTATGTCATTATGTGGGTGAGCAACATTTCGTTCTCTTGAGTGCTTTTTTCTTCTTTGACTGACTCGGCAGAGCTGAACAGTGCCAGCTTGAGCGTAATCCTGTTGCACTGTTCTCAAGGAAACGTTTGAACACCGGCTCTAATAAGGCAAGTGGCAAAACCAGAAATTAACGATCATCATACAGCGTGTCTGACAAAAGGACCTTTTTAATGGGAGAGGCTACTGTAACCATGTGCAATTTAACCTGATCGACTCAGCAGGTGATGGGACTTTAATGCTAGAAAAACTGTCCACCTGAAAGGCTCAGGCCAGTATTGATTATGGCAGCATTAAACATTTAAGTAATCACTGCACTTAGTTAAATGATTGTGTAATGAATAATAGATGAGATGGAAGGTGGACAGGGTAATAAATGGTCTGGGGAATAATATCTGGCCATGTGATATTCAGCCATGCACAGGAACACTCACTTTTGAACTGCACCCGCTCTTCCTCCAGTGTCTCATGAATCAGGACAATTGCCTGGGGGAATACCACACACACACACACACACACACACACACACACACACACACACACACACACACACTTTCACTAGCATCTGCTTTCACTTGCTTCTTAGCCTGACCCAACTAACAACAGCGTATTTTCGAGACACTTTTGTATGATTTCCTATGAAGAGTTCCGTCTCATTATTACCGACGCTCTGCTGGGTTTGGTCGGCAAGTTACAAATGATCTCACTTCAAAACAAGGAACACAATGAACAAGTAGAACAATAAAGTGTGTAGGAGTGCAGTCACAGAACCTCCATTCATATCTGAGCAGCTCTGCCTGGCTTGATTAACTGGAGTCTCTTAAGCGGCCGTGTTGCACTGCACACAGCGCAGTCAGTCACTCGCTAGCAGGGGTTTGGGCTCCATGGTAGCCTGGCCGCCTCCCACCAGGAGGGCGAGCCCAGGCTCAGAACATCAGACATTACTTTTCTTTTCAGTGGAAAATGCAAAACAAGAACACAGGGAAAAAAAATGTTGCGATAGTTCTGCTGAAAACACCTGAAAAATCATGATAAATAAGCAGATTTGTAGACTAAAGTATCAGTTTTTCAGCATCTCTTCTCTTGTCTGAGCCCTTTGATGAGTGTTTGGTGTTTCAGTGTTTATGTACTGTGTTTTATGTTTTGCGCCCTAAAGATACTTTCTGCACTCTGTCGCACAAGGAACTGCATCAACAAGTTACCAACTGCAGTTTTAACCAGTTCAGATGGCTCTTGAATCACGTGAGTTCCACGTTTCCTCCGTCGTTCCCACCTCTACGATCTGCAGGGAGAAGAACAATCATCTTCTGTTTTCTTCTGTGGCCCTGAAAACTTTACTTATTTCCACGACAGAGAACAGAGAGCACGCTGTCAAACCAAGGAAGAACACATAAATGTGACGCGTACGTCGAAAACCCGTCCAAATGTAGAGGACGACCAAACGTAGAGCGATACTGTAAACACAGAACAAACCACAGGCACTCACACACTGCAAACACACAAACGTGCCTCAAATATGAAACATACACAAACAAAGACACCGCACCAAATCCACTAATGTGCTGTCGATAAAGAAAATGCAGCCAAAAATAGAACTGTGCTCAATCGAACCAAAACTAATCTGCGCTATAAATAATTCAAAGATGAAAATATGAACAAGTTCATGGAAGATACTGTTGAGCTGCCTGTGCTTGGTTTGCGCTCATCCAGAAGATTCCGTGTACATCTCTGGAACACCGGAACAATTCGGATCAAAGCAAAGAAGAAACTGAAAAGATTTAGGTGGTCAAAGGTCAAGGTCACCTGACAAAAACACAGTACCTCTCGAAGGCCTCGACTAACTTTCTCCCTGCAAACATTCACTGGGACTCGAGGACGACCGGAGAAAAATTTGCTGGTCAAAGGTCCCGGTGTCAGACGCCCATCAGGGAGGGCGACAGATATGACGCCATATTTCTAGGACACGCGATGTCGCCTGGACCATCAAAATGCTGAGGAAGTCCTCAGGTATCAAGCTGACCTGCAGGGGTGCAGGGCGGCGAACGATCAGAGCATCACATTTCTATTCTCTCCAATGACATGACGGGGAGAATTTTTAATATTGGTTGTGTGAGTGTAATACAGCACACACACACTCACACACACACACACACACACACACACACACAGCAATCACTGGCGCGTGTGTGTGTGAGAAGGACACCTTCTTCAATCACTTGATGTAAATGGGCTGAGGCCTGCTGCAATTTACAACACAGCCTGTCGTGTCTGATAAATTCAGGTCTGTCTCTGTGTTTATCATGTCAAGATGACTTCACTCTTGTCCCTCTTTAGCCCCGGCTGTCTTCCCCATCCACGCGCGTTTTGCTTGAAGCCCCTCATTTCCTTGGCGAGAGGGGGTGGTGGTGGTGGGGCACAAGTGAGACAGCTTGGTAATTAGTTCTCGAGCACGCTTGTGCTAAATATTCCTGCCTAATGACAAGGCCAAGCGGGTGCACTGCACCTCGCGGCCTGGGGTTCAATTTGATTCCACAAGCTCTGATCATAATCCAAACTTGTAGTAGAAGTAGGATGGAAAAACACACAAGTATGTGATTAAATAAAAGAACATAGATGTTAGGGCACACTTTGAAATGTACATCAAACGCAATGATTTGTCGGCCGTCAATAGTCTTTCTGGAGGGAAGGCTCTCTCTCTCTCTCTCTCTCTCTCTCTCTCTCTCTCTCTCTGTCTCACTCTCATTTAGTGAGATGATTGCCTCCCGCCGCCCCAGGGAGTGATAGCAACCACAAAGTCTATTACTTCCTGCAGCACTTTACTCCTACCAATATGAAACACTCAATAACAACAGGATCTACCTCATGTTAACTCCTATAGTCTATTAGCCAGACACCGTTCCTGCAGCAAATGGCGATACGAGGGAACCCCTGAGCAACATTATCCACACTGAAGTGACTCAGGGGATTCGTGCCAAGTCTGCTGCATCAAAATGGAGGATAATGAAATATTTCAAGGAGACACGTGAAGAAACCTAATAAAGAAACACAAAACTAACGAGCAAACAAACTAACTCAGGGGGGCTGCTGCTGCTGCTGCAGGATCACCGGTTTTAAATGCCTCCTTTGGAATTAGGTTAAGATGAAGAGTCCTCTCACCACGCAGTACACACACACACACACACACACACACACACACACACACACACACACACACACACACACACACACACACACACACACACACACACACACACACTCTCTCATACTCACTGCTGTGTTGTCACAGTGTGCTAATGGCTGGGCACTGTGCACCCAGATGCTAACCCCTGTTTTCTCCGCCAATGCAGAAGGATACAGCACATTCCAGCCTCCCGGGGCTCAGGTGTTAATTTATGCCACTGCACCACTTTTCCCCCTGACTTCACTGCCTGACCGCTGCCCCACTCGTCCCACAGCACGCCAGCACTTCTGTCCAAGCAGGCTAGCTTTCATTCTCCAAAATTAGCCTCCCCGAGCAATGGCATTCAGCTGCACAGAAGAAGTTAAACAAAAGCAGAGCGTAAACATTAGGAAAAGGCTTCTGACAGATATTTGACAGCGTATGTACACCTCATCAAGGTGATGTGGGGGTACGAGTCAACACAGGCTGAGATTCTCATATGATCGCAAGTGTGGAAACACTTGCGTCATGTAGCCATGAGGATGAAAACAAAGCAATTGATGGAAAAAAGAAAATAAAATCAGCACAGTGCAATAAACAACAAACAGCACGTCAGTAAGGAAGATTTAATGTATACTGCATCAAAGCATTAGCCATGAATCAAGAGGCAACCGGGAGAGCTGGATTCTCATGGGGTGTGTTTTACCAGAATAAGCATTCTTAATAGATGATCGCACCTCATTGCACCCAGGTCTTTTTTCTTGAAAGTGCACAGAGGAGAAAGCAAGAGAACGTCTGGGGGCAGAGTTCAAGTCGAGGCACGGCAACGGCAGCTGATGGCCGGTTAGGCTGATATGTTTGTGGTTGAGGGAGTTTCTGGGGCAGAGCCTCTCAGATGCTCAACATCCGCTCAGCATCTCAGAGCCGTAGCTTCAATTCATTATTAATGATCTGCGGTGTCACTGCAGTACATCCACTTCATTGTTGAGACATCACCTGAGACATCAATGCAGACGCGTGTCGACACACACATGCACTCAATAAACAAAGATGAAAGCTTCCAAGCACCCGCTTCTTAAGCCGTTTTCTTATTACTCCCTGTCACTCCCTCCAGGCTGGGGCCACTTTGGTGATGCCCTGAAGATGTAGATAGTGAGAGGATGTTCAAAAGTAATCGAGGGACCCTACAAAGGCTGTGCCTCGCTTCATTTCCCTCACAAAGCCCCTGTGCTGCCAACGGGCTGACAGACAGGGAGGCCTCGCACGTAGACAAATGGCTAGCAGCACTCTACCCCCCCCCCCAAAGGCATTTAAGACCACAAAAAAGACAAAGCCTCAATGGAAAATAGCAGGTGACAAAAAAAGAGTGGTAGCGGAGCCGAGATAGCCTTTACAATTCTCGTGTGGAGGAGCCGACACCAGGATGATTCACTTTGGTGTCCATCTTGACGGTCAGTTAGGGAATAGAGGAGCCCAACGACAGCCAGCCCTCCATCGCACCTCTGCTCCAAACCTGCTGGGATTGTGCCATTAAACTCCATTAAAAACAGATTTCATCACATTATCCTTGTTTAAGAGCTTTGTACTTGGCGCCAGAATTAGCATAGTAGCCTGTCTGTCAGCACTGGGCTCTGGTGTGAGGTATATTTAGAGGAAAAATCCAATAAGACATCAACTTCAGCTCAACTGGAGCCAGCTTCTGTCTGAGTAGATGAACAGACATTAATGTGGGCCTGTGAGTTGGCAGGAACTAAAAGTCAGCCTGGGAAACCTAATACCCAAAGCCTTTATTATTGAAATATTTATACAGGTAAACTCACCATATCTGTGCATCTCCATTTACAGGAGATATCCAGGCGTCAGACCAAAGCTGGAATCAATAAAACACAATTATAGCAGGACAACCCCTCGCTGGATCCTGAGTGATAGGAAGGTGGTGGATTAAAGCGTCAGGGGCTAAATGCACAGAATCGCCACAGGGGCAGAAATGTGACTGGACTGTCACTCGCGTGGCCTTGCTGCCTTCACTGGAGGTATTAGCGGCTTACAGCCCTCCTCACCATCCCTCGTTATTTACCATGGTCGAGCCTTTCTTTTTGTTTATCCATTGATTACTGATACCCCTGAGCTTTGGCAGTAGTTAATGTGCTAATGTGCTGTATTAATCTTGCTGGATGGCTGTTATGCTCCTCCGATAAATGGCTTAAATCTGTGAGAATAAAACCCTAAAGACAAACAATAACCTTGAAAACCACCGCCAGCATCTCAGCCCACATTCACATTCAAGGCAAATGCCCCCAACAAATCAAATGACCAGCAAGTCAACAGTACTTGTTTTGAAAAGGAGCCTCTGGAGAAGCATAAAGCCAAGGTCACAGGCCTGGGAGCCCCGGGTTCACGTGTAATAGATTTGAATTGTATTACAGCTGACTGATCTGCTGCAAATCACAGGCATTCCTGCAACACGCCAAGAATGATTCTCCAATATGCAAGTGATCAGCTATTACACACAACCTTGAGGAAATGTCAACTTGATTCTGCATGTGTGGCATGTTCACTTAGATCGTTTGTGGATATGTGAAGTGCGTAGCCGTGTGTGTGTGTTGAGGGGATGGGGGGTGGGGGTAAATGGTCGGGGTCTCTCAGTGTCACTGTAAACCCTCTGAACCAGCTTCCGCCCTCTAATAAGATTGAGCACCAAGCTGAGCTGAACAAGTGCCAGACACAGAGAGGTGGGACGGACGGAGAGGGGATCTCTAGGACGGGTGCAGGTAAACACCCCTCGCTGCAGCTCCCAGGCAGCTCTCGCCATTCTCAAGGAGAGCCCAAAACGCCCTTGTCAGGGAAAATCAAGTCTGAATCCTATTTCTTGGGGCGACAGTGGCACATGGCGGCTGAGACGTGCTGGAATGTAACCACAGAGACAATATTTAAGGGACTTGGGAAGAATAAAATTCCGCCCGACCAACACGATCAGCTTCTTTTATGCCTCCGCACCAGCGACAGCCAGCGGAGAAAAAACGTGCATTAAATAACAGCAGTTGTCTTCAGGTATTTTGACCAAAATTAGGACAATTAACTGTCCTGTCATTTCAAAAATCAAACACCGGCTTCAAGCGAGCGCAGGTGGTTTGTTCAGTGCTTGAATATCGTGAATAAGGTCGGTGCTCCCGACGGCGAAGCTCGCAGGCTGCCTGGTCTCAGCGCTGCTGCATGACTGCAGTGGAGTGTCGGGGTGGCTCGGCCCTGCAATTGCCTCCTCTCCCACCAAACTCATTTACTTTAAATGTTTTTTAAACACCCCTGCCTGCCTCAGGTAGATATTACTTAACTTAAGCAATTGGCAATTTGCAGGACATCAGCGCAGACCTCTGCATAATGACTGCTGAATCACTTTGGGGGACTCCAGTAATGTAGCATTGCTTCCTTGGGAGTCATGGATGTGCACAGAGCCTCCACAGCAAACCCTACCCAGCTGCTGCTGTTGTCAAGGAGTCTTCTTAACACGTCTCCTGGATCGCCGCGGTTGGGCTGAGAGTTTTCAGCTCTCCGCCCCAGGGGAGATAACAGTCACCGCCGTCAGTGACACGCGTGGTCGATAGGAGGTTGTCACTTTTAATTGTACTGCTGGTGAACTCAGGATAACCACATTTTTTAATGTCGGCTGACTGCTGCCTTCAGTACCTCACTTATCTGCTGGATGGAACATTGCTGGTGAGATTTCAGTCCCTGGTTGATAGTCACCAGCAGCTGAAAGTCAAATAAATACGCAAGCAAGGGATGAAGTCTGAAGAGAATGTGAGGTCACAGCTTTGGGTCAGCTCATATAACACGATGCCAGGAGTTAAATTATTGGTGTGTGACAACAAAACATGTACGAACAGTTGATATAATAAGTTGCAATCAGTTGTTTTGAAAAATCTCTGTGAAATTTATTGATCAGACCTTCCAAAATCCAGGAGGTTCAGCCCATCGCTGTCCTCACTGTGCAGAGGGAAGCAGCTCATTGGTCGGCTGCTCGCCGGAATCTAACTTTGGACGTCTCCTGATGTCATTATGAATCGAAACCTAATCTACTTTTTTCTACTTTTCTTTTAAACTAAGTTGCACAAATTCAGCTGACACAACATTCACCGGACTGTACCAAGTTCACCAAATATGCACCATAGACTAGATTCAGCATAAAACATCATTTTCAGAGTTGATTTTTTTGTTGCAAAAGATTATGTGAGTTTACATTTTTTGGGAAACAAAGTGTTACATTTTATGAAAATGCCAACTTTAAATCCAGGAAATTAATTTTTGTCCGTTGCATTTTGACAAAGAGTGTTGAGTCGTGGCCAACTGGACCGGGACATCCTTTCATCTGGTAAACTCTTCTAGCATTGCGGTGAAGTAGGACACAGTCAACTGCTGTGTGAGGCTGATGCTCCTCTTCCCAAAGACTGTTTCCATTTATTTATGGCCTCGGATGTTAATAAGGAAACAGAAATATGTACATATTTTCTATTCATATACTGTATATCTATATATCTATACAGATATATCTATATAGATATATAGATATATATATAGGTATATCTATCTATATATATAGATAGATATACCTATATATATAGATAGATATACCTATATCTGTATATATAGTACAATAAAAGCAGCAGATAAAATGGAAATGTGCATTACAAAGTCCACTTTAATTCTTTATAAGTTGCCTAAACTCCATGAAAATTCAGCTGTTCTGCCTGCCATGTTTTCGAGCTTTCAGGCACTGAATGTGAATGACATGAACTCGGCTGGCAGAAATCGATTTGGCACCATTGGAGCATCAGAAGGATAGAGGCTTAGGATCCTTTCAGATAGGGGCTCCAAATAGTCACTGTATCTGAGAATCCTTTGGAAATTTCAACAACGGGAATTCCAAAGCATTCAGCTTAGCTGCATCCAGTCGTATTCAGCTAGCGCGGGGAGAGAATGCAGAGAGAGAGACCTACATTCAAGTTGTTTGGTCCTCAACACCAATCCTTGATTAGTCAAAAGATGTGACAGGCTGGTCTTGTAAATTGAATTAAACTTGGTGCCACACTGACAAGAGCCTCTCCAGGAAAAGCCCCGCCATACTCAGCCAACCCCATCCCGTCTCGTTTTAGTGCCGTCACGTGTGCCCTTTGAAGCCGCAACAATCATTACAGTTTTACTCCTCACTGGTGGAGGGGTGGAATACAAAAAGGAGGAAAATGAAAATGAGAGAAGCCGGGGTCTCTGTGGGATTGTCTGCCCAGCACCACAGCTAGAACACCCAAAGAGCTTAAAGTGATATAAATGTCCCTGAATGACAGCATAAATCTGTATGATGACAAATAACCTCTTTGAAGCCTACACCGCAGCGAATGGGATACAATTTCGGTCCTTTAAAAAGGCAGGGGGACTTAAAAAAAGAGCCCCTTACAATGTCACAGTGGCAGTTTAGTCGTGTAGAAACTGTGAGAGAGGGAGTGAGGTGGTTATCTAAATAAAAGTGTCACGCCTGCTTATTTTTATATTATCTTGCAACAATACCTCCCCTGACAAGCTATCCCTGAGAATAAAGCAAACAATAAAGCAACACAAATTAATATAGATGTTTTTTTGTTTTTTTACGCTCCGTCTTACATGTGGTGCAATTCATCTCAATTCTGCACCCAGGTGCCAACATAATGCATAAACTTAGCATGCTGCCATGTAGCAAAAATTGAAATGGACTTGTGAAGAAATGAGCAATTTCCCTGTGGAAGAATTGGAAATTTTGCAAGGCTGTTGGTGGCTGACCTGTCATCAATCACGTCAGTGACGCTCAACGCGAAAGGCTGCTGGGAGGCTGAGAGATTCAGCCAGTGGGTGTTGACAGGTAAGAGCCTAGAAGCTAACGGCACACAGCTGAAATAACATGGAATATTAAAGACGCTGTGTGTGATAAATGCAACAAGAAAAACCTGCTGCTGCTTCAGTTGTGGGCGTATTTTTATGTAGAAACAGGTTCCCAATGCTTGTGGCTGGAGGTGGAGCCGCTCGAAAGAAAACTCAAAGCCCTCCAGCGAGTTTTTAAATCACTTTTCTTCCCCGATCTCACCAATCGATGGAAAATCTGGTCAATGGCTGGGAAAGAGTTTGCTTATTGGCGTCGATACTGCATGAGGCAAAGGGCGGCTCGCCTGTGTGTGGCACCTGCTGTGCGACTGCAGGACCTATCGGTGATGGTTGTGTTGGCCAAAGCTGAGGATGTCTCATTGATCTCGGATCAGGAGGAGGTGCTTCTAAACCTCCCGGGACTCATTCAATACGCGTCTCCACACACGCTCACCGGCGAGGTCAACGCCAAACAGCTAATTATTCAGAACAACACACTTCTGGAGCAGTGAGGGGAGATCCAGCAGTCCGCCACAGTGGCAACATGGAACTGGAAGTTGTGGAATGAGGATTAACAGCCAGGGACTGGACCAAATGTGTCATCATCATCATCATCATCATCATCATCCTCGATGGAGGGGAGTTGACGATCATTTGCATGACACGCTGATGATGCGTTTCCCTTTAAAATGGTTGGTGGCCAAATTTGCTAATCTGAGCCGGTGTTCTCAGGAATGCAGCTCCCCTCAACTTTCCCTGTAATTTCAACTCATAATCTAAGAACATATTTAAGGGGAAATGTGTTCTTGAGGTCCTTCTTGTGAATCTGGTTCCTGGTTGTTAAGATTTTGATGCAAACGCGTAAAAGTGTTTTCTGCTCTTCAAATATGTGTTTATGTCAAGTTGCACTTTTTTGTAATTGTTCAGAAGTGTGTGTGTGTGTGTGTGTGTGTGTGTGTGTGTGTGTGTGTGTGTGTGTGTGTGTGTGTGTGGGTGGTGTAACAGGGCTGCTGGTGGAGGGAGTTGGCTCTCCCCATTGTGTAGAGACCTCTCCACCATCTGCCAGCCTGCTCCCGGCCTCTCTGCCTGATCATGCCTGATGAAGACCAGATGTTTTCCCTGGCTGATGCTCCTCAGCAGGACCTCTTCTTGCATCATCCCAGCCCTCTTTGGCGAACACTCAGATAAACACACACTCACACACACACATTTAATTAAATTTCTGAATTACCCATACAGTAAATGCAACAACACACACACACACACACACACGGGCTCACACGTGCCCTCACACACACACATAATCATAGAATAATAATGATGAACATGTGAGTGAATTTTGTTCCCTTTTTCCTTTCACATATAGACACTATAACCTCCATCTGACACACACACACACACACGCTGATATTCAAATAATACAGGAAAATTATAAAAAACCAATTATGTATATTTCCAAGGAATTTATATATATATATATATATATATATATATATATATATATATATATATATATATACACACACACACATATGTGTATGTATATATATATATATATATATATATATATATATATATATATACTTACACACATATATGTGTATGTGTATATATATATATATATATATATATATATACACATATGTGTGTGTGTGTATATATATATATATATATATATATATATATATATACACACACACACATATGTGTATGTATATATATATATATATATATATATATATATATATATATACTTACACACATATATGTGTATGTGTATATATATATATATATACTTGCACACATATATGTGTATGTGTATATATATATATATATATATATATATACTTACACACATGTATGTGTGTATATATATATATACATATATATATATATATATATATATATATACTTACACACATATATGTGTATGTGTATATATATATATATATATACTTGCACACATATATGTGTATGTGTATATATATATATATATATATATATATACTTACACACATGTATGTGTGTATATATATATATACATATATATATATATATATATATACTTGCACACATATATGTGTATGTGTATATATATATATACACATATATGTGTGTGTGTATATATATATATATATAAAAATAATATTTGAAATGGGGCTGCACGGTGGAGCAGTGGTCCTCACTGTCCCCTCACAGCAAGAAGGTTCCAGGTTCGAGTCCTGGCTCGGGCACGGGGTCTTTCTGGGTGAGTCTCCATGTTCTCCCTGTTCCTGCTGGGTTCTCTCTGGTACTCCAGCTTCCTCCACAGTCCAAAGACATCAAGAGGGACCAGGTTAATCCAGACTCTAAATTGACCGTAGGCGTGGCTGGGAGAGCCAATGGTTGTCTGTCTCTAATGTAGGAATAAGCGGAAGATGATGGATGGATAATGTTTGAAATGCGCAACTCATCACCTAAATATTTTTTCTGTAAACTTCAATCTTGTTTGTCAGAAATTAAAAAAAAGAATCCCTGTAATATTCCATTATTAATCTAAAGTTCAAGATATCAATCATTAGTTTGAGTTCTAACAAATGTGGGATCAGAATATAGAAATCAGTCACACAGTTTTAAAGAACATCTACTTGCATTTACTTTCACACTGAGCTGATTTGCATTTACATCCTTGTTGTCATTTTCACCGAGAAACGGAATTTTTCTTTGTCTTCTTCTGACAAATATGTTTTCTGAGGGGCATTGTTGATGACGTGCAGCCAGGACGCCGCTGCAGTACCACAGTGTTTCATTTAAAATGGTATTTAGACACACAATTAGCTTTGAACAAATATTTCTGCTTCCAGCTGCGTGAAACTTGCAGTTGGTAAAATTGTGATAAGTTTCCATTTTTGATCACAGCCCTGAAAGAAATGCATGAAAACTGGTTCAAATAATGAACTCAGCTTTCTCCTAAACATCCTCAAGCTTCATTCCTAAATTAGAATCTCTGCGTTTGTGGAGCTGGAACGTCTCAGCGAGCGCTCGGCGTTGTCGCTGGGTGTGCTGGACCCTGGTTTCAGCGTCTGCTCTGTCAGAGCTGTGGGACCAGCTGGCGAGCGCTGCACACTCGTGCCTTTTGGTAAACATCCGCTCTCGAAGTCAGAAGTTGTGGCCAAACCTGGTCACAATTTGTATGAAAGTAAAAGGAACACGTCAAGATGAATCCATCCGGACGTCTGGGAACAACACAACACCACGCCAGGGAATTCAAAAATAACAACATGCACTTTTCCACCAGCTTTTCTTTTTTATATTAGATTTGGTTCTTAAAGCTCTGCTAATTTTTTGGGGGGGGGTTATTGAGAGAAAACTACCAGGCAGCAGCCATGTTGACCTTCGGGTTTCCCGTCACTGACCTTTGCTGGGACCGTGTCACGACTTGTGGAATTACTGAGACTCCTTTATTGATACAGCTGAGGTTTGTCTGGCTGCAGGAGAAGTGTGGGGGGAGGGATTAAACCACAGCAGGACGGAAACCCTCAGGATTACAACGTTCAAGCTGCATTAACGCAGCTAAAAAGGAGAATTAGCAGGCTTACTTTCCTCAACTGAACAAGGCAGCAATGATGGACGTTTGGTTCGTTTCCCATCTGTTGACATGAGTGAACTCCTTTAGGTGACCAGTTTGCACCTCGTCTCATTTGACACCACAATGAAAACCATGGCGAAGAGCAATTCCTCCAAAAATCGAGACCCTTATCAGAGAGGTGGAGAAGGAAATGCGTTCCATTTGGAATCTCTGTTCCTGACTGATGAATAGAAGTAATCAAATGAAGGCCTGGCTGGAATACAGAAACACGCATCGGCTCCCTCCAGGGAAGCATGGTCATTATGTACGGCTGCAGCTATTTATAGCACCCA
This sequence comes from Aulostomus chinensis, assembly GCF_037954235.1. NCBI lineage: Eukaryota > Metazoa > Chordata > Actinopteri > Syngnathiformes > Aulostomidae > Aulostomus > Aulostomus chinensis. The sequence continues at coordinate 34,059,159 of NC_141321.1, read as the reverse complement.
CAATTAAGAAAATAACAGTAATAGGAAGCTTTACACTCGCAGCGCCGGCTTTCCTCCACTCTTTTGGCACCAGCATCGCCTAAAATGATAATAGTCATTACATTTGTCTACACTGGTGATTTGTGAGTGTACAAGAGCATCTACATGCATGAGTCGGTCACAGAAATAGAAGTGTGCCTGCAGGGGCGCTGAGGATTAAGTCTACACGCTAGAAATAATGAATGTAAACAATGTATAATTTAAAATTATATCAGAATTGTCTTTGCCGATGGTTTGTGAGGAAGGGAAGTATTCAGCACACTCATTAGGCCTCTGCGGCGGGGGGGCAATCATGCTGAGTTTAGGCCTGACCTGACAGCGAGATCTTGTGAGAGTCACGGAGCCTCCGTCTTACCGCCTGATTGTCACTTGCTGCTTGTTGCTTGCACTCATGCGGTGGATTCAAGAAACATTTATCTTTAGGCCGTTTTTTTTTTTTTTGGTCCTTTTGTCTTCGTTGTTCTTCCCAGTGTTACATCAACAACTGACATTGTGAATCTTTAAGTCACGTGACTGACCAGCTGTTTCTGCTGCCGGCATCAACCAAAACCCGTTTCTGTCTCCAGACAGCAGCAACATGGCCGACAGCAGCTGGTGTGACAGGCTGCACGACAACGACAGCAAATAACAACAGCGACAATGACAATGACAGCGACAACTACAAAATAAAACAGGAAGCAGGAGACAGGGATCGTGACATGCACATTCCATTTTGTTTGCTACATTTCCACTGTTCACTTAAAATTTCCTTGAAAATGAAACGGGAACAGAAGCAACATCCAGCCTGTCCTTCCAGATCATAACTGACCTCAACACTTAAAACACTTTTTCCACCATTTTCTAAGACTTCCTAAACTTGGCTCCCGATAAATAGCTTTCCTTTGGTCTCAGCATGACCCCACTTTAGGATCTTAAAACACCGTTTTTCTCTTGCTGCACTGATCTTTATTTGTCTGAAATCATCAGCTCTTGAGATAACAGTGAGATCCAAAAGAACACTTAATTAGCTTATAAATGAGCCTGCTCAATATCAGAAATCTGCCCCCATGGTCAAATTATACTCTCCACCAAACTCCTCAAAAACTCTTGCTTTACGCGTTTCTATGGTAACCCATGAACTGGACAGGATCATTTGTCTCAGATTGATTTACTATTTTTCCTCGTACTCCCCCAATGGGAGGTTAGGAGAAACTGGTCAGAATTCACTAATCTCATTTATTTTTCAGATGAGAGAGACCAAGAATAGAGCAGCAGCTTTTCCTCTGGCTAATGTCATCAGATGAGTCATGACAACACGTAGCAGGCGCGCGTAATTATCTGAGTGAATAATGGTCGCAGTTGAGCTGCGGTTCATGGTAGGTAGACATGTCCTGTTAAAACACACTTTTGTAAACATGATCATTAAATATGATGTTGTTACCTTGACTGATGGACCTCAGCAGTCCTGGCTTCAGTCGCCATAAAACGAAGACAGAAAGTTCCCATTTGAAGTGTTCACACAGACACACACACACACACACACACACACACACACACACACACACACACACACACATATATACATATATGTATATATATATATATATATATATATATATATATATATATATATACACACATATAAATGTGTGTATATATATATATACACACACACACACACACACACATATATATACATATATGTGTATATATATATATATATATACACATATATACATATGTGTGTGTGTGTATATATATATATATATACACATATATACATATGTGTGTGTGTGTATATATATATATATATATATATATATATATATATATATATATATATATATATATATATATATATATATTTACAAGTGATTAACTGGGATTCAAGCCATGTGTGTATGATATCATCTGCTACAGCTGCAGGCGACTGCATATGGATTAACGTGATTCAGTCCAGGGAACGATCACAGGAGGAGATAACGGGCCGTCGCGAACCGATGAAGGATGCAGTTCTGCGCTTTTGCCTTCTATGGTAAATCTGAATTTGTGCTTTCTATCCATACTTCCTTCCAGCGCTAACATCCTCCGGACCGCCGCGGCCAGCTGCTGTCACTGTCAACTGACAGTGAGTTTGCAGGAAAATACTGGGAGAGGAATCACAGCTGCATGGTCGCCACCTCTGAGTACATGGGTCCACGATGACGTGACATCACGGGCTTAATCACATGTGAGCACACACCCAGACGCAGCAGTTAATTAGGATTCGCAACACCATGAATTATACAGCAAACTGCATCTTCTATAGATCAAATCAGACACTAAATAAACCCAAGGAAAATACAAAAGCAGTGGAGATAATTAGTTACCAAGAGATTGTTCATGCAGGTAATTGCATTGCCCCCCCCCCCCCCCCCCCCGCTGTTTTTATTTTAATGATGTGATTTGGTGAAGAGCTCCTCTCTGGAAGAGCTCTTAATAGAGGTGGAGTTCCCAGGACAGTAACAGATACCCTCAGCCGGCCTGTCAGCTGCGCTCTCCGATGACAACATCCTGTCAGAGACGCAGCTCTGGCTCCATGAGAAATGACATGTTCCGTTACGTTGGCACAATAATTGCATGATGTTTCTCAGGGTATCAGTCAAACGTTGATGATTTAAGACGTAGCTGAAGGCGACAGGGTTGTAATCGCTTCTCCGAGAGGAAACCGTTGGATTCATGTTGATCTGAAAAACATTTGCGCTCACTGAACTCGTCCAGCGCTTCATCTCACCAAGTCTTAGGTGTTTCCTTTTTTTTTGTTTGAATACTTTGCTGCAAAACATGAAGTGTGCGTCAAAAAGCGTGCATGACCTGGACGAGAGTGTTTGATAGCACACAACCACGCCCACATATTTGGCCTCAGTTCAGCCTCAGAGTTTAAAAAAGTCAAAGAGATTGAGGGATGCAGCCCAACTGCGCCGCCCAGGGACTTCCAGCCATGTAGAGAAGTACTTACAATTACAGTATTACTCACAGTATTAACAATTTGATGAAGCCAATAAAGGCCACACAGCTTTTTTCACGAATGAACGTCAAAACTAAAACATTTTACTGAATGATGGCAATTTAAAATGGCAATAAAGGGCTTTGGAGGAGGAGGAGGAGGACCAGAATTGTTGCAGGAGCCGGAAATAAACGAGCAAAATGGTAGATTACTGCATCTACACAGCCCTTGGAGTCCACAACGCCTGACGGTGCTTCGACAACACCCCCACACACTGATGGGAAGGCATCAGGAGCAACAGTAGGGGTTCAGGCTCAGGGACTCGAGCACAGTCCCTGGAGGAGCAGTACATGAAGGCACACAGCAATTCCTTTTATCCTAATTTTTAAAACTTCATAACTGATGAATCAATGGAACGCACTGGATATCTGGAGGTGTCCGGTGTCAAGCGTTCCACCCGCCACTCAGGGCGCCTCTCTCGAGCTGCTTTGACCCACCAGCACAAATCTCTCTCCCGTTCAACAAACGCAGCCAAAATTAAAACTCTCACCTCAAGCAGACCTTGACAATCTCAAGCATGTTTTCCTCTCTTCAGCTTTGAAATGTAATATCCAGGACAACACACCGTCAGTCCAAACCTCACAACACTGCGACAGCAGCGCATGCAGGACTCTGAAACCTCAAGGAGGCCTTGCTGCCAGCAAAAATGGACTGTGACACAAGTGGTGTGGGTCACTCCTTCTGCCTCAGGAGCTGATAGAAGGAACAATTAACTCCAGTTACATGGAACCTGCACCCAACCTGGAGGAGGTTACAGAAGAGCAACAGCATACAGTGTGGCATCAGGCTGACAGCAACTTGAAAATGGCAGAATGGTGGGAAAACGCAACTGCAAAAGGAAACCAGTCTACTGATACATAACGATGGACAAGATCATTAATTTTGTTTGTCTTTAAATGGAATAAAATAAAGTGGACAAGGCCGGGTTTTCACAGAGCTCAGCGGGGTGTGTGTGTGTGTGCGTGCGTGTGTGTGTGTGTGTGTGTGTGTGTGTGTGTGTGGGCGGGGGGGTTGCTGCAGGAACTCAGGAGTCGGTAACAGGAAGCAGCGCTCACCTCACAGAGACGCTGAGACGACAGAGAGCAGTAATTCTGCTTATTGATCACGAGGCGATGCATCAGGTGAGAAACTACAGGTGGAAGTACACAAACACACTGAGGAATTTAACTGTGATACATACAGTAAAAAAAATACACACACACACATAAATACACACAGATATATGTATATATACATAATACTGTATATGCAAATATCTATATACATATAGACATACATATATACGCATATAGAAATACATATACACAGATATATACACAGATATATTTGTGTATATATACACACGTATACAAATATTTCTATACATAGATACACACATGTATAGATCCATGTAAATACACATACATACACACACAGTATCAAGAGGGTGGCTCAGATTCAGACTCAACGTGAACCAGGGTGAGTTCACGGTGCATCATGAGCCTCGGCTGCAGAAACATAACCAGGCTCCGTGTTCATCCACCACCGGTGCTGAGGCCGAGTCCATCATTGAAGAGCAGTCACTCTTTGAAGGCCCAGATGGGAATGAGTGCAGTCGGACAACATCAGACGACTCGATGAAGACAGAGATCCGCCTGATGGTGGATGGTACAGCGCTTTCAGAGCACAGGGAACAGAAACCACGCCACACGGGCTTGGAATTAAAACCAGACCCACGTTGGGTACCGCAGACCCCATATTGGGAACAAGGATGAAACAAGTGCTCACGAGACCTCCCTGTCCTCGTTGTTGAGCAAACGGAACGGGAGGCTACACAAGGACACGCTGACGTTGGGGCTGTGGAACCGCTTCTCTCTACCAGGCTCGTCTTTCCCTACACTGCCGGCAAGAGTGTGACGTTCTGAGCTGTGAAGGGCAGTCTACCTTTTTGATGGACAGACAGATGGACAGACAGACAGATAGACAGATAGATGATAGATAGATAGATAGATGATAGATAGATAGAAAGATGATTGATAGATAGATAGACAGATGGATAGACAGATAAACAGACAGATGGATAGACAGATAGAAAGATAGATAGATAGATTGATAGATAGATAGATAGATAGATAGATAGATAGACAGACAGATAGATAGATAGATGGACGGATAGATAGACAGATAGACAGATGGATAGACAGATAGACAGATAGGTAGACGGACAGACAGATAGATAGATAGACAGATAGATAGATAGACAGACAGACAGACAGACAGATAGATAGATAGATTCATAGATAGATAGACAGAGACAGACAGATAGATAGATAGATAGACAGAGAGAAAGATAGATCGATAGATAGACAGAGACAGACAGACAGATAGATAGATAGATTGATAGATAGATAGACAGAGACAGACAGATAGATAGACAGATAGATAGATAGATGAATAGATAGATAGACAGAGAGACAGATAGATAGACAGATAAACAGACAGACGGATAGACAGATAGAAAGATAGATAGATAGATAGATTGATAGATAGATAGATGGACGGATAGATAGACAGATAGACAGATGGATAGACAGATAGACAGATAGATAGACGGACAGACAGATAGATAGATAGACAGATAGATAGATAGATAGATAGACAGACAGACAGACAGACAGACAGATAGATAGATAGATTCATAGATAGATAGACAGAGACAGACAGATAGATAGATAGATAGACAGAGAGAAAGATAGATCGATAGATAGACAGAGACAGACAGACAGATAGATGATAGATAGATAGATAGATAGATAGATAGATTGATAGATAGATAGACAGAGACAGACAGATAGATAGACAGATAGATAGATAGATGAATAGATAGATAGATAGATAGATAGACAGAGAGACAGATAGATAGATAGATAGATAGATAGAGACAGACAGATAGACAGACAGAGAGACAGATAGATGGACAGACAGACAGACAGACAGACAGACAGATAGATAGATAGACAGATAGATAGATTGATAGATAGACAGATAGATTGATAGATAGATAGATAGATAGATAGACAGACAGACAGATAGATAGACAGATAGATAGATTGATGATAGATAGATAGACAGACAGACAGATAGATAGACAGAGATTGATAGATAGATAGATAGACAGACAGACAGATAGATAGATGGATAGATAGACAGATAGATAGATGGATAGATGGATCGATAGATGATAGATGGATAGATAGATAGACAGACAGACAGATAGATAGACAGACAGATTGATAGATAGATAGATAGACAGACAGACAGATAGATAGACAGATAGATAGATGGATAGATAGACAGATAGATAGATGGATAGATGGATCGATAGATGATAGATGAATAGATAGATAGACAGAGAGACAGATAGATAGATAGATAGATAGATAGAGACAGACAGATAGACAGACAGAGAGACAGATAGATGGACAGACAGACAGACAGACAGACAGATAGATAGATAGACAGATAGATAGATTGATAGATAGACAGATAGATTGATAGATAGATAGACAGACAGACAGATAGATAGACAGATAGATAGACAGATAGATGGACAGACAGATAGATGGACAGACAGACAGATGGACAGACAGACAGACAGATAGATAGACGGACACAGGAGTGGTGGACTGGAGCTACCACACATCTCAGTGCTGTCAGAGGAGACGGAGCAGTGACCACATGACAGCAGACAGCGTTCTGTACTTGAGTGTTTGAAATGTTATCCCATTCTGCTTGGAAAAAAAATGCTCAGCCAAGATGATCCCATTTTAGGCTTTTACAATCCCCACTCCTCATCTCCCCCGAGGCTTCAGTGCATCTTCTCAGCCTCAGATGACTCATTGCTTTAGAAGCTGAAATCTTTTTTATGCAATTAAGTGCAGCTCTTTCTTTCATCTTCCATTTTGACACACCTCAATACGGGGATACAGCAGAACTTCATTCATCGGGATGCATGTGTTCTTAATCTAGGCCGGCGCCATTAATCAGACATTAATCGAGATTAGTAGGGATTAAGGCTGAACGAATAAACCTGTATTGAAGTCACAATATGGGTTATTGTGAAGTCCTGCAGCCATAACTGCTGGAAGGAAGATAGCGTCTTCAATGAGGCACTGTGGCGCTGCAGAGATCTCCCAGCATGCATCACATTCCACAGATTTAAGAGAACATCTTTGTTTGGTAGAGATCTCCACCGAAATCACACCATGATGCTTCCAACATGTTTTAATGTCTAAATGAGAATAATTACACAGGAACAACAAAGCCTTGATGATGGTGAATGACACCAGCGTCTCGTTGTCAGAGTACCTGCACACAAACATCAAGGCGATGGCTCTTGGTGGGCAGACCTGCTTGACGGCCCGTTCAACGAGAGGCTGAATCCCAATGCGGCCAATTGCAACGTCCGTCAATAACTTCTCTTAAACTGTTCAACGCATCCGAAGTGCAGCTGCTGTCGGAGAACTGTCAAGATCATGTCCTGGCACCGACTCTGAAGGGTGCTGTTTGTACTTGTACTTGATTTTGTAGAATTACAACATGACGAATGAGTGAACCGTCCAGTCGTTCGATAGCATGAGCAGCAGATTTAAAAGAGTAACGAGGTCCATGTGTGCCTGCGTGCTGTAAGGAAGGAGAAACCTTCTCCATCGTGTGTAGGCTCACAGCTCATCCCCGTCCAGGTTTGAGACACAGGTTTGGGGCATTTTGCACAGTTTGCCATCGCCACCACCTGCCTTGAACATTCAAAGGAGTAAATAGGGAAAACAATGCACTTCCATTTGCCCGAGCGCTCTAACGTTCACACCTTGAATCACAGATTTAGATTCTATTCTGTTCCCTTGACTGAAGCCGACTGGGTGTCCGCGGGGATTCGGCCGACTTCCCCAGCACAGCCAAAGGTCACGCAGCAGAGGTACGGCTTTCTAATGCAATGCCCTTTTGTGGCGTCTGAACTGCCTGCATTGCATTCCCCTCACACAGACTTCTTGCGGGAGAGAATCTTTGAGAAGCAGGATAAGGAGAATAGCATTGACAGCAGTTCTAAAGGGCAATCATACAGATAATTCAGTCCAATGGCCTCCTTTATTGAGATGAAGGCGCCAGCACCGCCTGATATTGTATAAACAAAGCAACGGCCATTTCACCGCGTGATGGCCGAAGGACTCTGATAGATGCAGGCAGAGGCACTTTCTCGTTTGACACCAGCTCCACTAATGTTGTTTCCCGGAGAGCCGGCGCCATCGTTCACCGCCATCGCTCTGAACTCACTCATAAAAAGTACAAGTATGTTTTTATGATGTCATTCGGCCAGTTTTGGTCGTATCACTTTTGGCAAGTGGTAAACTCATTGGGAATCTCTGATGAATTTTAGTTTTCAGTACAATCAGTAAACCGGTTTGTCAGTCGGCCCAGCACTTACACACACACCAAAATATCACAACTCTCTCATCATCTCATCTCCCAGAAGTGAGTGGAACACAGCTCATCCAAAACGACATGCCAGCAGCAACAACGACGCTGAAGCTGGGGTTCGTGGTTGCTGGATGTTGATTCACCAGCAGGAGGGGGCCGCACACGCTCACCGGCCGTCAAGTGGGAGCACATGAATCTCGAGCTTCACGTCCCCAACAATCTCCTGGTACAAATGTCAGCGTGAGTTCAACATTGTCCGTTTAATGGCACAGCAGGTTGATGATGGGCCACGAGCGCGATCACATCAGAAACTGGCACGGGTGTGAGGACTCCTAGCGTTTGGACCACGGGAGATTCACTGATTCTTAATGCAACTCAAAAAATAACGCACAAATTATAGAATATGTTTCTTTTATTGCACAAGTGTGAAGTCATCCTGGAAACAGCGACTGCAACGGGGCAGCTGGGTGAGCGACTGAAGGTATGAACGTCAGGAACTTGTTTGAAGCATCTCTTTCCCCGCCGTGGCTGTCAGTGCAGGGCCAGTTAGACGCGACGTTCAGCCCCCGCTGACCCACGGAGGTTTAAATTTGTATTTTCTATGATTTCATAGATGCATAGTTTGACGACTCTCCCCAACCCACCGAGTTCCACACCACAGGTTACTAAAACTAAACGAGGACAGTCAAGGTTACTGTTGAGAGAGCCAGATATACCTTCCAAAATGTGCAGCGCCGATGACGCTCCTGTGACAGACGGCGATCTTGACAGCATATCTGGGTGATTTAGATCATCAATATTTCCTCTCTGACGCTGTGTTAGACCAGCAGCTTGTTTGTATGTTCAAATGCTGCTTTAATGTCTGACGCAACCTGTTGCAAGAGCAGAGAGTGAGAGCAGAAGACAGCAGCGAGCAGATATGGGATTAGTGGGGAAAGTAATTCATCCCCTTCTAGCAATTAGAGCATATTATCTCTGTAATTACGATTATTATCACTGTTAAAAAGGAAAGCATTTGTAAAGAGTGCTGTTCACGACATTGCACATGACTCCCTTATTATGTCAAAATTCTTATTAAAAATCTGGAAGTACAATTATGTCAGCTGGCGAACAGTCATTAAATCTAGCATGAAAGCCCGCCTGATATCAAATGGTGAGATTCAGCCTCTCTTCCAGCCAAAGTCTCTCTCCACCATGCAGCCGAGCTCTGTCACGCTCTGCAAAGGCTCAACAAAGGACACTGCAGTCCCATTAGCCAAGTAAACAAATCAGAGTGAAATGAGATGCTTTTTATACTGAAACAATGGATTTCCCACAGGAGAAAATATGGCGGGAGATGAAACCCAATAATGAGGCACGTGCTTTTACAGAAAGCCCAGGATTGGAGGCTGGAGTGAAACAGGCCCCATCCACGCTTCAAAGATGAAAAATCCTGACGACGGTTTATGGATTGAAATGAGGCTGCTCCGTGTTTGGGATTTACTCGCAATTCTGGGTTATCTGAGATGAGACAGACACAATTTAGCATTCACAGCCAGACACTTGCATTCATCTGATCGTTTAAGAGGCTGATTTAGAGATGGCTTCCACCGTTTACTATATTGCATTACCATACTTTTTCCAATTCCAGTGTAAAATTACAGGATTTGCAGCAAAATAACTGGATGCAAATTCACATTGTGAAAAAGAAATGGTAAGTTGCTATCAGCGCTGATATTTTCCCTGAACTTTGTGATGTAAAAACATGTGCTCCATACTAAGTGAAAATCAATTTGGCCATCTTAGATTGACACATCCCTCCTCACCCAGCAGTGCGCCTGCAATTATTGTGCAGCAGTCAGTCTCCTCTGAGGATGATGCCTTTTTTAATTTCTTTTTTCTTGGGGGGGGGGGGGTGGGGGCATGGCTTTAAAGCCAAGAAAGATTAGAACTGGATAGTGGCGACCCTTTGCTTTAGGAGGGAACTCTTCGGGGACGTGAGGTTGGTGGCTTCATCTGTGAGACGGAGGAGACCCTCCCAGCAGCTGCTTTAACTCAGAGGGGGTCTAAGTACGTCTGACAGAGTATCGATTATCTCAGGTCTCATGTGCACCGGGACTGCATTAACTCTCGACAGCCAAACAGACATCTCACACACGTGCAGGCCCCCAATGACCTGAAGACGGATGGCTGAAGAATGCTGTCAAGTCACAGGACGGACACACGGAGAAGGCGGCGAGCACGACTGATGCTTCTTCATGATAATCAGAGCAGTGATTTGATTTACTTTTGCTAAATGCAGGAGCCAAGAGGTCTTTTAAAGGAGTGCTTAAAAGCAAAATGTGCTCATCACCTCAGCCTCTCAGAATCACTCACGAAAGATCCTAAACGAGCTCTAATTGCTCGCATGATGATTTAAAATTGCCTCATTCAAAACTGCAGGGAAAATATCAAGCGTTCACTGTTTCATGAGAACTGAAACAAAGCTGGGCGGCCTGGTGGAGCAGTGGTCCTCCCTGTGGCCCCCCATCAAGAAGGTTAGGGTGGAGCCCCGGCTGCAGCACGGGATCTTTCTGGGTGAGTCTCCATGTTCTCCTGTTCCTGCTGGGTTCTCTCTGGTACTCCAGCTTCCTCCACAGTCCAAAGACATCAAGAGGGACCAGGTTAATCCAGACTCTAAATTGACCGTAGGCATGGCTGGGAGAGCCAATGGTTGTCTGTCTCTATGTGTTGGCCCTGCCATGGACTGGTGACCTGTCCAGGGGGAAGGCTGCTGGGATAGGCTCCACCCCCACCACCCTGAACAGGAGAAGAGGGGGAAGATGGAGGGAGGGATGAAAAAAAGATGAACCAAAAGGGCACTGAAGCTCTGTTTAATGTCACTGGACTCAACTTTGGCCAGACTGAGCCTGCATTCCAGTATGAGCCTGGCGTCGGACTCAACTTGGACTGAAAACCAACAAAATCACCAACCGATGCAACAACAACACCTGCGTACTTTACTTCGTGGTTACAACAGGTAGATCTTGGCGCCTTCACAAAGAAGCTGCTGCCGGTTTCCTACGTCAAACAGACGTTGGTATTAAATACCCTGCCACTGAGTGTTGGTGTCCTGACCTCACAACCTACATTGAAGTGATAACCCATGATGCTGGTGACCAGCTGGGGTGAAAGGTGTCTCAAGTGGTTGCCTGGCAACCACACCTTGGATAAAAGTCCCGCAGATGTGTCCTAAGTAATGAGGACAGAAGCGCACCTGTGCAGAAGTGGCCTTGAGTGTCACACGCCTTGCAAGACCACTGGTTTAGCCACAATAATTCGGTCTGGTTGGTGAGATCTGTAAAGTCTACCAGAGCTTTGAGGTCTCGCCACAGCCACCACATCCATTTAGACCCTGCTGAGGTGACGTGGTGCCCTGCAGTCACACCAGGCGTGCCACTCTGCTCAGCTGAGTCTCTTCAAGGACTTTCAGAGGTTAATTACCCAAACGGTTCTTTCAGAGTTTCACTGTCAGCTCTTCCCATCCATCTCTTGTGATTATTTGTTAAATTGTAAATTCATGCTCTTGGCTCGTAAAGCATTCATGAGCACTAAACTGAGAGATTTTGTCGTAAACAAGGTGTCAAACATGTAAGAAGAATGTGTCTGCGAACCTGATACAGACAACAGAAGCGCTGCTCTGCGTTGAGCAGCATGAAGCCGGCCAGGATGGCACGATCAGGTTTGGTAAGTCATATCTGGGGCTCAAGCGTGATTTGACTGGGGAGCGCGATACCTGCACTCGTCTACAAATACTGCAACGTTGTTTCACAGTCAGTTCTCATGCCACAGTGTGTTTATGTGTCTGCTTGTCCCCGTTGTACCTACATACACCTGCTCCCTCCCACTGTCTTTATTACACATGATATTAATGTAGAGCAGGGCAGCAGGTGACATTTTTATTGAATTATTTACAAGGGAAAATAATGACAGTGGGGTCTCGGTGCTAAACAAATAAATAAATCTGATCTGTAATCAAATCCAGGGATGATGTATGTGGAGCAGGATGTTATTAGGTCAGGTGATCGGTGTTCGCAGCGCCAGCAGGGAAGACAGAACGCACCAGAAACGAGCAAAATGTAACTCCTTTTTTTTTTTTTTTTTTACTTTGACAACGGATTTTCTATCTCAGGGAATTAGTTGATGTCAGAATTAGTAAATCACAGCTGGAGGTTTTATCAGACTGCGGTGCTTAAACCAGGATTATGCGACTTTTAAAAAAGAAGAACACGCTGCTCTTGATCAGGACTCGCCTTCAATTAACGGCACAGTTCTGTTGTTTTCATTCAAATGATGCGAAATAAATGACAATGAAGTGCATTGATGGATTGAAGTCGTGGATGAAGGTGAAGACGTTTGTGTGCAGGAACCAGAAGTTGTTTTTCTGTCTTTCACACAGAAACAAAACCGTTTTTTTTTTTTAAAGAGAAAAACAGTTGCAAGCATCTTGTCAAGGAGCTAAAGACCGCCTGCTGTCATCGACACCTGGCTGGTCCGCCCTCCTCACTCATCATCCTCTTCTCTCCACCTCCTAAATAACTCACATAGAAACTTCCAGACTTACACCTTCTCTCTCTCTCTCTCTCTCTGTCTCTGTCTCTCTCTCTGTCTCCCTCTCTCTCTCAGGGGATTTTGCCAAATTCACGAAATATAAATGTCCCAAACTTCAGGGGGGGGTTGGACACAAGCATTGTTTGAGTGGACTGGAAAGGTTTGCAGCGTTTATCGACGGTAAACGGGAGACGAGGACAACAAGAAGGAAAGACGTGCTTGGATTCCTTTTTGATCATGACTCCCACCCTGCATCCGTCTGTGGGCTTCCACACACTGAGCCAAGCCTGGTGTTTTTTTTCATCCGCTGTGTTTTGCTGCACTTGACACTGGCGATCTTTACCTTCCTGCAAGCCCCTCTCCACAGAATCATCCAACTCAAGAAAATCAGGAATTACAGGTTCCTTTTGTTTCCTCTCCACAGTTGAAGAACTGTACTGAAAAAAATTAAAGCAGTTTTCTTCCAGGGTGCTGCTGCTTGACAAGACAGAACAACACAGTCCTACAGCATAATGGCGGTCTTATTTATTACCCTGTTGTGACTGCAGAGTTGGACTGCTACTTAGGAAGAACACCTGCAAAGGTGTGTGTGTGTGTGTGTGTGTGTGTGTGTGTGTGTGTGTGTGTGTGTGTGTGTGTGTGTGTGTGTATAAAAATCTATAACTTGCTGAATGCTTTCTGATGATGCTTTTGCTGTAATGGGCCACATCACTGTTGGATGAAGCACTCCCGTGTCATTGGTTGCTGTTGAGAGCACTTTTAAGTTGTTTGAATAAGTGGTTTTGTGAGAAATCCACAAGAAGCAAACGGCCTGAACATTTAAATGGGCATTGCATTCACCATAATGAATGAATGGTATGAATGTGACGGTGCCACGCTGGGTTAACTCGTTTCTTAAAGTAATCAGAAATGCTTTTTTCAGCCCTGCTTTACGTCTGTGTGACTCTGGAATACCCACAGAGCCAGCCACGTCCTGCAGCTACTGGATACTGATGGCTGACAACTGCAAAACTGCCCCAGTCTTCTGTTCACAAACGCTTCAGTGCATCACCACTGGAATCTTTATCCAGTGACCACAAATTGTGGTCACTGGATAAAGATTCCAGCTGGTGACTGCACTGACAGCGTCCTTGTGCACACAGAAGACTGGAGGCACCGTTATGCAGTTGTCAGCCCTCAGTTATCGCTAAGCTGAAGAGACAGTGGCTGGCTCTGTCGGTACTTCCAGAGTCACACAGAAGAAACGCAGGAGGGGAAACTGACTCTTGAGTTCAAGACCGCAATGAGCGAGTACGTGAGAGGTTGTAGTATCACTTTAAGCAGTACGGATATGCTTTACCAGTACCATTGTCAGAACAACAGCATCAGTGACGTGACAATTATATGCATATACACACATATACACACATATACACACATATACACACATATACATACATACACACATATACATACATACACACATATACACACATATACATACATACACACATATACACACATATACACACATATACATACATACACACATATACACACATATACACACATATACATACATACACACATATACACACATATACATACATACACATACATACACACATATACATACATACACACATATACACACATATACACACATATACATACATACACACATATACACACATATACACACATATACATACATATACACACATATACATACATACACACATATACACACATATACATACATACACACATATACACACATATACACACATATACATACATACACACATATACACACATATACATACATACACATACATATACACACATATACATACATACACACATATACACACATATACATACATACACACATATACACACATATACACACATATACACACATATACATACATACACACATATACACACATATACACACATATACATACATATACACACATATACATACATACACACATATACACACATATACATACATACACACATATACACACATATACACACATATACATACATACACACATATACACACATATACATACATACACATATATACATACATACACACATATACACACATATACACACATATACATACATACACACATATACACACATATACACACATATACATACATACACACATATACACACATATACATACATACACACATATACACACATATACATACATACACATACATACACACATATACATACATAAATATATATACACACATACATATATATACACGCATATACACACATACATACATACAAACACATACATACACACATATACACACATATACATACATACACATACATACACACATATACATACATACATATATACACACATACATATATATACACGCATATACACACATACAAACACATATAACACATACATACATATATACATATACACACATATACACACATACATATACACACACATGGTTGGCTGATACCACACTCAACAAAAACTTTGCCGGTGTCATCTTGTTACCATGGGAGAGAATTTTGTAAATAATTTCTTGGTATCTCAGCTGGTTGCCTGGCAACTGTGTGGTGAATGTGGTAAAACCTGAATGAGGCCTAAGTCACTCAGTCACCTCACAGATTTGACTCAAGGTCAAACAATGGTGTGTGAAGCCCAACCAAATGTCTGATCATCTTATTTTTCATTTTACAGATGCGCTCCTGCAATGCTCCTCCACAGAAAACCACCGACGGCTTTACGAATGCAGCACGGGTGGCCCTCCGTACCGGTTTGGTAACGGAGGCTGTCGTTGAGTCAGCCACACCCCTCAGTTTCCTAGATTTAAGGAAACTCCCAAAATGAATAAATACCATGAAGACTCCCTTTTCAGCTGAAAAAACAAATCATTTCCACAGATTTAGCCACTGCACTGGTAAATGCCATGCATTTTTAAACTTATTGTAGCGCCAGCTCTGTCACTGTCTCACCTGAAGGTGAAACCTGATGGATATCTAGAAAAAATGGTTAAAGCTTGTTGTGAACGGGGGCGGCACTTGAATTTACTGGGAAGGTATTCCTGGCATCCAGGAGGAACTCCTCTCATAGCTCAGTTCACTCACTGGAGAGTCCTTTCGGTTTTACTGCTGATCCTCAAGAGCAAGATACAAAGTGTCCCGCGGCCGCGTGCAATCACGCCGAACCGTCGTCAGAAATATCTGTTGTGTAATACACAACACAAAGCCCTCAGTAAGTACCAACACTCCTCACATACCCAGGGTATTTTAGGGAGCCTGGGGAATAGCTTGCGACTGTAGCCTCCATTGTTGAGGCACAGAAAAAGTTGTGGTTCTCTTGGAGAAGTAACGTTGAAGATGTCAGTCGAGATGAAAAGGAATATTTTGTCAAGACCTCCTCAGGATTAGCTTTTGCTCTCGGTTGTTAACCAGCATGGTGGGACTCTTGTCAATGTGTTGGTCGCAACCACGTAAGACAACGCCAGTTGGGCGACTGAAATGACAACTCACCTTCTGCTGATGTGTTACCACCAGAAAGATATTAATTAGAAACGTAATATTGCTTGATATGTTGCGCTGAAATAACCAAAACTCAAAACCTCTTTGTCACACCCACTTGTACAATTGACATGAGGGTTCTTTTTTCCCCACAGCGGTCATCCACAATGAGATAATCCCCCCACGGAGGCAATAATCAGGGCATGGACAGAGTACGGATGTTAATGGACAATTAACCTCAATTGACACGGAATGGACAATATCTCTGTGTGCATTTACAGATGTGCGGAGGCTGGACTAGCTGGAATAAAGGAATTAAAATTAGACCACTGTTCATAATTGGAGCCTATTATCCCAACATACCGAAGAAAGAGCGGGAGCTATAGAAAGTGTTTGGCTCATAGAAGAAGAGCGAGGACAAGACCACAGATGAAGGGGAGCAAATTTGAGATTCACTGGAAAAAAAGGAAAGAAAGGTCCACCCCCCAAAAAATGACCTCAGGTGAAAATGAGATAACTTCCTTTTTATGGTTTCCACAATGGGGCATTATCAGCTGGAAAAGGGCATAAGGCAGGGAAAGCAAAATGAGGGAGAGCGTGTAATGGTGAGGGAGGGTTCTCTATTGATATATCAATCCAAACTGGAGGGTGTGGAACTGACAGGGCCCAAGAGGAGCCCTGCAAAAAGGCTGAGAGAGATAAGGAGGTCATTATTCCTTAAACTTGAATAATCCCTTGACAGCAAAGCCCTGGCCTTCCCCAAGGGTTGTGAGACTCCTGAGCTCCTGTGAGGAGAGGAGAAGGAAGGCAGGGGAGCTCTTCAGTTTGGGTCTGCAGTCTACGTGCCTCCATGTACAGGACAATGGTGGAATTTGAGTTGCTCAGGCTTAAATTAGCATGGAAACATGTGAATCATTCATCAGCACAGGTGAGCGGATCAGGTTATGTGAAACTGGGACAACACAGATGACTAAATGAACATTACACATGGATGTGGCAGCAGAGCAACAAAATGGAGAGCTCTTAAGAATTTAGCTTCATTTGGAGAAATTGTCATGGTTCTTTGGGAGCAGCTGGTCAGGCTGTTACTTTATTGAAGTGTGAGTGTTTGCTTGAGGCTGAGATGAAAAAAAAAATGCCTTTGAATGCTAATAACCTGTCTGAAGTGTCCTCTCTGAGCTCATCAGGTCATTTTGGAGTTCTTCCCTCCACCTCCAGCAGAGGGCGCTCCAAACAGCTTGACCTGTTGCCTGTCCTTTGACCTCTCTGTATATTAAGCTAATGTTTTGTTATGGTAATAGCAAGGTAGCGAGCAGAGCCGTTCTGAGCGGATCAAACACCTGAGAAGAAGCGTGCAGAAGTATTTGTGTAACTTTAGCTTACAACCTCGCTGAGGCTCCACAGACGAGGGCAGCAGTTGCCGGAGTTCAGCCCCGCTTGAGTGCAGTTTACTGGGAACACACCGTCTTAGCTGGTCCCTCACCTGGAGCTCGGAAAAGCTTCGTCACAGGTGGGATAGAAACGGCTAATTTCAGGTATGTATGTATGGCA
This sequence comes from Aulostomus chinensis, assembly GCF_037954235.1. Taxonomy (NCBI): domain Eukaryota; kingdom Metazoa; phylum Chordata; class Actinopteri; order Syngnathiformes; family Aulostomidae; genus Aulostomus; species Aulostomus chinensis. The sequence continues at coordinate 34,041,002 of NC_141321.1, read as the reverse complement.
GTGAAGGGAACAGCGGCGGAAACAGCTTGTCAGTCACATAAGTTCCGGATTTTACAACGTCAGAGCCGATTCAAATCCAGAGCACCCATCCAATGTTTGGTGAATTAATTATTTTCCTGGAAAAAAAAGCCAAACACACCTTCAGCAACAGTAAAAATGTTTGCAAAATTGAGGGTGATTCTCTAAGTGCTCATTCGGTTTTCTACTGCGATACTTCAACACCCTGATGGAGACCCAACTTGTGATCGATGGGTTATCAAATCAGGCCTATTTCTTAGAAAGCATCTCCAGTCTTGTGAGCAGTTTCTGCGAGCAACTTCTCAGATGGCTCCTATACCAGTGTTCCCACTGAATACACGCTGATGGGCTTGATATCAACCAATGCCTCTGTCCTACAGTTACTGACAACAGTAAACCTGACAGACTCAATTGTTAACTCTCCGTTTCTTCGCGCCTCCACTCTGACTGGGGGGTGTCACATTTCTCCTTACCATCACGAGAGACCAACATATCCGCCTGCATCCGATGTCACTTCATAAGTAGACACTCATGCATTCCCAGAACACAGCAAAGTAAAAAAAAAAGAAATGAGCAAAGCCCTGCGTCATAGAGACGACACGCTGCACAGCTTGACAACTGGTTTTGACTCAGTCACCACTGCTCCCATCAAGCTCACCATCTACCGCTCTGGTGGGACGGGGTCACGGCGGCAGCAGACTGAATAGGGCAGCACCTCGAGATCCCGTCTACGAACTGAATCTGTTGACTTGCTGCAGAGACATGGACGCCACCTCACTGCAGTAACATAGAGACCGGATGGCTCATAGCGTCCCCGGGACACCCTGACGCTGTCCTGAGGGACGGACGACCTGCTGACCGCAGCTTCCAACATCCACCACCACAATATTGCACACGGCCCAGACAGATTCCCCAACATTCCACTGGATTTAGTTGGTCTGCTCTCATAGGCTGGTTGGCCCAGATATTCACTGTCTACACCAAAGCCCAGAAACGGAGTCCTCCAGAGGCCCGCATAGCAAATGGGCTCCAAGAGTGCAATGCAGGATGAATCAGTCAACTTAGCGTAGCTGGCAGATGAAAAGGTCTGCAGCCAGGCAGGAAACAAATGTCACATCACTGTAACTTATTACTCAGCCATGCCTTACAAATACCACAAATATTAAATAAAAAGGTTAGACACACGCGCAATCATGCACCCGAAAAACGTGCAGAAGCAGAAGTCATTGGAATGGATGCAGGTGAGACTCACACACATCAGCATCCGATAAAAGCCGCAGTCGCATGCAAAAAGGCCGACTAATGTCATGAATAGATGGACTGCAGCACCAAAGTTGTGCTCAGTTTTGGTTGGATTCAGTTTCTTTCTGTCGTCCAATTCCACATAAAAACTTTTGCAATTCTCATATCGGAGATATCAATATGTCTATCTCTGCCTCCTCAGTGGCCACCTTGGGAATATTCTGCCTCTGTACCTCGCTGTAGCGCATGAGGTGGCTGCAGATCAGTATTAAGAGCAGCCAGGCAGAAAATGGCTACAGGGGCCATGTGGGCAATGGCGAATGAACAGCAGAAGATCATTTTCAAAGGGGCTGTAAAAATTAACCGTGCCGTGCATTTAACTCAATCACGTAACTGCTGCATGGTTACGTCCCGGTATCGGCATTTCACTGCTGTCCGGTTGGTATTTCATGAGCATTGGTTTTTTTTGATGGACTCCAAATTGAACTTCAGATGTTGTTTGAGAGTTCAAGCATCCCATTACATGGCGAGGCATCTGTACGTGACACATCTTCACCTGCCTCCGCGGAGCCCCTTCATTCGAGGCTGGGGATGAAAAGCTCGCAAATGTAGCATGCCAAGCAGCTCGCATTTCCTCTCTTTGCTTTTTCAGACCGGCATGTTGATGCTGCTGGCTCGTTGTCAGGCTTCAAACTGTCCCGAATGTCCCTTAACTCAGCAAGTGTGCTAAGATCAACAAGAGGAACTTGAAGTTTCCCCAAAAATAAAGGCTAATGACAGTAAAGTCGAGCTAAAAGGAAACAGACCAGTATGGCTGCCACCATGAGTCAGCGTAACCAGTGCCACAGACGCTGAACAGGCACCAGCATATTTTTCTTGAATATTTCATTAGTTTCTTCTAAAGTGCTTCAATCAGGCTAAAAATGTTTTCCCTCAACATCAGTATAGAGCCGCTGTGCGTGATGTCACTCATGCTCAGCCCCGGTCATGTGATCATGTGGTAGTATTTCACTGCAGCACCAAACTCAGAAGTAAAGTCTGGCTGGTGGACCACAGGAGCAGTAACGCCATGCGTGAGATGCACAGAGAGACGCCACGATCCGCTACTCAAGCAAAGCCTCGCCCTCAGAGAGGGTTTCGCCTTTCCAGCGCTCACAAGCAGGAATCCTGGACTGCTGCAAAACTTCAAACTCCAAAATGCCAGACGATCCTCACTTGATGCTCCCTCTCAGGACAGAGGAACTGTTCTGGCCATTTAACCTGCAAATCTCATCTCACGTCGTGTTTGGACGCCCGTCTACGTTCCCTGCTGCGCTCTAACATGCAGAGTCAGGACTGCAGCAGATTTCTTCACCTCAGTGAGAGGCTTAATAGAGTCAGATTTACTTTGTACTGAAATGACACTGAGCTTTTTTTTAATATATTTTACCATGTTGAAGAAGCCAACCTACATTTTTCAATATGTTTCACATTGTATTTGTTCTGCTTTATTCAAAGACACGTATTCGTCGAAATAAAACTCTTAGGAAATGATAAATTCCGGTTTTCTTTGGAGGAAAATGAACGGCTTAGAGTTACCGAGGAATCAGTCCAACAGAAGTTTATGAGGGTTACTGGGCTGGCCTTGTTTGTAGGGCTGAAACTAACTGTCTACCTCCTCTTGCTCTTTGGGGGGTAAGCAGGGGGGGGGGGGGGGGGTGACACACACACACACACACGCACACGCACACACACACACAAGGGGAAAGAAACCGGCAGCGCTGTCAGTTAATTTTCAGATCTGGTAATCTTCCAAGTTCATTAACAAAAGCTTGTGTCTGACTTGCTGTGGCTTTTGTGCGCACCGAGGAGTTGTAGTGATACACCACAATGAATAAGTGATAAGCTGTTTTGGTAATTTGCGCAGTGACACAACTTTTATTATTTACGCCGTAGACCCTGATGGGTGGGGGGGCTCCCGGGTAACAATGAGTGAATGTGACAGGATTGTTTGGGCAGAATCCACTTAGAACTCTCACAATCAAGCTTCATTTACATGAGCGGCCGACAACCTTCAGCTGACTTTGGGGGTCTGCGTTTGGGAGAAGCGGACACGGCTTTTACCAGGCATACTGATGCATTTCTAATGGGGGCAGGCAGCAGAGCCCAGTGCTGAAAAAAATGTGCTCCAAATGGATTAAGATCAATTCCCCCCAGCTTCGCCCTGCATGATGGATTTGACATTTATCAATTCCCTGTCAGCTAATACATTTGGTTTTATATTACACCTGATTTTTTTTCCACTCTCTTTTCTTTTATGGCCTTGTGAAGCCGGATCAAAATGGCAAAATTGTAAATTAATTTTTCTGTAGGGCATAAGGGGCCAAGAAAATTTAGATTTTTGATTTCAAGCATTTTACCATGAGAGATAAAGGTGATATCAAGAGAGAGCATGAAGTTATTTTTATACTGTGACATTTGACCAAGAAAATTCTGCCTTTTATTTATGTTGTCCATTTGAATTACATCACTCTGTGTGTTCCCCTCGCAGTGATTCTCTTTTCAAGTTTCTAAAGACACGAAAAAGAAAAACTTGTGTGTGTGGTTGAAAGCAAAATCCCAGGAATATGTATTGATCTTAATTAACCAGCCCCCAGACGACATGTTGATCAAGGTAGCGATCCTAAAGGCTTTTGTACTTGTTTCCTTCCTTTTAAACTCCCTTTTTTGGCACACCTGACAGGGGAATGAATTTTTGCCATGGTGATAATTCAAGCAATGATGCATCATTGCGGGGGAGCTTGGCAACAACAATATATAGCCCATCTGAAAATGTAGAGCACTCCTCATCCCAAAAGAGGCTCCCAGCACTCCTGGGAGGAGAAAAGAGCACTAGAACTCTAAAATCAGACACGCAGCACTCCGTTATTTACTGTATTTACCAGCCATTCGTGCTGTTTATTCTGGGAGCTCGATGGACGTGTGACACGTGGGAGGTATTAAACACCTGAATGACAGCGTGCCTTCTAAAGCAGGTTCCCTCCCTGTATTATTTAAGAAAAGGACATGAATACTCACAAACTTTCAGGAAGAAAAGGACACCAAGGGATGTGTGATTACGTTTGTATTTTAATATGAGGAGGCTTCATATTTGCAGTGGAAAGGAACGGCCTTTCCTCCTCCTGACACTGGGGGGAGCTGTTATATTATTACCACATGAAAGGAGCATGCAAGGAAACCCACTGTAGAAACTGGAGAAGGATCATTTATACAACATATATTTTCAATATATTGGATCAAATCAATCCCCCGTGAATGTTTGACTCGTGTTTACACGCGAGGTGCCGAAACCGAGCCCAGTCCATCGTCCAGAGACAGAACCCCCGTCGGCTTCGACCGCCCTTTACAGACAATGATTATTGTAATGATGATAGTTGTTAAAGTCAGAACAACGTGTTCTGCTAAACACAGTCATGAGAGGTCGTCTCTCTCGCCTTGACGTCCTCCTCGTGCTGCCACGTTCTCCCAGCGAGGCTCAAACCACCCCATTTATATCAAATGAGACATTTGATGTCTTTGGCAGAAATCACAAAGCACACAGTTTGTCACATGAGCGTAAGATAAAGGAAAATACATTTTCTGCTTGTTGAACACTGGGGGAATGAAAAAGCGATAGCAGCTCTTTTTAATCACATCACAAGGTTTGTGAACAAGAAATGCAGATTATTACAACCAGCATTTAGGCGCTGCTGTCCCCGTCCCCCCCCCTCTCCGTGCACTGTTGCCTTTGGTGTGTCACAGCTGTTTGCTCTGCTTCTGTGTATCACAGGCAGATGGGTTCCTTCTGCAACAGATCTATATACGCTGTTCCGTAGAAATGATGTAATTTCACAGACAGGTTAAATTTCAACAGGCAATTAGCCGGGCCAAGCAGTGCAGGCTCGCATCCGCGGAGAGGCGCGCTGTCTGCTGCGCGGTCCTCTCCGTTCCACTCTGTGACAAAGCACCGTTGTTTCCTGCCAGAGGACGAAGGAGCCGGCAGCACCCTGATTCCTGTGCTTCTCCACCAAGGTTACACTGGTGAAGCTGCTGAATGTCTGCAGCGCTCTTGGCTCACAACTCCATTGAACTTATTGATTAAATTAAAATCTTTTTTGTTTTTTAATAAGAAAGCGTCGCAACAGATGGAAAATGTGCTCATGCTTCGCTAAGACTTGCCGTGCTACAGGCAGTCGACTCATCCAGTCGGTTGGTATAAATATGCACTGATTTCTGCGACCCATTTTATTTTAATGATGGATGAGTTAATTGAGCAATTAACTCAATAACAGGTGTCTGTAATTGGCCAATGCCTCAGAGACCGCGGCTTAAAAAAAAGAGGGTTGCATCCATGTACAGCTCGATGGGCAGAGCTGCTCAGCAATGGCTGGAAAAACAGATTTTATTTTTAATTCAATAAACCAGCTGCTTAACAATTTGATGCAAAGCATGGACAAAACTTAATATTCCTAAACTAATTGTTGTTAATTTTTCTGGATATCCACAAATCCTGATTTTCCTTTTTTTTTTTTCCGGGTTCCTGCACTTATAAAGCACAACATGAGTCAAACACTGCTCTGATTGGTTCCTAAGGTATTTTGTGCATCACTTTTATATTTATTTTCTATACCTTTTACGTATGTATTGCCTGTTTTATCATTTGGTAATAATTACATATCTACTTTTTAATTCTCACATATCATCAGATTATATTTTCCTTTTTGATAAACAAATAAAGCTTCTTTTGTTTTGCTCGGCTCAATGAAACTCAACTCAGTAGCTAAATTAAGAGATCTTGACGGCAGCAGCTGCATTGTTACATCCTGAATGATCGCGGCACGAGAATGAGTCCTCAAACCTGGAAATCTGTTCATGTGGTTGAACTTCCAGTTGCTTTTCTCAAAGATTTTTCAGGTGCTTTTGATTTGACGCTAAAACGTTAGGTCAGTCAGTGCGACACGCGTGAATTTTGCAGCATCTTAAAAGGGCAGGTGCTAACAAGTTGTTAAATTAAAACAACTCAAATGAAATGCAAAGCTCTGCAGTGGTGACGTGGAAGCTCTCGACTCTGTTACATTACACTTCTAAAACCATCAGAGTGGTGTTTGTTAGAGAAAGTTATACCATGTAAAATGTGTAACATCAACTTTTGCCACAACCTTTTTTACTGTAATAATCCAAAATCCTAAGTTTTTTCCAGGAGAAGCCATGGAGATGCTAACCTGAGGGTTGGCCTACAAACAGGCATCACCCCTGCAGGCCAACAAGATGGACTGCAAGATTTATCAGCTCCTGAGGGGGAAACTCAAGGACTGTACATCCTGAGGATGATTTTTCCACTTACTTGCTCGAACCTCAGTCAAATAAGGACGAAAGCAGGCAGGACACCCAGCAAAGACAGAGCTAATATAACAAAAACAATAGATCTATCTATCTACATTTATAGATATAGATAGATAGATCTATATAGATATATTTATATCTATCTACATATAGAGATTTATCTCTATAGATATATCTCTATATGTAAAGATATATATAGATATATATCTATATATGTAGATAGATATAAATATATCTATATAGATCTATCTATCTATATCTATAAATGTAGATAGATATATATAAATATATCTATAGAGATATATCTTTATATATCTATATAGATAGATATAGATATATCTCTATAGATATATATTTATATATGTATATCTACATATATAGATATATCTCTATAGATATATCTATATCTATCTACATATATAGATATATTTATATCTATCTATATATATCTATAGAGATAGATCTCTATAGATATATCTATATCTATCTATCTACGTATATAGATATATCTCTATAGATATATTTATATCTATCGATATAGATATATAGATATATCTCTATAGTTATATCTATCTATATATATATATATCTACATATATAGATATATCTCTATAGATTTATCTATATCTATCTATAGATATAGATAAATCTCTATAGATATATCTATATATGTACATATAGATATATAAATATATCTATAGAGATATATCTATATCTGTAGATAGATATAGATATAGCTCTATAGATATATTTATATCTATCTACATATATAGATATATCTCTATAGATATATTTATATATCTATAGAGCTATATCTATATATGTAGATATAGATATATATATAGAGATATATCTATATATGTAGATAGATATAGCTCTATAGATATATTTATATCTATCTACATATATAGATATATCTCTATAGATATATCTCTATATGTAGATAGATATATATAGATATATCTTTATACATCTATATAGATAGATATAGATAAATCTCTATAGATAGATATTTTTATATCTATCTATCTACATATAGAGATATATCTCTGTAGATATAGATATATTTATATATCTATATCTACATATATAGATATAGCTCTATATTTATCTATAGATATATCTCTATAGATAGATATAGATATAGATATATTTATATCTATCTACATATAGAGATATATCTCTAGATATATCTATATATGTAGATATAGATATATCAATATATCTATATCTGTAGAGATATATCTCTACATGTAGATAGATATATCTATATCTATAGAGATATATCTATATATGTAGATATATATATCTATATCTCTATAGATATATCTATATATGTAGATATAGATATATAAATATATCTATATCTACAGAGATATATCTATATATGTAGATATATACACATAAATAAAGCAAGTCATCGAACTGGGCCCTCGTCAGCCTGAAGTACCACTGGAAACGGTCGTCGTCCAGGCACAGTTCCCGAAGAAAGCGATGAACTTCACCCAGCTCGTCTGGATCATGCCATGGATCCAGATACGGCGGCGTTTGGTTTTCCGCTGTACCTGGGACTTCCATAACAGGTACAACCCAGCTACGGCTGTAACGTCAGCCATGGTTAATGATGGAAGGAAATGTCGGAAATAAATTCTCCCCACTGGGGAAAAAAGTTTGTTTGAATGACCCGAATAAAAACAAATGATCCAGCAGTCAAATTGACGTGAATAAAACGACGTGAAAATTCGCATTGAGTTCAGTGTGAACACCTTCATCCTCTACTGACCACAGCAAGGCCTCAGGGCTAGATAGCCTCTTGCTAGCACGGTCACCTGGCTAGTTAGCCGTGCTGCTAGCAGCAGGGCACAGACATGGAGGGTTGAGTTGTTGAGGGTGAGGAGAAGTGTGTGAGCTCGAGGACTCACAAGTCTTCAGGAAGAAAAGGACACACACAGTCCCATGACTGTTTGTGGTGCTGAGACTAAATCCCCTCATGTGTGAGCTTAGCATGAAAAAACCCAGGAAACTCAGCTCTCCGCTTTCCTCCGGTGTCAACTGGAGGGTGACGTCAAGACCTTCACCAGGCAAACATGTAGCTTCCATTTAAACTCCACCAAACATTTGTAATTTGATGCTTGGAGAGTAAAATAAAAGAATAACAAAAGCAGAAAAAAGTTTGGGCCCCCTTCTGTGATAGTGTGGTTATGCCATGATGTCACCAAGGGGGTGTGGTCAACTTTCAAATTGTCCAATTGCAATTGCTTGGTGTTTAAAAGGAAGCTGCCACTCTTGGCCTGATGACACTCCAAGCTGGACACAAACAGCTGGACAGACCCAAGAGCAGTTCTTTGGTTTAATCCGGTTCAAGGCGCTCAGACATGCTTTGAAAAGCAGGTCAGGGAACCGCAACAGTCTGAGCCAAACCACTACATTTGGTGACACCAGAGCAGGTGGACTAACGGGCCGCAGCAGCTGCTGGCGACCAACCTCACCACCAGCCTCAGCTGCCTTTGAGTACCGGAAGGAATTAAGGACGTCTCCCTGGCCTCCATCTTGCCTCCTCACCTGGGCTGGACATCAATGAAGGCAAAGTGTGAGTTTTTCATTTTGGTTTTGCTCCTTTAAGTGTGAGACTTTTACGCCAGCATGTCAAGTACCTGGTTTGTGTTTATGACGCGTGTCCTGATGTTTGGACTGGCGCTCTCAAAGGCGGTTGAGTTGTTTCCCTTGGCGTCTGTGCTGCATTGTTGCTTACTGCTGCATGCTGACATGTTATGTGGATTTTCTGTTTGCTTCCATTTCATCTTGAAGCTTGCAACCCAGATCTGTTTACTGTCATGGTAACCAAATCAAAACTGCGCCGTGCTTGTAGTTTACCTGGTTATCTTGTGGGACGCAGGTGGTCTTGCTACCTGTCCTATCCAGATGCTCTTTGTAGTTTGCGTCGCTTGCCTCAGCGGCGACTGTTCTGGAGTCAAGGCTGTGTGGTAGCTTGTGTCTCATCAGAGCTGGTTCGCTCTACATGAAGCCTGGTGAGTTTGTCAGATAGTTTGGTACATCTGAGTTGGTGTGAAAGCTCGTTCAAACTTTGGTGCAGACAAAAGAAGTGTTGTTACAGTCGAAAAGGGCAAAAAGAGTTGCTTTTTTACACATTCACTCATCCATGCACACATTCATAGGCTACACGGACGGCGACAGCTTTCTCTGTAGCCGACAGCCGGAGCGGCCAGCCTGATCGTTGATGGTGTGAACCTGAGGAAAAAAAAAACTTGTTTCTGTGTTTAAGTTTTATTCGAGTTGAGCTTTTCTGGTGGCTCTGAACGTGTCTGCAGCTGCAAACAGGGACGGCTAAGCTAGCTAGCCTCATCTCTCACCGGCAGCCGTAAGGTCAGCATAAGATGCTTGAAACTAACGAAGCAGTCGAAGTGCAACGTCAGCAGTATTTCCTTCTTCTCTCTGGAAGTGAATCCTCCGATTCCTGTTCTTGAAGGGCAAATACACACAAATTATCCAGCACCCAAATGAAGCGAGGCAAAACATGTGCTTCACATTGTGTGTGAACAGGACTGATACTCTTTAATTAAAATCCACGGCTGTCAAATGAATATAGTGTAGAAAAAGGCTGATATGTCTGAAATGCAGCGGCAAAATTACCTACCAATTATTTCCAAATACTTGAGTGCTGTACCTCGGTAAATATAATTGGTAACTTTCACCAGTGCATGCTCTTTTGAAAGGTGTCTCTTATTCCTCTGAACAAAATAAATTCTCCTTTCATGAGCGTGAAAGAGAAAAGGAGGTGCTGAAACTGGATGAACCTGACTCTGCTGCTCATTTCTCAGTCACACTTGGTAATGGCATGAAAGTGGCAAGATGTTTTGTGGATGTCTCCCTCTCATTGGAGGGTGTCATAAGCATCTGGCTGCTTTGAAGAAGCGCGCAAATGAATGAGGAGATGCACTGCGCTCCTCAAAGCTTTCACTCCAATCGCTGGCACAAAGATGTCTTTCCTCTTGGTTTGAAAACAACAGGAAGATATAATTCTTATTAGAAGCTGTCAAATGCAATAGCAGCAGCAGTCATAACACAATTTGGCTGCTCAGCTGTACAACGTTCCCTCCGTACTCTGATCTGTGGTCCCTAACATCTTGAAGTAATTCAGAAATTTGTTCCACTTTGATGACAACATGCAGAACTCAAACCCAATGTTCTTCCCAAACGTGGGATGGACGCAGAAAAATGAAAAAGTCCCTGAGCTGCTAAACACAGGCTGAGAGCTCTTGGTCCACCCTCGGCTCCACCTGGACATGCTTTAATTTTCTATATGTCATTAGTTTTCACCGCTGATGAGCAGTAATAATTTCCATTATGCTAAAAAAAGAGTGAAATAACGAGATACATTTCTCACTAGAACCATCATAAAAATGCATTTTTTTGTGTGTGTGTGTGTGTGTGTGTGTGCTGACAAAATTAAAATAATTGATTTTGCACAGCTAATGAACAGCCGTCTTTATTTCTGGTCACGTGACATCGACGTGGGCCAGTCGAAAACCAATGTGGCGTCTGTCAACTTTTCGAGCACTTAACGTGAAGCTGGGTTGGCGGTTGAATTGAGCTCTTTCAAACCGCCATCGGATCCTCTGCGTCCCCGCCGCTGTCGATGCATCTTTAATAGTTTCACGCTTCGTTACGTTTGGTCGGTGGTGTCGGGATATTTTAGTCTGTGAATAACATGAACCGACTTCTTATCATCCGCCTTCAGATAGAAGAAGATGGCCATGAGCATGTAAGGGTTTTTGTTTACTTCCTTACTTCCTCTGCCCTTCGGCCACGCTGCTCGTGCCTGGTGGACTGTTATTAAATGTGTGTGTGGTCACTCAGCCTCCGGTCGGGAGCAGCTGATTTGTGTGCTTCCCCTCCTCTCACCCTTGTCTTTGTTAGCCCACCGCTGACCTTTCATCATAGCCTTGAGTCAGTGGAAGGAGTTTCTGCAGGCTGACAGGAAACACTGTCTTCACGGTTCTCTACCCTCAGTCGAGAAATGTCATCCTGTAACACAAACAAGTACTAATGACCCACAATAAACCACATTCATTTAACACTCAGAAGCAGTGAGTCAGATATGGGCTGAATGAAGCCTTAAAAGAGCCTCTGGAATGACGAAAACAAGCAGCAAAATGGGACTAAATGGACATTAATAGACCAACAGAACTGCAGCAGCCTCGGTGACCTCGTTGGTTTCTGCCACCGCCGTTTGTGATTCGGAGGCTCATCTACAGTTGGAAATGTTCAGATTTTTCAACTGGAATTGTGCGTTTAGACCGAGCAAACTGGATCTTCACCTTCTTTAGAGCTTTTCCAAGTGAAACATCTCTCCACCTTAAACATTCACTGATGCAATTCCTGCTTCGACTGTTGTGTTTCCTGCTTTGCTGGCGTCTCTGTGAGGATCAGATGTAAAACCCAGATTGAGCTTTGAACTCATCTTCCCTTTCATATTTATCAAACTGGTTTGAAGCTGGTAGGACTGAAGGTGCGTGACGGGAAGCCTAATACTCATCGTCATAGTTACCGCTGAAGAAATCCCATCTGCTGAGCTTGTGTCGTCACTGGTAACTTATCATGCTTCGTCAGATTAGTTGGTAGCGTTTAGCGGTGCAGTGGTTCAGCTCGCATTGTGGTTTTTGAATCACTGTTTCAAGTTTATTTTGATCTGAGAAAAGTAAAAACATCTCCAGCAAATGTTAGCGAGCCCCCGTGAGTAATGAAACCATTTAGATAGTTGCTAGCTGCTTCATTTTGCTCTTGCTTCATTTGTCTCCCCGGCGTGAGTTCCTGTCCACTTTCTCATCGGGGTGGGGGGAGCTAACAAGCCACCCCAGTGTCCGATGTATATTTTTTGGTTCAGATAAGCGAGTTGTGTATTGACATTGTTGGTCTTTTACAGTTCGGTGTTGCGTCCCCTGACAGCTGCCGTCTCCTTCCTAAACCTGGCACTAAGAGGTCTCCCAGCCTGACTTAAATTCGAAGACCACTTAAGAAAAGCAACGCGACCTGAAGCTGAGGCTGCACGGCGTTTGTCAAGAAATGCGTTTTCACTGTACCTTTGCCCGCTGTGATGAGACATCCCCGTTGGCTGGTGGCCCCTGGGAGCATGTGCAGAACGCCAGGCCCATCCGGGGCTGACTCAAGTCAACTTTATTGTCAAATATACTGTACGTGCATGACATACAGCGTAGATGCAACTTCTGATTAGAACGTGGAGATACGCTGGAGTAATCTGATGGCCAAACCTGTCCTCTACCTGTCCGTGCCATGGGTGCGGATCACGTGTGCTGTAACGATGACGTGGTAGAGCACAATTTCTTGTCTATCACTGCTAAACTGAAGCGAGTCAACTCACTTGCTCTCCTCCTAAGAGTTCCTGTTTATGCCGTGGATGCGTTCAAGCTCTCGAGACCCGTCAGGGTTCTGATGTGTGCAATCGGGCCAAACTGTTGGCCGTTTAAAGCGAGTCTACATGCGGCGACTGCTTATCAACCTGCAAGCCAGGTGTTTAAGTGTTCAGCGCAAAAATAAAGACTAATGAGCTCTGCTTGCAAAGTACATGGGAACACGAATAACCTGATAATAAACATCCCACAATCGCGGCAACTTTGGTCCAGAGGGTGATGGATTTCACACGTGCCACACACGCACGTGTGTTACGAGTTCAGTCTGATAAAAAGAGCGTAAAGGCATCAATCAGGTCAATAATCATGAATTCACATGTGCAGCAGGATTCATTAGGAAAAAAAACCCAAACACAATTTTTCTCAGTTTGTGCTGAAAAGAAATCAGTGAGTGCAGTGCGTCGATGAAGACCGTGTCCTGAGGAGTCTCTTGTTTCCTTAACTTATTTATCGAAGGATTGATTTCTGTCGAATCACTGAATTTGGTCATGAAACACGTCTGGCACGCTGGAGTCTCCGCACAGTTCATCCATTCCTTCATGTTTTCAGCGTCAAGCGTTCGAGGTCACGCAGCACATCAACCCACCAAGTACACTGCTCGTCAGGGTTTTAAAATACATTCACGTCTGACAACCGTGAGGAGTAACACAGCTAATTAAAGCCACGACGTTGCAGTACAGAGGGAGTGTACATCACCACAGTAAGCGCTGCGTGGACGCCGCGGCTGTCTTTGCTGAAATGTGTCGATGATCTGATTAAAGCCGGAAATCCCCAAACCTGGTCAAGTAATTGCTGGGTCATATTGATCAAGAACCCTCAGAGATGTACTATAAGGTTGTAGCGATCGTACCTATTGACCCCGTAAAAGGTACTGATCCAAGTCGCTTGATCTCCTCACTGATCTCCGTCTTGTTCTCTAATGGCTGGATTGCCAAGCGGTCCTGTGGGAAAACCCCTAATGACCTTTTGATTTTACTTTAGACTTTCGACACGTGAAAATGACTAAAAGATCCAAGCTGAAGCTTGGTGAGGGTTGTGTGATCCAGTCAGATGCGGCGGAGGTGGGGGTTCGTTTTGGGTTGTTTAGAATCCAACGATTTCAAGTTAAATGACAGAGGAGAACTCAAGCGGATGGAGCTCGGCTGTATGTGTATAAAACACCGTGACTGAAAAAGCTCCTTCTCTGTTCGGGAAAAGCTGGCGTGACCTTTGCAGACAAGAAGTGGAAGATTGTTCTCAAACAAGTTTGACCATGTGTGGAGAGCCAGACAATTTATTTTACACTCTTTATGGCTGAAGTTAATTTGAGGGACAGAACAAATTCTTCTCCACAGAGGGGTGTTATCCATATGACGGAACATTTGCGGCAGTAATTAAAACGTAATGACACAATGAAGTTGGCCGAGTGTGACCCCATGGCTTCACTTCTCTCTGCTCTTTTACACCTATTTTCATCCATCCATCCATTTTCTATAGCCAGGAAGCCCGTCCCAGCTGACATTGGCCGAGAGGCGGGGTTCACACTGGACAGGTCGCCAGTCCATCGCAGGGCCGACATACAGAGACGAACAACCATTCACACTCTCATTCACACCTACGGTCAATTTAGAGTGTACAGGGTCGGTTATTTTCTTAAATATGGGATTAGTGGGGAAACCAAGAAACTACATTTTACAGCTTAGATTAAGAAATGGCACCGATCGTGGAGTCATGACGGAGCGCACTGTTATCACCTGGCAGGTGAAATCAAATATCTGTAGCCGATGGGAAACTCGATACAAAGCCACTACAGCTACAAGGAATGACTTCAGTGCTGGTTGTGGTGCGGAGACTTAAATATTCATTTATTTTAAGCCTTGACCAGGTGAACGATGAATGAACGACTCGTCTTGTACGTTTAAAGATGATTAATCTCTGATGAGGTCAGTCGGCTGCTGGACACCTGAACTGATCTGAAGGAAAACACAGAAACTCACCTTTTTGTTTTGGTTGTGTATTTCAAACCCTTGCACTGTAATTAAAAGCAATAAAAAAAGGCTTTTGAAAGAGATCACATTTTTTGTTTTAAAGTAAAAAGCAAATTTAGTATTCAATTAAGTGCGTTTTCAGATTTGGTGAACTGCCAGGCTTAACTGCTTCCTGCACCTTGTGTCCTTGGGACAGGGGAACTTCCCATGTGGATGCCTGCCCGGCCTGGAACTGCTCAGACACACGAGCTGTATTGAATTCATTCCAGTCTCACTTCTTGGTTTCACCTCTTCTCTCAGCTTTTGTTTTAGTAAATGTGTCGCAGTTTATTTTTTTTTAGGTGTCAGACAATTTGAGATTAGAATCACAATCCAAATCTGGTTGATTGCCAGGTGGTTCTAATAAAAATGGTAAATTTGCCTCGACCTTTTCAGCAGTGCCAGCAATGAAGAGAAAGCAAGCAGAAGTACAAACGAGTCCTGCAAGTCAAGAAGCTGAAATATGAAATAGAAGTGCAGCCGCGCAGCCTGGTTGTGTCGTCTGCTCTCCAGCAAACCTGCATTAAAGCTGTGCATCGTGACAGGAATTCATCGCTGTTTGGTGATGCGTTGCTTCAACCGGACAGCAGGTTTGCCGTTTGTGGTCCGACTCGCCTCAGGAGTGACCCTCGCGGGGCAGCGAGCAGGGACACACGGAGCTCAGCTGCACCCCACATCCTGCAGTCAGCAGGGCATCTCAGGAAGTTGCAGCCTTTTTTCTACTGTTTCTCTTCAGTATTCAGATTCAAAAATGCTAACTGACGATAACGGCTTCTTTTCCCCGCGTGGAAAATCGACCAGGAACCAACAAGGGAATCCATAAATAATCGAGCGGATGAGCTGAATCGATAATGGCATAATGTATCAATAAAATATGATCAATGTGCATAACTGAATCATTCACCCGGCACGATGAGAGCAGACTCCTGAGTTTATGAAGGCCGGAGGGAAGGCGTGTGTCTGGACTGGCAGACCTCTGCTCCCGGTCCTACGTGCTTCTAGATTTTCTTCCACTGTGGTTAGGATGTTGTTTTGTCCCTGAACCGAACCACAAATGGATGCTATTCCTGCAGCTCCATTTTATTTCTTTTTTTTGAAGCGCCAACTGTTTACATCAAAAAGAAACACTTGTATTTGACAAGTAGGGAGTAAGAATGTGTTGCATTGTTATTGATATATGTTCTTGTCACGGTTATCAAGTGTTTCCTGGCTGCAGCGCGTCTTGGTCTCCTTGAGCAGGAGGAAACAAAGACGCATAGGATGAGTCAGCAACCATCTATACAAGTCTGACGAAGAGCAGGGAAGGCAGAGCAGGAGGTAACAGAGTCGCAGTCGTGTTGGTGTTACAGAAGAAAAGGACTGAAGGAAGTGCAGAAGATATGTGATTATACTTCATTTGTATCGAGGCCTTTTGTGATACTCAGAATGGGGATGTGACGCATGTTTGTTGGTGTGTCACGGTCATTTACAGAGGAGTTCAGCTTGAACAAAACACACCAGCCCTGTGGGTGCGAGTGGCTTTTTCTCTATGTAATGACATGTTTGATAGTGTTTTAAAATAGTCTGCATTATGTGCAGTTTTAACTTTCAGATGCATTTCAGACTGAATGTGTTAATGTTTGTTTTCTGTTGGTGAGGACTTTCAGCTTCGTTACCTGGTAAACTGCTGGTGACAAATAGGAATTCAAAAGGTAAACATGTAGGAACGGATTCGCGTTTCCATTCCTTGAAACATTACTGACGTGGTTGTTGACTTTGCGTGTCGCTCACGCTTTTCTGTGAGTCTGACTCATGGGCACCGCCATATTGAGTGACTTGGTAAAATGGTAAATGGTAAATGGACTCAATTTTATAGAGCGCTTTTCTACCTTAGCGGCACTCAGCGCTTTACAGTGTCGTCTCATTCACCCGTTCACACACACACTCACACACTGATGGTGGAGCTACCATGCAAGGCGCCAACCTACTCATCAGGAGCAATTATGGGTTCAGTATCTTGCTCAAGGACACTACGACATGGTCACCGGGGTCGAGTATCGAACCAGCGACCCTTCGGTTGCTAGACGGCCACTCTACCCCTGAGCCATGCCGCCCACAAGAAGCTGGGTGCTTAGCAACCACGCAGCATAAATGATGTCGGAGCGTTGTGAAGGGACTGACAGGACAACGCCGAGTCTCCTCGTGAGCGGAGCCGATCGCTTCGCTCTTTGAAAAGTCAACATGAAAAGGACAGCGAGTGCTTGAAACCCTCTGAGTAATTCTTCTCAGACAGCTAACTAAAGCCTGAACTGGTGACTGAGAGTCACGCCGGTGGACCACACCCACCGTGAGGATGCATGGAGGTACAGGGCCGAGCTGCACGCCACCTGAACATGGCGTATCAGTTTGTGGATGGGAGTGTCCCCCAGTCCTGTTAGCTTACCTATAAAGCTAATAAACGCTCACGCCAGCTCGACTCGTCGGTCAGCTGAAGCAGAGTGATTGTGGCACCTTGGATTATCAAAGAGCGGGGATGAATGTCCTCCGTAAGAACGCTGAACACTCCTTATTTTCTTCCTTTGCATTTCCTTTCCATGGCCTTTACTGCACAAGTGAAGGTATTTCTCAGTGGTAATGTGGATATCAAGGTATTGGGTGTCAGCTTCTGACACAGTATTCATTAAACATACTGCGACTACAGAAAGGCAGACTTGTCTCCCAGGTAAGTGTGTGTTAAGAGGTCTTAGCTGGGAAAGTCATTTGATCAGCGCAGGCTTTAAGACTTATTCAGTTCTTTGCAACCTCTGCTCTGTGCTCCCGTGTGACTCAAGAGATTAGAGTGGGGTGCACACACTGAACACTACACCTACTGTAAAAGAGCCCACTGTTCAGGCTCAGCACATATAAAAGGCTCCCCGCTCAAGCTCGCAGTGAAAGAAATAGCACAGTGTGAAATGCTATTCTGTCAAGATGAGGAGGAACATATTGGTTGTCCTTTGCTACCACTGTCAACTCCTCATCCCTGGAAATCCCTCTCAACTCGGAGGGTTTCTGGGTGGCGAGCCGGGGTTGTCAATACACTGTCATTTATTCCCGCACCCTCTCCTTAAACCGATGGCTTAAAATGGAACCATAACATTTGCATTCCAATTAGCATAAACGTAAGAAAGTGGAACAAGTAGCTTTGAAAGTAACCCAGCAGAAGTGCATATTTAACCAGCGGTGGAGAAAAAAACAGCACATGCAAGAAGACAGACAGGGAGAGCAGGATGGAGCGAGTGTTCTGTATTCTAATGGTGGGCTCGGGCTACATGGTTTGAATCACTGGTGTATGTCTTTTATGAGCTTACGACTTCACACTGCGTGGAAAATCCGCCCTGCTGCCAGGCTTCTCCGCTTTTCAGAATGTCACTTTTAATCACATTCCCCTCTGAGATCTGATCCAGATGATCAAAGACGCTCCGACTTTAAGTTAACACGTCAACAAAGATGGGGTCGTGCGTGTTCTGGCCAGGCGCACGGGACACGTGCTTTAAAATGCAAAGGGGGGGGGGGGTGTCCTCACAGGGGAGCGTGGTTGTGTGGGTGGTGTCGTCCAGGGAGGTGTCTCCTGCAGACGTGGTTCAAATGTCATGGAACCCTTCATTCAGTCTGTCCCTCTGATCTGAAGGCCTGAAGCCTTCTCGCCTTAACCATGGATTTGTTCTCATGACCCACAGGGTCGGCCGGACAAAGTTTTTCTCAATAAATCACTAGTTACAGGTCTTCTTCAGTGCAGCGCGATCTTCATTTTGGTCCCGTTTTGAGTGAAATAGGTGGATGAGCAGATTATGTAACAGTGCTTGGCTTTCTTGTGGTTGACACGGCAACCTGGAGGGGTCCTGAGCAGCTCCTCCAGATGACCGAAGCCAAAAACGGCCAAAATGTTGAGCTCAAAGCGTCTAAGAATGTGACAAAACCACAAACCAATGGGTGATGCTGGCTATGGCCACATTGTATACACAGTCTATGGCTAGAAGTGAAAGTGTGGCGATGACCTGCTTCTACCCGACCACCGAAGACAGTGTCAGCTTGGCTCAGCATCACGAGCCTCCTCCAAGTCCTCCAAATTAAAGTACCATGTTGTGGGTGCACCTGATTGACCTTCCACACAAGCCAGGGTTTTTCCTGAGTTGGAGTTTGTTGATAGGAGCGCTGCTCTCTTCTCAGAGCTTCAGGGCGGTTTTGGACTCGTAAGAGCAGCCCGACGCGACGATGGGGAGCCGTCAATCACAAACTCAGGGCTCTGAAATTGAAGCAAGATGAGCCAAACGGTCTTTTGTGTTATAAGAAAAACAAACAAAAAAACTTTAACAGATGATCATTAAAGTAAAAAAAAAAAATTACAAAATTGTTTTTGTTCATGCTCTTATACTGTAACTAAAGAAAGCTAGCAGACCACCCCACCAGTGCACGCTATAATCAAGACATCACATATTTCACCACGGCTCTCGGCAAAGTACATTTCAAGAATACACACATCGACTCACATAAACTCACACATACGCAGCCCTGCCACTTTTGCTTGGCAGAGTACAAATGAGGTGCAAATGAGGATGAGCCTTTGTTGGTGCAATCTGGTTAAGAGCTTTTCACAATTTATGGCAAGTGTCCTCCCTTTAGGCCTTGCAAAACAGGAGCGCAGCAAAATCAAACAGTGTCTAATTTATGCTAAGTGTGCACGTGTCAGTGTGTAGGAGAGGATTAAAAAATAGCCACCTGGACAGCTGGCGGAACACATTAGTAAAAAGGAAAACAAATGGGGAGACCCCGCGGGTCTTCGTATACACTCGTGATAAAATATGATGTGGAATTTTTACATGTTTGCTAATTAGCAGGCGTGTTTACCACAAGTAACACGCTGTACAACAGCATTATCGTCATCACATGGAGCTGCAGCGTGAAGGACAATACAAATTGGGGTTTTAGTTCAACAAATGTCTCCAGGAGGCAAAGCTGCACTGGAGGCAATAATCTGGGAGTTTGAGTCGAATCTCCACGGGCAGAGCCCAAGAACCAGTTTTCTGCTTTAGTAGCTTGGACTTAAGCCCTGTGAAAACAGAAGAGTGAGGGGAAGACAGTAAGACAGGATGATTTGCACTTAAAACAACAATACAATTAGGCCTTGACAAGTTATATAGTTGAGTCAGTTTGTAATGGCACCAGTACTTTACAGTAACTGTAACTGTACTTGTACTGGAACGGCGAGGGGGAAACTGATTGGATGACATTTCCTGTCATTTCACTTGCCAGTGTCGTCTGCTGGCATTTTTGCTGTGTACCCTTTTCCTTTAACCATGTGTGTCCCTCCCAGCCCCCCCAAAACCACCCCTACCCCTCCAAAATGACCTCCATCCAAGCCACAGAGCTGTGGCCAGCAACCGCGCCTGTCCCGGGGGTCCTGACCCGAGAGGAGCCTCCTCTGTGCCAGGGAGCCCTGAGCAGCAGGGGACCTGGGGAAATGCCACCGCGTAGACTGTGTACTGCATATATGATGGTGTCGATGCCGGTCCCTTTGAGAGGAAGACGTGTGAGTGTGTGTTGGGATGGAGGCGAGGTGTGTTTCTGCTGTGTGTGTGTGTGTGTGTGTGTGTGTGTGTGTGTGGAGGCACTTCGATGCATTAAAGATGGCCTGGAAAAGTGTGAGACTGTGCAGCCACTCAAGAATTTGCGTCATTCGCTCAGTTGTGGCTTCCCGGAGGAAGAAGTGGAACCTCGATGTCATCCCTGAATAATTAGCTGTGCCTGCGCGGGATCCTACACTTCATCAAGAATCCACATTTGTTGCAGCCATTTTACAGGCTTTTAATTGTTAAATGTATACATCACGGCCACATTTCCTCTGTGTGTGTGTGTGTGTGTGTGTGTGTGTGTGTGTGTGTGTGTTTGGTTGGTTTTTGTTGTTGTTTTTTTAGACATCCTGACTGTTTTTAACTTTTTTTACTTCTATCTATACACAGAAGAGTGCAGAAAAATAATAAATGCACACGTTCACAATATTTGCTGATATCTGAAAAAAACGGTGTAACAGATGCAAACCGCTGACGGCCACATTAGTATAAAGCGGATGTAGATTCAGTGATACCAACTGTGCATTTGTGGGTAGTTTTTGTGTTTTTGCAGAGTGTTCATTTCTAAAACACCTGGAGAGGATCATGAATGCTGTTGTGCTTCCTTAGAGATGAGAGTTGGGACATCTGCTGATATCCATAAATGAAGGGCCTGGGTTCCAAAATATTGAATGTCAGTACCTCTTCTGAAACGTCGACTTTGGTACCGGTTCCTGAATGATACTTTGTCAAAATCCCTGGAACTCCCACAATCACAGGGCTTCTCTTTTCTGTTCAAATGTTCCTGAAACTGCAATTAAACGCAGTGATTTTCTTAATTTATGTTCAGGAAACAGCAGGTGCTCCATTGGTTTCAATATGTTTGGATGCATTTTCAAGAAGTGTCTGTTTGCTCTGACCGAGTTTGAAAGTCCAAACACCTCCGCGAAAGGAAACTCAGGATTTCAGTGGCAGGCATGAATGGATTCAACTGTTGTGAGGTGGAAAATGCGGAGGTCTCCTCAGAGACTAGCATAGGCGTTTTTCCTGCCAGGTTGATGGTGAAGAAACATATGCACCTATTCTCGCTCAGCTAATTATCAGCTCCCAGCATAATGAAGGCTTATAGATGAGCAAACATAATTAGTCGGCATTATGCAGACCTAATGGGGGAGTGAACAGGTGAACATGTATTCAGTCCTTTGTTTATGAGCTAAGGGTACACTGTAATGAGGCAGGAGAATAAAAGTTGATTAGTTATGACCTAAATGTATCCTTAAATTGCTTTGATAGAGAATATAATGCAGTATAGCTGCGGCGCGGCAATGCTGGTGACAAATCTAGTCCGTCTGGTTCCTGCGTGACGGAGAGGAGTGAGGATTGAAGATCAGAACTGACAGACATCCACGCACCTCGGCTCCGTCAGAGCTCAGCATATATTCTGTGTTTTAGAAGATATATGGGACACTGCGGAGGTACAACTGCCTCCGTGATCAAATAGTAACTAACAATGCAGTGCGTTATTGCGCTTAAGGGAAAACCATTGATCATCTTGGAAGTATTGGCACTGCAGCGTCTTTACGATGAGACATGGCTGCTCTGGGAGGCATTGGAGCTTGTGTGGAGGACCTAATAATTGGGCACATGTCATCACTGAATGAAATAGTACTCCCAACGGTGGGAGCAACCCATGACACAGTGAGAAATACTACAGAAGTAAATCTGCCGCAGTGGAAGAACTCTTCAGTGGAAGAGTGTATGTTGTGTGTGTTGAACAAAGGACCTGGCACCCGCTCCTCCTGACGGCGTCCCTCTCAGAGAAGCCGGCTACGTTGACAACAAGGCCTTATTAAAGCAGTTCAACAGTTAAAGACCAGCGTTTGTGTCCTTGCTGTCTCTCGTGAGTATAGCACATAGGTGTGGGGGTGTGTGTGTATTGGTCCTCTTCATTTTGGCAGCCTGCTGTGTGTGTGTGTGTGTGTGTGTGAGTGTGAGAGAGCTCAATAGATGAAACATTATTTATGAAACACAAAAGTGAGTTTGAGCAAACAGCAAAAGCAGCACATAGAATTACTTTCATCAGTTATGCAACCGTTAGCTGCTAAGCTAACGGTTGCGGGCGGGTTGATGATGTTAAAGTAACAATCTGTTCAGGGAGGAGACGAGCGCTGACGTCAGTGTGACTGTCACTCACCGAATGCCTCATGAATAAATTTTGACCTCATCTTCAAAGCGCGTTTTTCTCATCATGTAGTTGTAGGCTTGGCGTTGTGCGTTGGTATGTCAGCTGGTATTGGCTCCACCCCCCCGCGACCCTCCAGGTGAGGGCACCAGTGAAGGGAGATGCTGCAGACTCCTGATGGGATTCTTCTCTCTGGCAGCGTAACACTGCGTTGTCATGTCTGCTCCTGTAGGCGGAGACTTGCAGGTCTCAAGGCTTAAACCCAACAACCGCAGCTGCCATATCAGTTGTCAAGTGCAGGTTTTTGGCCTTTTTACATTTCAGCTCTTCAAGCTGCCACGTTTATCTGAGTTTTGACGGAGTGAAAACTTCAGCTTTGTGTTTTTCACCCAACAGAACAGCAGCGCTTCCTCTGGTTCAGATACCAGCACAATGGATGAGGCAGGATGAACCGTCCTTCCATTCAATTTGCTTTTGTTTTATTAAAGCACTTAACAGTGAGGGGACTTATCAGCTGCATTCGACTGAAAAACACAACCTACCGAATCCGTCAGTGAGGACGTTTTATTTCCTGCGAGGGAGAAAAAATGTTTTAGTAGAAATTATTTGCGGAGCAGATCCAACACATGCGTAGCTCGCTGTGTGAGTCTGGCGGAAACTAACACAAGTGGAAATTTAAAGCCAGACAGTATTATTTTGTAAATTGTACTGCTATTCCTGTAATGTGACTGAAAAACTGTCCTGTTTCTCACAATTCTACTTCACTTGGGGATTGATTTAGAGCAGGGGTCCCCAACTTCCCCCTCAGAGGACTAAAACCGAACACACAAATCTGTTGGCAGCAGCTTGCGTCGCGGCTCTGTGGACCAGCCGGCGCTGGTTTCTCCGGCCCCGCTACTGCCATGATTTGAGTGCCGCAGTTTGTAGAATCGATCGCGAAGGTGTTGGGGGTTTGTTGTGAGGAGATGAGTTGACATTGTCCTTGTCCACAAATACGGTTGGGACTGTTTTAGGAGAGGACAATGGGAACACTCTCGGTCGATGGAGAACGAGCGCGGGCACAGTTAATCACTGTGGCGTTGATTTGCTTTGAAGGTCAAAGAATTCATCTGTTTTCTGGTCACATATTCAATATCGCGTAGCCCCTTGAAACAATGCATCATCACAGGTTTTTCTCTGAAGAATAAAAGGGTTCCAGATGCCCGAGTTCGCCAATGACCTCAGCGCTCGCAACAGTGGCTGCCATCCGTTGTTTTCATGAAACCAGCGGCGCCACCAGTGAGTGAGCCGATCAGTCAGCGCTTAGCAGCACGCCAGCCTACCTGCTGCCATACCTTCTTATGATTGCGAAGCAACCAGACTTTCATAACTTAAGTGCACGGCTGGACTCGTCTAAATTCTTGCCCCAGCAAGAAGAAAGACGAGGTCATGAATTCGAGACTTCTGTCGGGGAGCAACTAGAAAACAAATGACGATTTTTCGGGTTTTTATGAGTAATTATGGCTTTTAAGGTGACGAGACCTCTGTTGTGTGACGGATGTTTGTGGTTCATGCAACCTGTAAGTGTAAAGATAAGCTACTTGTACCAGACAGGAGCAGGTTGTATTTGCTGGGATAAATACTGTACATCAGAAAGTCGCTGCACTCGCTGTTACCTGCGCTCGCCGCGGGAATGCAGTAGAAATACGTGTCGTGGAGCCGCTCAGAGCCCACAAAGCTCCATCTCCCTGCTGTGGACAGAACCCTGGTGGGTGGTTAACCTCATCTCCTCCTTCCCCCAGCTCTAAATGTCACTCCCCAGTGCGACTGACCACTAAGGCTGCCCCGTGTAGATTATTCATACCAGGACCCCATTTTTAATAGCTCCACCTCCCTCGCCGTCTCCCACCCGCTCTCTTTAGTTCCTCTTTCTTAGGCACAGCCATTCCCAGCGTGACACCTCCCCTCTGCTTTATCAACCTCATTGCTTTATTCTGTTATTTCTCCCTGGTATAGGAGGCTACTCTTCCTGGAGGCCTGTTGTTTTCAGCTTTTATTCCGGAGTATCAGTCTTCACATGTGCGGTGTTTAAAAGGGCTCTTAGGGGAATAAAACATATGGTTATAAAGGAGTCTTGCTGGAAGTCGATGCGGCGCAGACCCAGCGCTGGCTGTTTCTGAAAAGCACCGGCTCAATTGCCCTTTTTCTCTTCTTTCAGCTAAAAATAAAGAGTTGCAGGAGACTTATGCAGGATAGTAAATGAATGAATTCCTCACCCTGTTGGCCCTTTTCCCTGTTTTCTTCGTGTTCAAAGACATCTTTCCTCAAAAGAAGAAAAGACCGATAATAACATAATGGACGACGACTCCAATTGCAGAGAGTTGTAAGTGTATTCCTTCCCTTCCGAGTGGTGACAGCATGATTTAGTGCAGCCTGTGTGAAATTGTCTTTTTGCTGTCTTAACTGCATTTTTTAAAGGATGTGCCTTATCAAAAGGCTTTTGTTCATCACATTTAAAAAAAGTAATTTAGATTACCCTTTGCACAAATGGCCATCTGTATTATATACGAATGCTGAGTGTCTTATTATATTTATTAAAGCCCCTTTGGATATTAGCAACTCCACGAATTTGAATGTTAGATGTTATTATCAAATGCTTGATGTTAAAGTTGTGGTTTTAGTTTTGGATACACGGTTTTTGCATGTATCAGGAAGATTTTAAACTCCAGTCTCTCAACAGTAAGAAAGTTGTCATCCAGCGACGTGGAAAGCCTGTCCCATATCTGACCAGCAGGGTCACGAACACACGTCGGTGGAGTATCAGGATCTAATCAACATTTTTATGCAGCGGTTTTAAAATGTTAAAAATCTACAGTGGCCCGGGGGGGAAACCGAACAAACAACAGATAAACACATAAATCAACCCCCAATGAGCAAACAAACCCGTTGTTATTTACTACCAGAGGTTAATAGAGGTTTGAACCAGCCACAGTCGGATAAAATTAATGTGGAAAGATTGATGGAAACGATGAATATTTTGGTTTTAATTGAGGTTTTGGAATAACGGCATGATTTGAGATCTACAATCACCAAACGCTCCACCAAAAGATGCTGTTTTACATCTTTGGCTGATGCATTTTCAGGGGAAAAAAGCAAGGAATTATGTTCTTGTTGTAAAAGGACGCGGATGTGATGTTGATGAACGTGGAACCCACCTGGAGAAGTCTCCTCATCCCCTCATGGCTCAGATACTCCTAAAGCAAGGATTGGGATTCAATCTGCTAGAATTGAAGAGAAAGCCAAAGTTCAATATGTTAGGACCAAACAATAAATCCTCAGTGGTACTGCTTCGGTCGAATGACTTCACTCTTGAAGAACTCACTAAAACATGTTATTTTGGATGAAGGAGAGACTGAAGATGGAAATAGACTGCATGTGTTTCGAGGATGAAAGGAAGCAGATGAGAGTGAGACGACAACAGAGCCGTCTGTCTCGTCTGATACACTCTCCGCCCTCTTGCGTTGTTGTCCCACAACGGAGGAGTGAGTCCACCTCTCTGTGGGGTCTCGCTCCCAGGGAGCTGATCTTGGGTCAACGTATTCTTGTCAGACTTGTCACTGTCACCCCGGTCTCACCGCACCAGGGACGAGACCTTTTCCTGTGGCTAAAGATGACCACTATGCACACCTCTGGCACGGCTTCCCATCTTCAAACTAAGGCTGATTCTGGTCCGCCGACTCCACTCCAACAAGGAGGAGCAGCGGTGGACACAGGCGCTACGGATAAGGAAACCAAATACTCCTTCTTTGCTCCCGGTGGGATGTCAACAGAGGTTCCATCTCTGAGGTTTCTGTCTGTGCTGAGGGAGCTGCGGCCGGACAGATGGACGATTGAGACTGAATAACCTGTTCTCATTTCAGCGGAGAGAAGAAGGGGAAGTCGACTGCTGGTGGGTGAGGGTTTCATAACTTACTGACCAGACGGACCGAGGCCTGGTCTGACAGCCGAGCCTCCACCTGCACCTGCACCCACAACCATCACGTTTGCTCTGTGTTTCATGTTTCAAAAGGATGGAAAAGTAGTGGGCTTAACACACATGTATAAAACATGACAACATGCCTGCATGGGCTGGGAGCACATTGATCTTTGACAGGGTGAGGAGGAGCAGCGGAGCTCCTCCTGGGTGAGCGGAGGAGCTCCTCCTGGGTGAGCTGCAGTTGTCTGACTGGAGTTTCTCCTCAGTCGATGTGAGGGTCTGAGGGCAGAGGATGTTGTTATGATGCCATGTGAAGCCCTTTGAGACAAACTGGTGGTGAAAACGGGCTCTACAAAGAAAATTGCCTTGGAAGAGAACTGAAGTTCGATGCGGGGAACTTCTCGTCTGAGGTGAACGGGCTCTGACCTTGCAACAGTGGGTTTGGAACCTGCTGAGTTTATTAAAAAGCTCTTTGTTCTATTTTGTACAAGGAGGGTCGAGTTTTACTCCCGATCAATGATTTCTCACCGTCATAAATCATAAAACCACTGTCATGAACAGAACACCACAATGTATTTAGATTTTTCAATAAAACTCCAGAGATTTTTTAATAAAACTCGCTGCAATTATGAGTCTGAAAATGAATCAAAGATAACCGAGAGCCAAAGAATCAAATCACAAAATGCTGCTGTGTAATTATGGGGGCGATTTTCTGCTGCACTTTGACCCGTAGACCATAAAAACTGACCTGGCCTTCCACCGGCGTGAAGAAGGAATTTTTTTCATTCTTGGATGAACCGTCCCTTTAAGAACAGTAGCGCGCATCCGCTGGCAGCAAGTCCTGGCGTAGCAGAAGAAGTGATGAATCGAACCTAAAGGGCAGAGCCGGGACTCTGCCGGCGGATCGATGAAGTGCTACAGACCTGGGTTGGCGTCTTCATTCACGCCAGCTTTGAAATGACATTGTCAATTTGCATTGCAAGCAGTCAAGCGAACTCTCCAGATGATTGAGAGCGCACGTGTTCAGCGTGGCGTCACTGCTTTGATGATTTCTCTTTTCTCCTCACATGATTTTAAGTGAAAACATTGCGGATGCATTTACCCGGGATGTTTAATGATTTCATGGTAGCTTAGTAACAATTTTACAGCGCCGGCTGTAGAATATTTCAAAGGGCATTCATCACCGAAGACTGGGAGCTGAACACGATCTGATTTACTGGATGCACCTTCATAGAATTCATTACAACTGTTTACTACGATGCAGGAAATATACAGCCAGACACTTCTTTTTTACAATTAGGCTCTGTTCTAGTATTAATGGCTGATGCCTTCATTCCTCCTCCGGTGCCAGGGTGGTCGCTCACATTATTCCACTCCTACCATGCAGAAATTGCCTGGACAGCCATTTGGCTTGTGTTTGTTATCCATTTGTAATCTAGATGGAGGGACCATGGCTGCTCAGGCCTCCAGACAGCAGCAAAATCAATTGGCTAGAAATGACATCTGCCAGAATCTGCCACGGAGCGCTCGTAGGTGCCATGAATGAAATCACATGTCCTAATTGCGTGCTGATTTATGCACTTGACCGAGAGCATCGCGGCTGGACCAGCTTGTAGCCCCTGAGCTCGGTCTGTGCACTTGGTCATACATAACACATTTATTTATTTACCCATCCCTCCTGATTCACAGCACCACTGGAGGAATAACTGGACCCCCCCCCCCCCACACACACACACACACACTCACACTCACACACACCGCCCCCCCATGCCTCTGCCCTCCAATCTACATTTGATTAATTCATTTCTTTTCCTTTCTCTTTTTCATGGCAGCTTGTAAAATGGTGTGGTTTTGCAGACGACTGTCACTTGGCTCAAGTGAGATAAATATGTTGATGCCTGGAGTGGTTAGAGCGCTCCTGCATGTTTGACTGCATTCCGAACAGAGAGGTATATTTCCACCGCTCTTTTCTCCCACTCATTTTATTGCCTCTTTTTCCATCCTTCCACTTAAGGGTGAGGACGAGCCACCTGGTACCGTCGCTGTGAATGTGACATTTCACCGACATTGTGACCAAGAGAAAAGGTTTCCTGCTTATTTTGCCCTCTTAAGAGAACAATGGAGAGCGGCGCAGGGGTCGGAACACCTGGAAACGAGTTTGGTGATCTTCCAGTTGGTTCTCTTCTTCTTTGGCGAGATGTTTTTGAAGGGTTTTTTGGTGAGGATGCAGCGATACGGACACCCATCTTCAACTGCCTATCCGTGGTTGTGTTGTGGAGGTAGCGGGAACCCTAAACTTCTCTTCCCACATGGACCAGTTCAGACTGGGGGATCCTGAGGCGGTCCTGGCCAGTGGAGCTGTAGTCCTCCACCTGGTCCTCGGTCTGCCCTGCAGCCTCCTCCCAGCTGCATGTACCTGCATCCCCTCCCCAGGTGCTCAGGTGGCATCCTGACGAGATGCACTGCATCAGTCATAAATCCTAGATTCTCGTGTACTTGTTCAAAAATGTCCATATATTTACTCCATTGTAGTCCTGACTAGGTGTCTGTTATGCCACTGCCTCTGTCTATGACTGACAATCGAGCACGAAGCAACTGCTCAGCTGCTGTTGTCCAATAATTGCTTTCCAAATGTCTTAGATTGTGTATTTAACGATAGGGGAGATAAAAAGAACCCTGGAATTTGGCGCTTGGTGCTGCCTGGATACGGGCCTGTTCCTATTAAGCATCATTTATTCTGCAGGTCCTGCTCCACCAGTCTGCATTTGGGTCCAAAGCTCCACTTTATTTCCTCTCACGCTGACAGTCAAGAACCGGTCAGTGCTGGAATGAATGCCAGTGTATGTTGTCAAGTTTTTCCTATCGCATGACCGCATCGGCACAAACCACATTCAGGCGTTTGGAACCTTTTGTGTGTCTTAAAAGCAGCAGTCGCTAACAATTGTAGGAAGGAACCAGCAGAGGTTGTCGAGGACCTTAAACATCGTCATGCTGAACACCTAGAAGAGGCATCGGGTGCGGTGATGCTGAGGGCGCGTGTCCAGGATGTCGTAGGTGGCATGTCAGCTATGTAACGGCCTCATATGTTGATGCCCAGAGTTCATCGACGGCAATAATCCCAAATTAAGTGCTCAAATCCCATTGGTTGCAGTCGAGGGAACCCCATGACGATTGGTCTCCAATCATTCATCATTCTCATTTTCCCTCAATAGCAGCAGAACCTTTTAGGAGTGAGTGTGCTGAAACTTTAACCTCATTGTAAAATAGGCTTAAATAATACATGAAAGGATGCCTGAAAAGGTGTGTGTGTGTGTGTGTGTGTGTGTGTGTGTGTGTGTGTGTGTGTGTGTCAGCTGTTCCAACATCAAAAATTGATACAGCCTCAGCAGGCCAGACCAAGAAATTTACTGAAGCCCAAGAGTTCATGTGGTTCTCCCCCTCTCACCCAGGTGGGAGTCATGGGGGGGGGGGGGGGGGGTTACAAGCCTGAGATGATGCCACAGGAAGGAAGGAGAGATGACGGAGGGAACCTTGGTTTTCATTACATCATAGGAGAGAGGGGGTGGAGCGATTGTAAGTGACTAGAATGAAATGGACTTGAAGGAAGAAGAGATCAAGACAGAGAGAGGGAGAGAGAACAGACCAAATGTTAAAGACTTTTCTGGGATGAAAAACAAGTTGCCAGTAAAGGACGTCTCAGAAATTAGGCAGGGAGGCGTATCAGGGACAGAGTCCAATTAGAGAGCTGTGTTTGTGTTGCAGAAATCTGCCTTTGATGGAGCCATCTTTAAATATCAAACATGTCATCGTAGCTCTTTAAGTGACATTTTCCAATATTTGCCCTACATTGCTGTTGGCGACATCAGAATGTGTGAACATGGCAGTGCGGCGGCCAGTGGGGAGATGGTGCTGCGCTATCATTTAACGCCGTGAACAGCCCTGCCTTTTCCAGCTCATTAGCCATCCCCTTCTTTGTCCCAGGCCATTTGATAGCAGCATTAATCTACGGCTCCACTAGGCTTCCTCTCCCTATTTACCGGTATTTCATGAAGATTACACCACTCAACCGTGTAAATGTATGCCTTTTTTTTTCACCTTCCTGCCTAATGTGAACCCGAAACTCCGTGGAGTACTTTGTATAAACTTCTGCGACATACGGCGGATTAAACAGTGAATTTCCCCAAAAGCCCAATGAGATGAGAGTCACCAGTGAATGAGAGGCGATCAAAGCCTTCGCCAGCAAGCCGCGTCCCACTTGTTTGTGTTCTC
Organism: Aulostomus chinensis; assembly: GCF_037954235.1. NCBI lineage: Eukaryota > Metazoa > Chordata > Actinopteri > Syngnathiformes > Aulostomidae > Aulostomus > Aulostomus chinensis. Next base: position 34,009,953 of record NC_141321.1, on the reverse strand, counting down.
AGGCTGCGTGTGCGTGTGTGTGTGCGTGTGTTTACCACCAGCATGGATGGCACGCTGCCACAAACACAGTTGCCCTTTGATTACAATCACCTCCCATATGATTACAGTCGCTTGGTTTTCTGTCAAGATGATTAAATAATATGACAGAAGAATTTATGTCATATCAAAACAAGCCTGGGTTCATGTTTTTGTTCTGATGTGTTGACAAAAGCGAGGGGTGTGTTTGTGCTTGTGTGTCCAGCATGTAATCATTTCAGATATTCCGATATTAAGACAATACACGATTTCCTTAGCTTACCTTTAAATAATCCTGGTCATTCTGTCAGCCGCTGCTGTTCAGCGTTGCAGACTGAAGCGCTGGCTTGCAGGGCATGAATTTGACTTAGCTCTTCATTAAAAAAAACAACTATATACAGGAGGTGTATCTCTCCCTTTAGATCCAAACCTCACTCTTCCCCTCCAAAAATAGACAACACAGTCAGATGTGTGAAGCCCTGGCATATGGATCCATATACCACTCTTAAGGGTAGGTAATCCTCGGGGAAGCGAGCAGCTCTTTGAACAGTGTCAGGCTGAACCCACATCACAAAATACCACAACTTACTTCTGAGAGCCCAGTTTTTCACTGGATAAAGCTGCAGCTCTCTGATCAGTCTGGCAGACTCTCCCTCTCTCTCCCTCATGGGATGTCTGACTTTTTTTTATGGGGGGGAAAGGCAGGAGATGCAAACTCAGTCTGCCTAGAGAGCTCGCCATTCATCCACGCACTGGAGGTTTGGACGTATTTGGCATTCAGAGAGTCACTGGCATGTTTGGAAGCCAGGCCATTCATTCCATTTTCCTTGTGAGTGTTTGCACTCTATAATGAAACGTGAAATCAGCTGTTTGACAATAAACAGCAGTTCCAGCATTGTGGCCTTTTTATTGTGATGTCTTTTCGGGTTTAGACAGTCGATGTGCAATAGCTAAAGTGTTTTTTTCCCCTTCTTTTCACATCTCAGAAAGACTACAAAGCATGATTACAGTCGTCACACCCATCCACATCATTCAAAGGTCTTGTTCTTTTCAATCTTTGTGCAAAATTGGATGAAAGATGGAGTTGCAGACATCGGCTCACCTTCACAGCCTCTATTAGCTCAGTCTGACTGAAGGACTTGTGGCTTTTAAAGACAAATGTTAAACTGGAGCGGACAGAAATGTCATTGTCGAAAACGCACGACCGGCTCTGTCACAGGAGTGGAGCTTTGTGGAACATGTTCTCTTCTGCCAATGAAGTGCAGCTTACTGCCATTAGAACCGTTGTTGCCATATTTCTCCAGAGATCCGTGAATGCCTGAAACGTCCCAGTGGTGGAAGGAAGAAGGCGCATCTCTGTCTGTAGAGGCCTTTGAAGGCTTTGTGAGGATGTGTGGGTGGGAGAGAACGGACAAATAGGATACATCAAAGAGGTAAACGCTCCAGCACTTGTTTAACGAGTGATATCAGAGAGCCATCAAAGCCTCATTGGTTCAGCTAACACGCGCCGCACTCACGCTTATCAACGTGTCATTGTCAATTGTGAGGCTAACTATCTGCCTGCAAACTGCTCAACACCCCTCCCACTTCACCGTAGCAACAGATGCTGCAGTGGAACAACAATTACTTTTGCAAGCATCCTCATCAAATGTGAATGGTGGGTGTCATCCCTGCGCGGTCGACTCCCACACACACTCCAAGGCTTGTTTATGTGCAAACAAATACGCACAAGCCTCTCTGACATTGTTCTCCGGGTTCAAGATGAGCACGTGGTCACAGGAGTGTCGTCTCCCCGCTGTCACGGGAGCTGCAGCAGGACGCGTAGACCTCCCTGCGTCCTAACAAAAGATCTGTCTGGACCGCCATCCTGACGTCAAAGATGCTGTGGTCTGTAGGTTTGGGTGATCGTGTCTGTGGATCACGTGGAGGTGACGGGTCGGCTCGCTGCTGCTGCTGCTGAACGCACCTACCTGCAAACGACCAGAGTCACCAAGGAATGATCAGACTGAACCAAAGGGGTCCATTCAGATGGAATCATTGTTTATAATAATATCATTTGTATTCCACGTGTCAATCCACGGCACAGAGGGATTTACACGAACGGCAGAAAAAAAGAGAAACATAAATTATATATGCAAGGACGACTGCTTCAAAAACTCACATGACACTAAAAAAACAGGTGAATGTTTCAAATTGCTTCTAGATCAAGTCGTCGCCCAGTAGGTAACGAGTGACTCGGTGTAGGTTATAAAGGTGAAACCAGTGCAGTCTCGCCTCAATTTTAATTATTTATTGTGTTTATTTTGCTCTTTTAGCCAATTTTGATCCAGTTTTGTGTCAGACGTGGTGGTGGCTGTCAATATGCACGGCCATGATAGTGTGGAAGTACTGCCAGTTCCAATAAAGCAGCAGAGAGATCACCCCAATGAAAGGTGACCTTGGCATAATTGAGATTCATCACAGAGAAAGCCGGGCAGCCGAAGTGACGGGAGAGAGGAAATGAGGAAAAAAAAACAACAGGGAGGGGGTGGGACGGGACGGGGGCTTGAAAAACCCAACATAAATACTACTTTCATTTTATGGGGGAACAGCCAACTGTTGGTTGGGCAGCAGGACCTGAATCTCAATGTCAATGACCGTATTTATTCAGGCCACAACTGCAGGCTCGTAGACGACTCTGATCTTCCCGTATTCTATTTTTTGCCAGCGGCACATTTGAAGTGATAAAAAGCAGCATGCTCTCCACCGGCAGAGAGACAGAGTGATTTACAGGGGCCTGCATGCTCGCTGGATGAGATAACACAGGCTGCATGTTGGGAAGTCGGCGTCCTGACCAGTGAGGAAGACAATGACAGCACTCCATCATGTTTAAAATGGGGAGATGCAGCATGGCATTGCATGGTGTTAAAAGCACTCTGGAGAGATGCAAACACAGTGAGGAATAAATAGAGGTTGGGGGGGGGGGGGTTGCTGGCACGTAGGAGATGGATTATGGTGTCCTTTCAGACCTGCACAATATGCATGCATGGGTCTGGGCTGGAGGCTTCATATAGCAGCCCCACAGCTCCTGGGCTGGGGGGGATCCCCCAGACATCCATCCATTTCTATGGCCTTCAACAATGGCCCACATTCTGGGTCCACAACCCACCTGGCCTTGTCTGATAAATGGTTTTGAAAGAGGACACACACTGCACCCCGTCCAGCGTGTAGTCAATGTGCCCAAAGACATCACGTCAGCCGCGCTGCTCTGCATTTACCTCCGACACAATGATTTTTCTGGCATTTCAGTGATTTCACACACACGTTCACTCCGGCGTTCTCCTGGAGAACCGCTGACTCGTTGCTGGATGCAAGAACACGATGATACTCCAGTATCAGTTCAGTACTACATGGCTACAAAGTTGTTTGTTTTTTTTTTCTTCAATTTAATTTTTCCAGCTGAATCCACGGTACGTAGTGTGGCAGAGTACAAGCAGCACGTACACGCCGTCATATGACTCAGAGACGCATACATTTGTTTGAATTTACACAATTTTAACTCCTAGTCTTCGTGACCTGGTCCGTGATACCATAATCAGAAGATCCAGGAGCAGCACCGTAACAGTGCCGGTACGAGGCAAAGGGCCACTCCTGCTCTAAATTTAATTCCTTCTACCAAACTTGATTTATTGTCTCCGGAGGAACAACGATTGTGTGGCAGTGAAACAACAATAACATGCTGTTGTCACTGTAATTACATGCTGCTGCCGGCTTTTATATCATGCATGTTTAATTACTGTATATAATGATTAATAATTTTGTCAGCAGCCGCTTCAAAAAAAGAAGAAATTGTTATTGTGGTGGTGCAGATTACATCGTGACTGATCCTCAACCCATCCTCCTTTGGGGGGGGGGGGCAGGCAGACAGATCAACTTTAGAGACTCAGGTGTGTAAAATCTCTCTTCACGGAAACAGAAGTTGAGGGTCAAAGCAACACGGCGGTGTTGTCCTGAGTTGAAGTCGTCGTGATTTTATGCTCAAAATTGTAAAAACTCACTGGTGACATTTTTATGAAGGCCGTTGCATAGACAACGAGCTGCATAGGCGGAGGCAGGATTTACAGCCGTAGCCAGAACCCACGGCGGCGGAGCTGAACCTGAGCCCAGGAGAGTTGACCTCCCTTCAGCAGGAGACACGCAGAACTACAGCACCTGAGACTAAGAGGTGGCTGAAGCCTGAAGAGTGGTAATGAGTGGAGATGCTGGTGCTGGACGTGCAGGGGCAGAACCAGGAGGCCACGGACGGACGCGGCACACCCAAACAGAAGAAATCGCCAGGAGGAGGACAGCCCTTCATCACGCCTCATAGAGTTGGATAGCATCTTTCATTAGACGCTCCCGGCCTCCTCCTAATCCCTCGCTTTAACTCAGACATCATCTCTTTGTCTGGGTATTTTAATCAGATCTGGGAACTCATCTGCAGAACGGAGAACATTAGAGCGCCACTCTCTGTCTGAGTCGTACTCGCCGTGAGCAGGTTGGCTGTGTCATCCCAGGACTCACACTCATGGACGTAGACAACAGTTTTTGGAAAATAAAATCCACAAAATTGTTGAAAAATTAATTTAGCGAGTGAGCGGACCAGTGGAGCAGTGGTCCTCCCTGTGGCCCCCAGCAAGAAGGTTGTGGGTGGAGCAGTGGTCCTCCCTGTGGCCCCCAGCAAGAAGGTTGTGGGTGGAGCCCCGGCTGCAGCACGGGATCTTTCTGTGTGAGTCTCCATGTTCTCCCTTTTCCTGCTGGGTTCTCTCTGGTACTCCAGCTTCCTCCACAGTCCAAAGACATCAAGAGGGACCAGGTTAATCCAGACTCTAAATTGACCGTAGGCGTGGCTGGGAGAGCCAATGGTTGTCTGTCTCTATGTGTTGGCCCTGCCATGGACTGGTGACCTGTCCAGGGGGAAGGCTGCTGGGATAGGCTCCACCCCCACCACCCTGAACAGGAGGAGAGGGGGAACATGGAGGGAGGGAGGGAGAGATGGATGGAGGGAGAGATGGATGGAGAGTTTAGTGAGCATTTGAAAAAATCTTTGAATATTGATTGGATTGAATTCATGAATTCAACAACATAAATGTAGCATTTTGACGGATTCCTTTCATTTATTTTGAAAGTGTAAAAACATTTCAGAGAACGTGTTGTCGTGGCCGTTTTTCTCCAAAGTCATGGGGAAATTCGGGAAAAATATTGTTAAAGTAGTACAATTAAACATCAAATGCAGGAAACAAATATTCAGTCATTGCCATATTTTAAAAACCTAAAGTAAGAAATAAATTTTGCGCGCGCGCACACACGGTGAAATATATCAGGCCCACTGAATACGGTACATTTGATGTCTTTACTCAACGTCAGGTTCCACGTTGTGGGTCGAGCCCTTTGACCCCTGAGTTCTCCTCTGGTAGGGATCTGGGTTTGAATAGAAATGTATTTGTTGCAGAAGGAAGGAACCCCGCCCTGAGGAGCCGTTCACGGCGGATCTGCCGCTCGTCGTATTTTCAAACACAACTTAAATTGCCAGTATTTGTTCTCTGTGTTGTGAGTGATCCTGATAGTTCAGGCGTCTGTACACACGTCTTAATACTCCCAGTACTGTAAAACACACCAGTATCATCACGGCTCAGCTCAAGAATGAAGTACTTTCATGATTTTTTATGTGCTGATGTGGCAAAAAACAGCGGGTCCTTCCATCTCTATAATTAACCGGATTTATAATCTTTTGTGGATTAAAAGGCCAACTAATGACCAAAAAAGGGATTTGGTAAAATCAAAAACGATTAATTACTTCTCATACTTTGCAAGGTGACAGTAATTACTTTCATCCACTCATACAAAAAAAGTGAATGAAATAATTGGCAGACACTTAATTAAAGGTTACGGCTTTGACGTAATTGTGAAAGACAAGTCAATTAAAAGTCCCATTATTCAATCACAATACACATGCAGTAATTGGTGTGTTGCTCTCTGGAGGGCCGGTGGGAGGGGTGGGCTGGGGGGGTAAACGTGGAGGAAAGTGAGAAGGATGATGCTGCGTCCTTTGGAACCTGAGCAGACAAGGTTAGCGCTGGGGTCCCAGCTTCAGAGGGGCAGGGGGCCGCAAGCTCAGCTGGTGCATCCCGTAATGGTGGTGGTGGGGGGGGGCAGCTTCTGCTGCCATTTGCTGCATTCAGACACAGGAAGTAACCCAGTTCTCAAGTGTATTTTCCACACATCTTTACTTCGCTGTGTGTCTGAGTGAAGTACGGATGTATAATCAGGACTTTCTTCTCCTTTTAATTTTAAAAGTAGGCTTGTTACTCTGTCTTTGATGCCTGAATGACATCAAAGGTGTCGGTAAACGCTGGTCATAATTGCCAAAAGATGTTGGCCGAACAGCAGGAAGCTTGAGAACCACGCGCTTCATGTTGAGATGTTGATGTTCAAGTGAGGACGAACCCGACTGCTGTAGTGATTCAACACTTGAGAGGATTTAGGAGCCTGGACTGCTGTCCTTGTACTTGAGAGGGTGGACTCAGACTGGTCTCAGGGCTTCTACTTCCAATGCACCGGACATCGTCTCGATATTCTGCTTTGTCACAGGACAACAAGTGTTTGAAAGGCTGCGTTTGAGTAAGGAGAGGTCGTATTCTTGCTGTTCCGCATCGCCGCTCCACAGAGCTGAAGCAGAGCATCTGCTCTTTAAACTATTGCATCGCTTATTTGTGACAAATTCTTAATTGTTTGTTTCCATATATTTGAACGAAGTCTTTACACTGCCCAAGTTCATTCTTATTTTCTCCGTCATCCGTCAGTGTGAATTAAGTCTCAAAGAGTCTGAATCTAATTTTCTTCATTTCAGTCTCCGCTCTTCGGCCAATGGCTTGTAAAGCACTCTGAATTTCAATGGATATTTTTTTTGAAAGGTGACGAATAAATTGATTGATTAGTTGATGGTCTGGTGATGATGACATCACCCTGGCGGACCAACCTCATTCAGTCTGAACCTCCTCTAATGCCTCAAACTGTGCGACTCCACTGAAGTGCACGTAAGAGGACTGGATATCTGGGTCAGACTTAATCAAACGTCAGATCCTCAACATAAATGACTGCTGGAGAGAGCAGCCATCACTCCTGCCTGATGTCTGATTCCATCTCGCTCCTCTTCACCCTAATGAGCACGAGCCTGGATCTTTCCTCAGGTGTGCCAGCCAAGGTAATGCTCTTCAGGTACCTTCAATTACCCATCATTTAGTATTCATGGCCCGTGTCTTCATCGCTGCCACCACCATCGCTCAGTGGCTGAAGAATGGTGCTTTCCTCAACAATATGAACTCCTCAAATAGAATTACCCTCCCCCAGAAGGAAGGATGGAGAAAATGAAAGATTTACCAGCTCAGGAAACTTTTACTGGGGCCCCAAAGTCTCCGTTGAGAGGAGAGTGTCTCTTATCAAATGTGACAGGGGTGTTTGGCATCCACAATATTATTTTGTCTCCACATGACACCAATTAACAATGACTCTAAATATAATTGCACAGAGTAGCAATGATTCCTAAACCTCCCTGAGCTATTAATCTTTGCCTGGTTATGCATCCATCAAGATCTTAATTATGAAGTTACATATGTTAATTTACATCGTCAAAACACCTGTCTGGTGTAATCGACTCGGGTTGGTCATCTGCGCATCCCTCCTCTGCTCTGTAAACAAAACCAACAAGATCGGAAACCCTGGCGGTGGCTGCGCATCACAGCGCCGTCACAGCGGATCATCAAGTAAACTCACACCCGTTCGTAAATGTAATCAACGATTAAAGTACAGCCGAGAGCCCTCGCAAGCATTAGGGGTTTGGAATAAGAGGCTGTTTAAAGAGCAGCAGGAGCAACAAATGTCCTTGGCCCTTTCTTCCTGCGAGGGACCAGTGGTATCACCTGAGTATTAATATGCAGTACTTGCAGAAGTTTTCAGTGTACAGTTCTTAGTCTAAATCACACCAGTGTCAGGCAAGGTCAGTCGTCGCCCAGGTTTAGAGCAGCTGCCGGTCCAGGAAGTCGAGTCCCCGTTCATCTTCTCCACTGACCTTCCAGAAAACTCTTCAGGTGCCACCAGCCAGCAGCAGAAAACACGCGAGTGGTCACTGAAAGGTCCTCGCTGGATGGGAAAGGCAAAGCTACAAGACTGCACGCGATTTGTGACCAACTGGCCACGTGTGCTGCTGCCAACTTGTCACTGACATCAGTGTCCGTGTTGCCATCAAGAGATTTCCATCAACATTGTGCAGTTTTGCAAATTCTGTCTTTTTTTTATGGACATGGCAAAATGTGCAGAAACTCCCTCAGATTCACCAGAACGTTTTCACGCTCACCTGAAGTTCTTTCCGTGCTTGCTGTTTTTCAGGAAAAGAATGAATGTGCAGAACCTGAGCTGGAAGCACCCGGTTCAAATGAACTCTGACGTAGCGAATCTTGAGCTCAACTTCCTGGTTATTCCCAAACTCTCTCTTCGTCTCTGGAGAAGCAGCAACAAAACTTGCTGGAACACCAAAGAACTACAACAGCTGGTTCCTTCAGACCTCTCGCCATTTTCCCCTGAGGGGACCAGAACAAACCCCTTGTTTCCTGGTTTTCTTCTTCTGCGCTGCTGATTTACAGCCAGATTAACGTTGTCTGGAGCGCCATCTGCTGACACAAACCTGGTTGTATTCACTTCAAACCGCTGGATGGAAACAGCTGTAAATCACATTCCCTCTTTTGCAGCGTTCCTAAACATCCACTGCACTTTTAATGGCAGCTCGGCTGATTAGCAGGAATTACTTCAAAATGTTCTTCATTTCCCAGCACAAACAGAAGTCACGAGTCTGCAGCCGCGTGTCTCTCGAACAACCAAGGCAACTCATGAAACTGTAAATGGCCGCTGGTGACATATGTAGTAAATGTTTCCATGGTAACCGAACGCTCCACCAATCACGCTGTAGTGGCACTTCAGGGTTAGAGCAAACTCTGAGAGGTTGTCAGTAAAACCTGTTATTCTGAAAAGATGATCCAAAGACTAAAGTACCTGTGCATCAGGGAGGAGATGCGACTGCTTTTGATAGCTTCTGTTTCCCAGTAAAAGCTCCACTCAAAGCACAAACCGGTCGACTTCATCTGCGAGGTTGTGATTGCAGCGACTACAGGAAGAGCAAGCGGCATCCATCTGTTGTAGCGTAGAGAACAAGACAGTGTGAAATCAACAGTTTCATAGATGTTCCAGAAAGCCTTTGTTCAACGGGATTTGCCTAGAAGGAAAGAGGCAATCGAATCAAAGTGTGTTCCCCCGGAGGAATCCTGGTAATGAGTCGCAGCATTCCCACATTGCCACTCTGTCTTGTGGGTGCATATTTAAATAATTATTGATGTCCAATTACCATCAAAAAGCCGTAAAACCCTCTAAAGATGGACAGTGGCGGCGTGGTATCGAAACATCACGCCATCACTGCTACACTATGTTTAGAAAGCTGGCATTTCATTTTGAAAACCTTTTCCCATTTACATATTTCAGATGAAAATGATGCGTAATTGTGTGACAGGTCAGCGGCGGCGGCGGCTCTGCAGCTCCGCAGCAGCACTCGGGTCGACTGATTAAACTGTTTGACATTCGCTGTCACTCCTCTGAAAACCAAATGCCAGTACAGAGATGGCAGATGGAAACGGGGATGCAAATAAAATGCTAAACAAATGTTTATTTTTGTAGCTGTACTTCTCCACCTCTCGTCCCAGTGAACGCCTCTATTGTCTGGCTGGAATGTTCCTCCCTGCGAGAACCAAACCAGCAAAGTGCTGTTTACCACGGCGATGCACTCACTGTGCCACTGTGGATGAGCAGGCTGCAATTATTGTGTCATTAAACTATTAAGCTATGATAACAAGACATGGACTTTTGGGCCAGTATGCAGGCCCCCCCACCCCCGTATCTAGCAAGCCAGTTTGCTCTCCTCTTATCAGATCTGTGTTCCAAGAAGAGAACACTTGGCACGAGTCAAACTGAGTGAGAACCAGAAGAAGGACAAAGGACAGGAGCCCAGCCAGGAGTCTCCGCCATGTCCACACAATGTGAGGATTCATACAACGATGAATTCTGTTAATTGTTCGGGTTGACGGGGCCTCTGATGCTCCTCTTTAATGTGCCTTGAACGTGTGGAGCAGGCAGCCAGCAGGAGTGTTTAAACAGTAAAAAGTAATTGGACAAATTTGCATTTTAATCATTATTTCTTCACTGTTATTTGTGTAGCAACATATATCTCATCATTATACCCCTTACTTATACTGCCTGTTGCCTTTAAGTAGCTGGAGGTGGATGTTAAAGGGCGGCCGCCGGGAGGGCGTCACTGAAACAACATTTTCCAGCATCAGCAACATATCAGTGCTGCAACTGAATGTTCCTGTGAAAGAAGAATTTCAGTATTTTTCATCCTGGGATTCAGGAGGTTGAACACATTCTACCAAGAAAACCGACTCCAACATGTCTGGCATGTGGGTTTTCATACTGTCTTCATGTAGCAGCTGGAGTTCTATCATGAGCCAATATATAAACTGAAGTATTGACCACGTGTTGGCTCGTGAGGGTCAACGACCCACTGGGCTTCCTACCCTGAAGGGTCGTTTTGTTGAAGTGCTGATGATCGTCAGTAGGGAATCTAAGGTGATGAGCGTAGAGTCCAAAGAACCGCCGGCTCCTAACGGGAAGGGGAAGCTTCCAACAGGCCAGGAGCTGAAGAGGAGGGAAAGCCAGGAAGCTACTTTAGTGATGGAAACTGAGGAGGAGAAGAAGAAAGGCCGACTGCTCCAAGTCTGTCTCTGCTGGCTTCTTGGAGACGACACATCCAGGAGCAGCAGCATGTTTCATCCGATGTTTCCTGCACAAAAGCTTGTTGTACTTGCAGTCGTCCTCTCATCTCGCAGCGTCAAATAACGAGGCTCACACCTCTCCCTTTCCAAAAATATGTATCGTTAGATTTTACCAGTGTCGAATTTAAACTCCTTAGATTTAGCCACAAATACACAACAGGGAACGATCGTCGCCTGAGACGGCGGCAGGCGCGGAGATGTTGCTCACTCTCATACGTGAACAAATAAATGCTTCCAGTTCCATTTGTGGAACAAATTCTAGAATCCTGGAAATTAAGAGTCATTCCTACCGCTCTAGTTGATGGATGAAATAATACTGCATATCAGAATGAATGAATACGAATGAACTCCTTTATTATTATTACATTTTGTCCGATTTTTATTCCAACTACATTAAAGACGAACATTTACTACTTCAGTAAAATACAGTCATTATTGAATCATGATTTATTGAATTAGAAGTGCCATTTACAACAAATGACGACAAAATAAAGACCAGATTTCGGTGTCAACACATTTAATCTGCCTTCAGAACAATCATGAAACAGCTTCGCTTCTTTCCTTTTCGAACCTTGATGCTGGAACCTCGTCGCTGGTCGTGACCACAGGGACGTCCACTGATGAGTTTCCCTGCATGGCCTCGACAGATATGAATCCATACACTCAGACTGGCGGGCGCCCTCTTCCTCACTGCCCAGCTCCAGATGAGCGTCCCCGCTGACAGAGGCCAGACGAGGACGAGCCTCGGTCTGCAGGTTTTGCGGAAGACAACCAGGAACAACGCGCCGCTGCTGCATCCCGCTTGGGTGCGTCTCTCGTGCTGCGAGGGCTTAACGCTGCAACAACAGATAAAGACGCCTGTTCAAAATCCACAGTGAAGCTCTGTAGCTGTTTAGATGTGTTTTAATTATACTGCGGCTGGGGGCCTGAGTTCAGAGAGAGATTCCTCGAGGGTTACTTCCTGTCAACATTCATACCCATTAGAGACGTCCTCACCGATGCTCGCGCGCAACAAGTTCCAGTGCTTCCAGGATATTTTTGTTTTAGTTTCAGTCCCAGAACTCTAAATATCTCATTTTAGTTCTCTGCAATCGAGCACAATTAGTTTTATTATTCTGCTGGCACATAAAACCCATCAGACCAAAAATATCAGCCTGATGAATCTCTTAATAATACTTTACGAAAGTTTAAAACTTCGGCACTTCTGGGAAAAAAAGGTTCAAAAAGATTCAAGTCCCGCAGGTATCGGGTGCTTTTGTTGGCCAATGAGAATTTAGATCCCTGCAGAAAACCCGCCCCAGCTCATCAAGGTCATCTCCACTAGTGAAGCAATCTGGTGATGTTGGAAGCCTGACTGCAACAGTTAGCAGCGCTAAGCTAACGGTAGCCTATGGAGGAACTACACCGGGGTCACATGACTTCAAGGTCACCACCACTAAGCTTCAGGCTTCTTCAGGTTCACCCTGATGACCCTTTATGACCTCCACGGATGAAGACTGTAGATAAAACATGAAAATTTAAGAATGCAGTGTTGAACACGCACCTCCTCTCACAAAACGTTAATATGTAAATATATGCAGATGAAACCGCCACGTGTTGGCTACCAGACACCTGAACGGACCAACAATCAGTTGGCGTCTGTGAAACCGAAGCCTGAAGCCCACGCGGAGTCGACGTGTCAGAGGGGGGAGGCGTCGCAGGCTGTGCTTAGCAGTCGCAGCTGCACGGCTGTGTAATCAGACCGTTTACTAGGCGGCAAGGTTTGGTTACTGCATGCAAAGTCATTTAAAGATTTCCCAGGAGGCGGCGCAGACACACATCAACGCGGTGCTGCCAATCAAAACTGTTTCAGCTTGAGGAGGAAATTAGTGCAAACCTGACGGTGAATTCTGAGCTCGGGTGGAGAGGCGGAGGAAGAGATCACGCGCACAATGTGATGAGAACATATATTTATGCTGCCTGAATATTTATACAACTCTTCACGAGTAAAGGTGGATAATTGGCGCTCCGGTGATGGAATGCTGACCTCGGTGGTCACGTTCATCATGTGCATTCAGTGTGTTTCCATCATGTGATCTGCACAATGCTTCAATATGGAGTTGAAGAAGGAAACTGGAGCGATCCTGAGGAATTTACTGTCAGTCTGACAACGACGACGGCAGAAGTTGCCAATCAGTGACGATGTCGAGGCCAATTCACAATGGCGGTTCTGTCTCAGGTTTGGTGCACTCGAGTCTGGAGGTCTCTCTGTCTCAGCGTCTCCATCAGCCTTCCCTGGTGCGATACTTCATAGTGAGCATCAAAACGCATCCATGGAAACAAAACCTGCCAGATATCACGTGACTTCCTTCAATCGAACGCTGATTTGGTGACATTTGTTCTGCTGCCATTTTTGACATTCATGGTCGCTAACGCACCTCCAGTTTTGGTTCACTGTTAAAATCCAACGCCAGATAATTCCGTTGAAGGTGCAGCTCATGATGTGAGGTCTGCGGTTGGGTGGTGGTCTGCTTGTACAATATAAATTAATGTGTGTGTGTGTGTGTGTGTATTTATGAGTATGTATAACATGAAATATACATCCAATATTTTATGATCCACTTGATCAGTTTGTTTCTTTCTGCCAGGCCCCTCGCTGGGCCACTATGACATCAGCCTTCCGCTGTCATATGTGAGAGCGCCATGATTCATGGTAGCAAATGTGTCCCTCCACCATGTCAGACCGCCTCCTCCCTCTTTGACGAGCACAAACACGTTCAGCCGCTTCGTCAGTCAGCTGTGGGTTGGAGGTGGATTAACACCTGACGCTTGCGTCTGCAGGAACGACGCTCGCTGCAGATTCACGTGCGAGTCTGAATTCACCCGAGCAGCTGAGCAGACTTGGGCAGGAGCGACTGGGACCGTACCACTGTGTGATTACATTCTTCTGGGTGGTTCACTCCACCCCACCCCTCCTTTTATACACTAATATTCCACAGTCTTTTTGTAAAGCCCTTAATGTCAAATAAAAACTATATTATAAAATTGAATGAGGCATTTAATAGAGTGTGTGGCTGCAGGAGCACGCCGGCCCAACATGATTTCTGGGGTGAATTCTAATAAGAAATAGATCCTGAGCACACTTGCTGGGAGGGAGAGAAAGTGACTTCAACGAGAGTGTGAGTTCTCCGACAGTGTTAGATGTGCTGAGCTGCTCCTGTTCTTCCATGCATGAAAACGTGACACGTGCGCTCTCCTACATATCCACCTGTGCAGGGATGGTGGAAGTTTAGACGGATTTACCCAAAATTCAGCTCTGTGGCGCTCCACCTGCTTTACAAGGCTGTCTGCCTCCCACACACGGACGGCGGATGCTGCCATGCAAGGCGCCAGCTGAGGCTGCACAATATGACAAACTGCAATATTCAAAGTACAGGAAGGTGAAATACTCTTTTAAAAGCTAATAATGCAACAAAATACTTTTAGAAGTTCCGTGGCGCTGCAGAGACGTCCAGCCCACGCGTCCCCTTCTACGCTCTCAGGAAACATCTTGGCTTGACGCAGACCCAATCACAGGTTCCCAAGGAAAACGAGAAGAATGACAGCAGCTGTGGCTCATCAGGAGCACAGTTGCTCAGGGGACGGGGTGGGGATCCAACCAGGATACTTTTTAAGCCACTTACTCAACTGCTTCAGTACTTCTTCAGTAGCAGTAGTAGTAGCAGTAGTGGTAGTGGGGGTAGTTTCTCCTCACTCAAATGAGCTTGACAGTCAAACCCCTCAGTCCAGACTGGTTGAGTGATTTCCAGCCTGATGAAGCAACATTTTACTTGAATTAAAGAAAACGCGTCAAAGTCGCAAAACTAAAAATGTAGTACAAATACACGATGTCTAAGAATCGTCCAGAGGGCGATGCAGGCGAGCGTCCGAAGGATTGACATCTTTCCTCTGCCTGAATAGTTCCACAGAGACACTGCATATTTGAGGAATCCTGCAAACATGAAGGGGGACAGTCTGCGGGGGGGGGGGGGGGTGATTTGCTAGGGCAACCACTCGATACTTATGGATATTCGTCACTCACCTCTCATTCAATATCAGCTTGGCAAAAACTCAGCGCTGTTACTCTTGCTCATGGTTATCAGATCAATGGTGCGGCCGGCCAAATTGATCGGGATAAGAATCGAAAGGAAGACTCTATGCTGGGAATTCAATCAGAATCAAGAGCTACTTCAGCACAGTCCCACTTAGGATTGATCCATGGACGCGAGGTGTGGACGCTAGCATTGATGAGCAGGTGCACCCCGGGCCGGGGAGGGGATGAACATCGATATTGTATTCAGGATAACATAATATGATTTATCATTCACTTATAAATTCCTGAGGCCGCCGAAGCTCGGCTGTGAAGGAAAAGCTCACGAGGAGCCGTGCCAGACGTTTGAAGGGTAAAACTTAAATCACTCCTTTCTAAACAAAATGCCCTTCCTGTTTGTGTCTTGCTGGATGTTGCAGGCAGACTATTATCTGTGACATATCTGCGCCAGGCGAGTGCACACTGCCCTTCACTTGAGTTATAGTTACCGTCTAAATGTATAATATGCGGCTTCAAGTGATGATTAGGCCTTGATCCAGATTTTTTTCCTCTCTCCTTTTGTAACTCGGTATACTCACATGTCATTTGTCAGCAGCTAACGGGGGCCCGAGGCAGACCCTCACAGCCACCCCAGATTACTGTAAATTGCTGTGAAGATAAAGCTGTTGCCTGGGAGCCAGACAGGACAGTAATTCTCCACTCCACTCTTATTATGGGCTTTTCATTTCTCCCGTTTACTTTATACTGACTGAAAGGGACTGAAGTCTTCATCATCCCTCCAGCGCTGCCATCCGCCGGCACACCTGCGCTGACGAGAACCGATGCCATCCGCCAAATACCAGCGCTCAGTGGAGCTTTAGGAAAAAATACCAAAGCTGAAGGAAACTTTATTATGCCTATTGTCTTCACCAAGTGGAGCAAACAAAAGCTCTCTGCTGGCACAAATGACCTCCGTGCACAAACCAAATTGGAGCATCACACCAAAATGTGAAACTAATCCTGGATTCATGAGATTAAAGAAGTTGCACTCGGTGGCATTAGAAGGCGAAATAATAATCTGGCAGACACACTCCATTTAATTTTATGGTTGCCGGCATGCAAATGAGTCTCATTTGTATAATCTTTCCAAATGAAAAACAGATAATCAAATACCATCAGAAGCCATTAATATTCAATTAGGTGTCACTTATGCAAAGTCATGCAGTTGGAGGAATTCAAAGAGATGTTGAGTGGACAAATTAGCATCTCCAACATTTCCAGCTTCTTTTGTGTGTCGGGCCACGCTTCTCCCGCCTGTCACCGCGGTGACGGCGCCTCAGTAGACTGGTGCCCCTCCAGCAGCACTCGCTGGGCTGTGCACGCAGGCTGATGTCAAGTCGGAGCTCCGGAGGAGCACAACTCCTCCAATGAATTCATTTAAAAGGGATGAAACAAAAAACGTAATCAGAAACGTCCACGCAAAGCATCCACGTAAAAACTGTGACATCGCAGTAAAATTACCATGAAACTCTGCAACAACTATTTATGTCGTCTGTGACCGTGGTGTCACTGTGATTTCACAACAGTCAGGACGCTTCTTGACTTCAGCTCCGTTCAGCATTGGTCCTCAGTGAGCCCGGAACCCTGAGAGGTGTCGCCCGGGTTGCCCACTCATTCCAGGAGCTGCTCCACCTGACCTGCACGCCACCAGAGTCGGTGCCACAACGCTGAGCTGCTCTTCATGTAACCGGGAGACACATCAGTAAAGCTTGGTTTATGCTTCTGCGTCGCGGCGCCATCCTTGAGCACTCGAAGTTCTGCATCAAGGGAACGCGTTGCTCTGCAATTCACCGCCAAGCCGCTAGGGGGTGTGGCTGCGTCTTTGTACGGTTTCGGGGGCTCTTGTCAGATTCCAAAACAAAACTATTTTCAACAGAAAGTCCAGTGCTTTTCTTTGAACGACTGTTGGCGTTCAAGAATCAAACTGACAAACATGACTTCTTGCGGCCATTTTCTTCCGGAGACGCACATATTTGTCGCGGAGGTTCTTCCACCTCTTCATGCATTCGGCGACCTCCTCTGAGCGGACCAATCACAGTCCCTGACGCGACGTGTAGTCAGGATTTTTTGGAGGTGCACGTCAGGCTTCGGCGTAGGGGTCTGCGTCGCCATACCAACGCCGTCGACGCAACGCAGAAGCATAAACCAGGCTTACCTATAGCTTCATTCTTCCTACACCAAATCTGTTGATTGGTGACTAGTAGTAGTGAGCAGTAGTATTAGTTGTAGTAGTAGTAGTGAGTAACAGTATTCTCTCCTAGTACTGGAGCAGGGGCCATCGTCGTCGTTCTGTCTCAGTTGTTACACAACGATGCCATTTTGCATTTATGATTTTGGTAAATGTGTGAATGAACTCATATTTTTTTTATTTTTCCACCATTCAGAATAAAAAACCACTTTTCAAAGGAAGTGATGAACCCTACAAACCCTACTGTGAACAATAACCGACACTTTTGGTCCGAAGCCTTCATCTAAATTGAAATAAACACCTACATTGTTGATGGGCAGCTGGGGCAACGAGGACGAGACAAAGGACAGAACCCGGGACAAAGACCGGCTCTCACTCTTCATTACTGACATTTTCGGCGCCGGTGGGATGGTTTTCATCAGACCAGATCCACTGGGGACCCTGGGTGATGAGACCATCAGAGCCGGATATCCAGAACTGCTGCTGTGGATGCAACAGCTGCGACGGTTCCGAGGGAAACTTGCGTCCGTCATCATTTTCCTGCTCGTGTGTCAGTTTATTCACTTTGTCTCATGCTGCAATTTCACACAACAATCTCTGGGTTAAAGTCACGTTGACCCCGCCCAGATGTGCTGCTGACTTGACCCACGCCGCCAGCCTCCTCGTGGCGCGGTGGTTGAATACTAATGTACACCTGCTATGGCTGTGCAGTCTAAATAGACGTCTTGTATCCATTCAAAGTCAGATCCTGTGGTCTCTGGTAGCTGCCCTCTTTAACCCATGTTTCCCCTGCGGACTCAATATTAGAACGCAGGGGACAGCGTCAGTACAATCATGCATTCACTTTGAAAGTACTGAGGAGAGCACCAGGAGCGGGAGATTGTGGCAAATATTTGATTCGAGCAGCAAAAAAACGACTCAAACGCCGTGTTACCGAGTTTGAACACGTATACGTAACTGTGGGAAATAGTTCCAATTTTCTCTCCCATATATTCTCCATTTCTTCTTGTTTCTTGTTCAAGTTGGAAATCCTCTTAAGAGAGGTTTTCCAAAATAACATTGTCTTCAAACAAACATTTCACTTTTAATCATTGCAATTTTCTCCCTTATACAATTCACCGTGGTATTGCAGGCCCTTTTGAAGCTGTTCTTTTTCGGAGTGTCTGCTGGGACTTGCTCCCCTGTGGCCTCTGGGCTTACACCAAAGCTTCTCTTTCAAACCCAGCTTTGAGTAAAGAAGGAAAACGGGAAGGAAAAAAAAGAAACCTCATAGGAAAATAGGTGGTGAACTGATGAACAATTCACTGGTGCATACCTGACAGGAATAGAGATTTTATCGCCTTGTCTGTTCTCAGTTACACAGGAATATGATTTCTCACTGGACGTCCACATGCCAGTCAAGAAGTTGAGCAGAACACACTCGCACTCTCGCAAACACACACACACACACACACACACACACACACACACACACACACACACACACACCCCTCATGCATACTTCGATGACCTGACACAGACACACAAAGAAAAGTCTTTCAATTTGCCAGGGTGGTTTTGTAGTTCTCTTGTTGCTGATTAGTTTACTGAAGTACAAAAAAAGTGTTTTTTTTTTAACTAAACGTGTGTGTGTGTGTTTGTGAAGTGTGTGTGTGTGTGGGGGGGGGTGGCACTGAAGCGTGGGGGGGGGGAATCTGGGGGCAGATTCTTTCAACAAAGAGGAAAGTTGTCTCTCTATGCCTCCCTGCTGGCCTGAGGTTTGACGTTCCCAGGTTCTTCGTTCTATTCTCACTCCCGCGATGCTGCAGGAACGTCTGCCAGGGACATCTTCAAATTTGGCACAAACGTCCACCTGGACTCACGAATGAAGTGGAAGAACTTGTTCAGCAAGAGTGGCCTCCTCCATCACCGCCAAGGTCCTCGTGGATTCTCTCCGCTCTCTCTTCCTGTGGCATCATGTCATGCCGCCGGCACGATGCAACACGCCGTTGAGAGTTTGTGTTCATCTCATTTGATGTATATATTCTGTGACATCAGGCCACAGCCCGCCAACGCTGCACTGGAGCGCCGATCCTCTGCGATTAGCATTAGCTTCCCTCAGACATCACTAAGATTAGATTTTCACATGTTCTCTTCAACAATGAAACAATAATGGGACCAACAGGAGCCGGAGGAGCAGTGTCGCGGACACCACCGAGAGCGGTGAACTACCACACTCTTTGATTTTATGATTTATGGATGGGCCGATACCGTTCTTTGTTCTATTCAAAGCGCTGACGGCTGACAAAGCCCAGCACAATGACCAGATTAGAGGAACGATTGGACACATCCCTGAGACGTGTAGTGTTTAAAATCTCCTCACTGCCTGTAATTCTGCTCCTCTCCAGCCCAACCCTGTAACAACAGACCCTTGATAATGTTATTGCTCATGGTTCATGACCAGGCAAGATAAGAGAAATAGGTTTCCTTAAGCCCTGCGCTGGCTTAACCTATGACTCTACTTATAGCAAGCCCCAAAGACCCAGACAACCCTGTTAGCTCTAGTTTTGTACAATACCTCAATGGAGTACGTGACAGATTTTAATACTTCCAAGTGGAGCCACTGTGTGTTTGGGGTGCAGGGAAATATTTATGCAAATCCACATCCACTGTTTGAGAGACTCCACTCAACATGCAAGACATGCAAACCATTTAGCAGAATCCACACCCACAGTCCTCAGCCTAACCTGGGTCGTGCGAATGCAGAGTTGGGGGGGGACTCCTCCCCTGGAATAATGAGTATTGTGTTGCTATGATACGTACGCGGCCTCTAAAGAGTTAACCAGACTCTTAATTAATCAAAAGTAAAAGAAATAACAGTGACACGACCTAGAGGACGCTGCAGATGTCTGGTCAGCGTAACAGAATTATAATGGATCCTGAGCCACTCTTAATGGATTTCTTTTTTTGCTTCTTTTTTTTTTTGCATCATTCAAATATCTTGCTTACATTCCGTCGTTTCCTCTTTGAAAGTCCAAACGCTGTTTTCCTATCAAGGTCAAAGAAAACTGCTCCTCCCGATGAAAACCGACTGACTTCTTTTGTGTTTTTCGGCAGCTGGATAACGTTGTCATTCTCCAACTCGCAAGTGCATCATGCGGTGGAATCACGTCTTCTTAATCCAGCCAGTAATCCTCTAAGTGTTGTGGTTTGGTCACTCACACCTACTTGTGAGGCATCGGACGTTAAAATCTACTCTTTGGGTGAAGTGTCGCTTTAAGGCTGGTCATAAATGGTCATTGTATAAGTAGAACTCTGGTGAAGCGATGCTACGCTAAGTGCTATACAGAAGCAGCGACTTCACCTGGTGGAGGGAGCTAAACTATGAGGGACAACAGCAGAAAGTAATTCTGTGTGTGACTGAGGACCTTCAGTCGGCTGGAGCTCTGAACTCAAACATTAACATGAACATTTACTCTTGAACAGCGACAACTGACAACCTCCCACATGAAAGTCAGATGAATTCGATTCTAGTCCATGAGCTTCTGCTCCGAAGCGTAAAAGACATCCTACATGTTGCCCCGACAGCGAGGGTCAAGCCGCTGTTCTGCTCTTCAGCGTTAGTGGATGATTGTTGAATCTTTTCAGGTACGGCTCACTCGATCACATCCGTGATCTGAAAAGACACACAGATGAAAACGTCTCAATTGCATTTTCTTGCAAAAGTAATCATTCAGACGAGGCGGCGTACTTCACACCATCCGCGATGATGGAGGCCTATTGTTGGCATCCAAACAAAGTCTGTGTGAGTGTAGAAATTTTCATTTAAAGCCTGACGTCCAACCTTGGCTGGTGTTAAGGGTCGGCCATAGTCTCCATTATGGCTCTGCCTGAGAGAGCAGCAAGCACTATTTTGCCAATCCACCCAGGAGATTGTGTGTTTTTCTGCTGCTCAAGGATCGTGTGAGCCGGCGTGGTGAAAGAGGGAGATGATACACATTATGATCCTCTGCCAGCTCCCAACACTTCGCACTGAACGGCATTCATTATGCATTTATGTTCCCAAACAAAGAACATGTCAAATACACGGCCCACGCGCGAGCCTGCGCTTCAAAAACATGTATTTAAATTTTAAATTAATATTATTTCATAAAGATGTCGCGGTGAGAGCTGCTCTGTTTGTTGGGCGTTGATTTCTCATCAATGTCCAGAGCGACCTTCAGTTCACTCCAGTGTTTGGATCAGAAATGTGGCCTCCTCAGACCCTTGAGGCGTTTGGTGAGGGGAGCCTTCTCCTCTCCCTCCGAAGGGAGTTTAGAGATTTCCCAAAACTCTGCCTGTCACCCAAAGCAACGTGATTCAGCATTTCTAGTTTCAGCTGACATTTCCAGCCAGCACTGACGCAGTGACACTGCAGATACTTGGAGGCTCTTTGAGATTGTTCTGGAGTCTCAGAATAAAAAGGTGCAGGACGTTAACGGCAGTAGGAAGAAGAAATTAGCCTCCCGTTCGTCAGCGGAATCAAGCAAAACCGTCAAAAATATCCCAGCGGAACCAAAGTTCTTAAAAATGTCTCTGCTCTTGTATTTGTTTGGAACTCTTCAAATCCCATCACAACAGTGCAGAACTGCAGCAGCTTATTTGACCCCTGAGGTGAGCAGGTGCTGCTGCCGCCGCTCAGCCAAACCAGGATATCCTTCTGCTGCTAGAACATGGTGTTCAAACGGAGGAACTACAAAAGAAGGTACCTGAGAAGTACTGCAAAATCACTGCAAAGAGAAAACTGTCCTTGAAAGAGCAAAGAGACCTGACTGGAGGTTTTTCTCCTCTGAAAACGGGTTAAAGCGGCGACGATGGCGATGCAGCCGCCAGCCCTGTGAGTGATCGCAGGCTGAAGGTTAAACACGATCAGCGAAATCGAATCTGACAAATCTGCATTACAATCCATCTTGGGATATTAGACATTTGAAATTGGACTAATAAGGCAGCTGAGATGAGCGTGAGATGGATGGCCTCGGCTAGCAGTCGCACAACACGTCTGATGAGCCGAAATGGGACCAGAGTGGTGGTCTGATGTTTGGGGGGGGGCACTTTTAAGGACATTTTCAGCCGTTTTTATTCAGGATGCTCTGAGCAGACTTGCAGCTTTTGTTTGATTTATTATGATCACAAACATCAGTACAGCATCATGGCACCCCTAATATGAATGATAATTTATTCACGTACTGAGGAAAACTAATGTTTGGTGCCTTCCATTTGTCACTTTCCTGCTCTCCAAAGAGCCGGCAACTGGAACTTGAAGTTTTGTCCTTCCAAAGTTTGAAAATAGCAGAAGAAAAAAAAAAAAGCCCTCTTGTTGCTTCTGCAACGCTCCTGTGGAGGAAGCGTCCGGGGCTTTGACGCGAGTCATCTGTCCTTTCCAGGCTTCTCAACTCTGCTCCGGCCGCTGACGCAACCACCTCCCACCCTGCAGGTCCAAACTGTTAAAGGAACAAGCTGACTTTTGGTGAAAAGCGTTCATTGTGAAAATAACTTTTTAATTGCGAGAGGTTTGTCATTTCATCCGATACCTACTGTACCTGGAACTGCTTTCTTAGGTGGGCGTAGTGATTTGAAGCCGCGCCTCAAGACCTCCATGGTTACTTCAATAAAACGTTCATCTTCATTGTCTTTCGTGCCAAAACAACTTCAAGCCAAATGTAACATCTGCTGCCTTTAAGAGCCGTGGAGAATTGAGCGAGTTCTAATCGGAGGTGATTGATTCGGAGGCTGGTGAGCGGTTCAAACTCAGTCGAACACAACACCAAGAGCCGGTAAAATATCATCATCGCTGTAGCCGTGCTGGAAATCTTGAGCGATGTTGTCAACAAGGTCGTTTGATAGTTTTAGGGACTTTTATCAGGACCCTGCTGCGGCCGACGGTCAGCAGTTTATCACAGCACACAAGGAGCTGCTCCTCCTTTACAGACACGACATGAGGAAGGGGAGGTTTTTTTTGCTCTGTACTCTTTGATTTCATTGTTTTACCATCAATTGTTGGATTGGAATCAGCTGGATATCTGTGGAAAACAGAAGTTTTAAATAATCACCATTTAGTTGAGAGTATTCCTGTAGAATCAAACCACTGGGGGCATGTAGCTTGTTTTCCTCTCATCTTGAAAAGGTATTTGTTGTGTACAAAGTTGGCGATACAACAAAGTCTGAGTGTGTGTCTGTGATGATAAGTGTGTGTGTGTGTGTGTGTGTGTGTGTTCAGGGAATAGCTGTTTATGAAAGGATCTTGACGATTTATTCCAGACAGCTGCGTGGTTGACAGGTCATCATTAGCAGAATGATTCCTCAGGTTGTTCCAGTCCCTGGTGGCCCAGACAAACTGCTCCGGCTCTTAATGGCTGGTAGGAATAAAAGTTCATTTTCCGAGGGGCGGTAACATTATAAATGCAGCATGAAAGATTACTAGGAAGATGAATATGTCAAGTACTGTCCTCTCACACTGCTGCAATAAAGAGGCTAATAAACCTGAGGTGGGCCAGGGGGTTGTTCAGGGTCAGCAGACAAGATGAATGCTGTTTATCTCCAATTATCCTGAATTCTCATGACGTCTAATTTAAGAGCTGCGTTGGAAGGACGGAGCGAAGCGGATGACAAGACAGACAAAGAACGAAGCTCTTTTCAAACCTTCTAAAGGATTAAAAACCACGGAATCGTCTTTGCAAATTGTCCAGAAATGCTTTGTGTCAGACAGTGTGGCCTCGTCTGCGTTCGGAGCGCTTGTGGAGCTGGAAACGTGCGGCTGGAAGCCTCGCTGAGCTGCAGAACGCTGTGTGGTGAAATGCTGCCCCTTATTATTGTGGTCAAAGGCCTGTGGAAGAGGAGGTATTAGGACCGGTCTCCGGGGACGGCCGACGTCTGAGGGCCTGAGTGTAATATGGGAGGAAATAATGATGAGCCCTGATACCCACTTCAGTGAGCGGCTCTTTTCTTCAGCGAGGCAGTTCCACTTCCTGGCCGTCGTGACGGCGGCTCTGAGATATTCTGGGATCCGTGCAGCCGAGTAGAGAGACGCCATCTCAGGAATAGAATAAAACGTAAAACCAAGACCGCAGCTGAGGCGGGAAGACGGCTCGAATGGCCAGGTTGTTCTTGATTGGTAGGAGTTGGTATTGGCACGATGTAACATGTATCAGATGAGGTACAATTGAAGTATTGAGATACTGCTGCACCTTTTACTATTTTCAATATTTTCTTTCTTTCTGTCTTTCTCCTTCATTTTAGGACAACAAATCCTATTTTAGAGTGAAATAACTACAAACACAACAGCTATTAGAGTATTTTTACTGCTGTCAAAGGTCAAAAAAGGTCAAACTTGACCTGAAGAGCACATTTGAAGGTTCATGTATTTCACAGATTAACATTTAACACAAAATCTGTCTCTCATGAAATCTGGCATTGAATCATTTTTCGATGGCATGAAGCCGGAACATTCATGCATCAGTAATAACAGCGCAGTCAAATCATGCATGTCATCACATAAACCCACAGAAAGAGAGCCTTCACTTTTTATACATTGAGGTTTTGGGTTTATGTATTTGTGAATACCATCTGCAGCGTCATTCCTACACAAACACGTGGATTTGTGGTTCCATGGGCTTGATTTCTATTGAGTGTGGTTGGACTGCATCTGTTGGAAGCGTCTTTTTCTGCGGGGTCTTCCCGGTGAAGACGTGTCCTCGCTGAGTCAATGTCAGCCTAATAATTTACTCCCTGAAACCAAAGGAATATTCTGACAATGTGAAGAACGGATGAACTATTACGACTCCGCAGTCTGAGGATACATTTGCAAGCAAATATCCAAAGCATTATTCATGCAAATCAAAACCTTGCTCAAGGGGTTGGCCTGCAGACGCAACCCAGACACAGCAACAGCTGGAGCTGCTGAGGAAGAAACGTGTCCTTGAAACACCTCCATCTTCATACTGATGACTTTGATACCTTTGTGGAAGTTTTATATTTGAATGCGTGTTTCCTATCTTGCGCCACCTCCCTGAGGAGGTTTGGATTTCTCGCATGCTTGAAGGTTCTGAAACCAAACGTGCGGGACGTGATTTCCTGGCGCTGCGCGTGACATCAGCATACCTGCGACGGATCTGGAGTCCAACCACAGAAGAAAGGAAGCTGTCTGTGGATGAAAGATCATTCACCACATTGACAGCCCTAAAATACCTATTATTATACTAATGCAGTGCTTGTACTGGCTGTGTGTGCAGTGCTGGTTGGACCCGTACGCAGGACGACCTGACCGCGAAATTCAGATGACGAACGCACAGCAGCAGTAATCAAAGTTGTCACATCCGAGTCTGTTTCACTACCGTCTGGCTCCACTGCTCCCTGGGTTTTGTGCCGGCTCCCCAAACAGCCACGGAGTCGGCGGTTTGGCATTTGGCATTCCTTCCTCTGCTCGTCTCGTTGTCCTTCATGCCCGTTGATTTCCCGGCAGGACCAATAAAGTGTCGTTCATCCCGGGCCAACGGTTGCTCTGCAAAGATACTGAAATGATGGCAGTTCTCTCAGGTGAATGAGCTCACCTTAATCTATCGTCACGGCAGCTGTATGCAATTCTGACTCCAGCTTTCGAGTACAATTCACATGGAAGCCCCGCCCTCTTTGCCGTGTCATGCCTGCACATACGCACTCCCTGTGACCTGCCGCCAACCCGAGAGCAGCCACTACTACGAAAGGGAAGCAGGAGCCGAGTGCACGCGCCAGGGGCTTTCCGTCATTTGTAAAAGTCACAGATGAGCATCATCACAGTCGACAGCAGAGGGTCAAAGGTCGCTGTCGATCCCACCTTCACCGTCATGTCTTGTTGAAAAGAGACCAAGCGGGCTCATTTATTCTCCTCAAATCAAATGCCCCAACATCAGGAAAGGAACTCGACATGATCGTCTCCACGTCAGTGTCTCATCATGAATATGCAACACTGACGTGGAGACGCTGTCGTTAACGTCACTGGAAACGTTTCCCAACGCCACAAACAACGGACGTTTCCTGACTCTTAGGAGCAGCGGAGAGAATCACAGGCGCTGTAACACAGGAGAGGTCACGCAGTGTAGAATCAACACAACCAGCAAAAATCTGAGGATCGGGGATTCAACCCTGCAGAATTCAGGTGAGGAGGACGAGGAGGCGGGTTCAGCCTCAGACCACCAGTGAGGAGGAGGACGAGGAGGAGGTGGAGGCGGCTTTAGCCTCAGACCACCAGTGAGGAGGAGGACGAGGAGGCGGCTTTAGCCTCAGACCTCCAGTGAGGAGGAGGACGAGGAGGCGGCTTTAGCCTCAGACCTCCAGTGAGGAGGAGGACGAGGAGGCGGCTTTAGCCTCAGACCTCCAGTGAGGACGAGGAGGAGGTGGAGGCGGCTTTAGCGTCAGACCACCAGTGAGGAGGAGGACGAGGAGGCGACTTTAGCCTCAGACCTCCAGTGAGGATGAGGAGGACGAGGAGGCGGCTTTAGCCTCCGACCTCCAGTGAGGAGGAGGAGGACGAGGAGGCGGCTTTAGCCTCCTACAAATGTTGTTGACTCAAAACAAGTCTGCTACAAACAATCAGCTGCAGGCTGTCTGCTTTCATCTCGGCGCGAGTTTCACATTACATTTAATAAATGTAACTTAATTAGCTAAATGACATTTGTCGTGTCACACAAGAAAATAAGGTCATGCAATGTAAATGGAACTGCTTTGCGTCTTTGTGACTGTGGAGCTGTTGTTTCCTCTCCTCCTCCTCCTCCACTTCACATTTTTTCTGCCTTCAAAAAAAAACTTAGACGTCGACATTGTACACCAATTGCGACGTGAGCGGTCAAAGTGTAAACTGACCGACTGAGTGAATAATGTTTATTCATGTGAGCAGTAAGAGATAATCGCTGAGGCGCCGAGCTCCCTGAGACCTCCAATCACAACGCATCTCAGGACCCTCAAACCAGAGGAGCTGCACAGCAGAAGGTCAGCCGGCGAGTTCATAAATCTCATTAGCATGTTGAATGTCTCCTGATGTAGAAACACTTTAACAGCCTGTGGAATACAGTGGAACAATGCAAGCAGGCACGTCGCTGTCGACGGCGTCTGACTATGTTCCCCAGGTAAATTATGCTAATGTATGCGCCATCGTGTCCGTGTTGCTACGTCAGGACGTGCCGGCAACCACTTCGTCACTGTTCTGATAATGAGGCGTTTAAGAAGCTGACAACAGCAACAGGCAACAAATCACCCGCCTTAGAACCCTGTAAAACCCCAGAGTATAACCCATATAAGTTAAAAATGCCACAGCGCAAACATTTGTTGTCTTCATCGAGGTAAAGTGACAAATTACCACCGCAAACACAAACCCAAGCGCCCGCGGACGGTGGAGCCTCACAAAATACGACTTAAAAATGAGAAAATGTAAGTGACTAAAAAAAGGAACAGTAAGATCCATGTGTAGGAGCGAGGGGTGTGAACGAGTCTACTGGGGAGGTCAGAGCGTTTGAGTGTGTGTGTGTGAGTGTGTTTCAAAAGCAGCTCTGACAAAACAGTAATAATCAAGTATTTCCTGCTTTTATTTTGAAGGCATGATCGCTGCACTGGACAATAAGGGTTCATTTATAATGATTCGCTCATGTTCCCTTATTCGTTTGCTGTTTTAATTGAACCTCCCTCAACGCTGTAGCGCTCTGTCATTCAGGGTGGTAACTGATCCAGGATCTGACCAGGCAGAAATATTTCCCCTTTCAGTCTCCTAGTTTTTCCTTCCACCAGTATACTGAGGTACCACCGGAGTCTCAGTACACTGACCAGTTAGTACACGCGTGTACTGCACATCCCATTTTCCCACGCTCCAGCCACACGGTACATGCATGTGTCTGCTCTTTATTTTCAAGGCGATTGTGATTGCGTCTGTTCATTTCATTGTCTGGGCGGATTCTCCGTGGAAAAGCAGGCCATTGACCTTGGCGGGTTTGGAAGAAGGCAGTGTGAAGTTCAGACATGAAATCCTGGGGGCTTGCTCGTAAAATATTTATGACAAACATGTCAAAATGCTGTTGGAGATTTTTGTGAGACAGACAAATGAGCAGATTTGCTTGACGTTGCATCATAGATATGACAGTTTGATATTATCAAATCTGTAAAAAAGAAAAAAAAAAAAAGAACTGATGTCGAGGGAGTCGGATGACGTGACCAGGGAGTCAAAAACCTCTCGGAGAGAAAGGCTGTTTGAGGTTCGGTTAATAAAGAAGAGATCAGTTGGAAATACTAAGAAGTACATTTGCTATTCTATTGATGATCCAGAGGCAGGGCTGCAGCGCCAAGGAGACCTGACATGTTTAGTCCCTGTTGATTAAGGTGTCTTGGTATTAACGAGCACCTCCACACACGTGGGACCGTGCATGGGCCTCAGTCTGTACTCCACCTGTACTCGGACACCAAACGACACGATAATAGAAAATCTAGAAACAGAGCAGCAAGTACAGCTTGCTGCGCACCAGCTGGGTGCTCCGGTGGTTCAAGGAGAGCAGCACTGCACGCTGATATTAAACTCAGTGAATTGTAGGAACACACGTTGATCCCGAGGTCGAGTCCCGTCACGATAAACTCCGGTTAAAAACCAGTATGAGGGTCTGGATTGTTGCTACGGTATCAGGTTTACCAGCCTTGTGGTGTATTTTGGTGTTAACCCAGGACAGAACAGTTAACGGAACCTCCCGGGGGGGGTGTGTTGTGTCGTATGTCATCACTTGCGCCAAAGCGCGGACGCTCCGTGACTGATGACGAGTCACTCCAGACTGCTGCAGTCGCCTCCATCCCCGGGCGGGGACTTGGCCCGTCTCCTCGCCTGCGTACTCTGACCCGACACGGCAGCGCCGGCCACTTCACTGCTGAGCCTGACAATAAAATGATGGTTAATATTGGCCGACATCAGCATCCAATTACAATCTCCTTTTGACTTTGATGGTATGGACAGAATGAAATAGATATGTTTGGGTTCTTGATGTTAACTATGACAACAGTCCGGTGTGGATGAAGTGAGATAATTTGTTCATTTATCAATCTGTCACATCGGCTGCTTGGAGAACGTCATGCTCTAATGGCTCTTGAGGGTTTTCTTGTATCTCAGCAAATTTCCCTGATAGCTGCGACACGAGCGCTTGTCCCATGAATACTGATTGGCATTAATGTGGCCTCCCAGTCCAGCACGGACCAGAGGCCATCCTCGGAACTGAATGGACCCAAAATATTTGACCATAGAGGCAAAGAACCGTCATCTTTTTCTGTTGGGTTCTGCTCCTGGGTTCTGGTGGAACCCACAGCCACGACGGTCATGTGGCTTCCATTCCGATGAAGGTTTGACACCTATCAGAGACGCTGATCAACGTGCCGGTGCAGCCCGGCGCCGTCTCGTCTGCAGTATTCAAACCAACAGGCGACGCCCTCAACCACTCAGTGACACAGGGCCCCAGCGGTGAATTAGTCCCCCCCCCCCCCACTGGAACTCCAGTGCGTTCAGGGGGAGACGCGACCAGAGGCCAGTGGCTTCATACTTGGCAGCGACGCGCTTCGGTGTGGACTGATCAAAACCAGAGGGAAAATCTTTGTTTTTTTTAATGGCACAAACTCAGCCAGGCTCATTTGTCATCGTTTTTTTGTTTTGTTTTGTTGGCTAATATTTTATCAGCTGCCAAAAAAAAGCAGGGAAAAATGCTTTAAAATCCTAACATAAAAAAATAAACAGATGTGAATAATGCATACGCAGCATCAGAGGGAGGCTGTTTCTCCTCCTCCTCCACCCGTCCGTCGTTTCTCCAGACTGGAACCAGAGCAGCCATGCTGACGCGTCTTCGGCCAGGACAAGACCTCTTCAGAGCTCGCCGTCATTGTGCATGAAATAAAGAACCAACACTTAACCAGTGCAAACTTGGAGGTACACTCAGTGTTTGCAGCAGATCCACGACTGAAGCTCATCAGACTGATGATGTCACGGCTCCACTTCCTGCATGACGCCCACTGCTCCACCGCTGAGCCCCCGCTGAGCCCCTGGTGACATCAACCCCCCTCCTGCGGTTCAGGCGGCTTTGTCATGGAAATTCTTCATTTTGTGTTTAAAAAAAAACAAAAACCAAACTATCAGTGTTTGCTGAGAATATGAAGCCCCCCCCCCCCCCCCCCCGCCAGCATTTTTTAAAGAACATTTTCACTGTTTATTTTTTGGGAAACCCAAAATATTCTGTGCTACGACAACAAAAACAACTGAATGTATGAGAATAAGCAAAACCTCTTATTCCTGTTTTCATTTTTAAAAAGTTTACTCAAGTTTTTTTTTTATCAACACTTGAATGAAGGTTGGTTTTAAAAAAACATCATTTTCAGACAGGCGGGGGGCAGTGGGGGGTCTCCTATTTTGATAGTAACCTCTAAAGATGGAACAACAGTCTTTATTCATCTGCTTATTTGGATTCACTTCAGCCACTGCGGCGGTAGAAGCTTCTCTTCCTGGGCTCCACACCATAAAAGGGCGTCAATCCTCCCGCTCTGCCTGACTGAAGAGCCCCTGCATGGGCCTGGTGCAGCACCTCGGGCCCTCTGGAGAGCCACAACAGCCGCGCATCTGCTTCAGGAGGGACGCCGCGTGAGGGGAGGTGTCCTGTGTTGCATGACCCTCCTAAAAGAGTGTGATGATGTCATGCCTTCCAGCACCTGCCTGGGCGCCACAGAAACTAAAAGGCGTCAGTTTAATTTGTTTTAGTGCGAAGAGTGAGTGGGAACATTGCCATCTTGTCAGCTGAGTTCCAGAAACCATTGGGAGGCCCCCAGTCGCTCCCTACTGAGGTATTATCAGGGCCCTTTGCTAGTTTTAGATATGAGATGTATTTCAGCAGTCGATCGATGTGGTACGGCCCATCGGGGACGGCGGGCCTGCACTCGGCTTGTCTTCTACGCCTGCCTCCTCCTCTTTCTTGCTCATTTCCAGGGAATAGCCATGATGAGAGCAGCGAAAGGGGGGATTTGTCAATGTATCAAACATGTTGAGAGGCATCTGAGAGTGAAGTGCAATTACCCAGACAGCGAGAGGGGGAATGTCTCCGAAGTTGCAGTGGGAAAACAAGAGCAGAGAAAACTTCTCCCCCAGATTTTTATTCTTTCTGACAGAGCAGGAAAAAGCACAGTAGCGTTATTTCTTTGTCAGTGAATTCCTCATGCGCTTGTCTTCACTCCATATTGGTTGTGTTGCTTAAACCGAGGCGTATGCAGGCCGACACGGGTTATTCAAGCCACGTGTGCTAATTGGAGCTGCTAGTCCAGTCAGTTCTCGTCCACCATTTGTAGTTGTGTCTTAATGGTCCACGGTAGCGTCTGCAGTGTTCAGGTGCAGCGTCCTCAGCACTTGGAGGCGCGTTTACGTCCCGGCCCTCAAACACACACAGACGCGCTTTTTTTAGTTTGTCAAAGTCACCGAGTCAAAAAGGGGTCGGCCACATAAAAGCATCTCCTACCAGCATGTGACTCTTTTGAAACATGCATCGTCGTTACAAGGAGCGTCCAATGGGAAGTGACACTTGCCTGCAGCGCTCTCCGGGCTCCCGACATGGTCCGCATCAATCCAACAACCCGGCCCATCTCCAGAGACTCCTGGCAGGAGCAGCGAGCCAGGCAAACAAATAAACCAAAGAGATTCTGTCCTTGAATGGAGTCACGTCTCCTTTGATCATCACTGCTGTGCAGACACGCCGGTGTGGAGCCGCATCCTCCAAGATTTATCCTCTAATTGTTTCATTGCAGAGCGTCAGCTGTGATTGGGCCGCAATTTGTCTGCGTTCAAGAACGTCGCGGCGAGTTCAGCGCTGCAGCCGAGACCAGCACCTGCCAGTAGACCGAAGAGAAGCAGACAAGAACACAGCATAACGGAACATAATAAGATGTAATATAATATAATATAATTTAATATAATAATATAATATAATAGCCTGTTCCGCACCAATGTGACGACGCGTGTTTCGACGCTCGAGAGCTTCAACTTTTAACTGAATTATCAACTGAAGGACTTTAGCTGCTTTTGATAATTAACAGTCCACATAATACTTACACACATATATATATATATATATATATATATATGGAGAGAGAGAGAGAGAGATAAATATCTCTCTCTCTCTATATATATAGAGAGAGAGAGAGATATATATTTCTCTCTCTCTCTCTATATATATATGGAGAGAGAGAGAGAGAGAGATAAATCTCTCTCTCTATATATATATATCTATATATATACGTAAGTATTATGTGGACAGTTTTGCTGTTGTTAGCCATCAGTCACCGTTAGCTTCAAGCTAAATATATGTGGCTGGCTCTTTCTGCATTGTTTTGTTGTTTTTAGCTTAAGCTTCCTGTTTGTCAGTACTTGTGAAGCGTCACCTTCATCTTACGTGCCCTGCTATACTTGCTCCAGCCACTAGATGGCCACTGTCACCTCGATGCCGACCAGCTTCTCCTG
Source organism: Aulostomus chinensis (assembly GCF_037954235.1). Taxonomy (NCBI): domain Eukaryota; kingdom Metazoa; phylum Chordata; class Actinopteri; order Syngnathiformes; family Aulostomidae; genus Aulostomus; species Aulostomus chinensis. Next base: position 33,977,251 of record NC_141321.1, on the reverse strand, counting down.
AGGAGCGGAACGTCAAGGCCGGCTCCTCTTTGCGTGAACAGATACTGCAGGATCCACCGGCTCGTAACTAAACATCTCAGAACCACTGATGTCATTTTTGGTTGTTCCTTTTTGTGTGTGTGTCCTACTTTCACTTCAAAAAAACTGACTTCCTTCATCCAAATCCTTTATCTCATCAATCTGTGATAACAGGCAGTGTAATAGCTCAGAAATCAGCCTGTAATTCACTTGGTTCAGTGTTAATCAGTCTGTGCGGCTAATATACAACACGCTGACAATTATCTTATCAATTCTAGATGTCTTGTTGTCGGAGTCGGAGAGGCTGTGACGCCGCGTCTCCACATCGTGCTCATTATATTGCGTATTGTCCCAGCTCATCTGAAAGTATGATTATCCTCTTTGCCCTTGTGTTGTTGGAACCATACAAATTATCTTGATCAGCTTCATCTGATTATCATTGACAGCGGCTTGTGACGTAACCTGCACACCCCGAACATGAATTATTCATGTACATTTATCTGTTTTTAGGTATATAAACCTCCGCTCTGAGTAACGCATGCATATTCACAGACCGTCCGTCTGGGAGTCTGAGGACTCGTATTGATCCCGTGTGCCTGGAGGTGACCGGCCCAGACTGCACAGCACCAAATGCAGAGTACATGTGATCTTTGGTCAACACAGGTTACCTTGGATTTAATTCAATAGGGGGGTAATAAGTGTACGAGTGAAGGGTGCTTGTGCGCACACCACTTGCTCTGTATAATTACAGAGCCTACCCGCTGCAGAGCCCTCAGCTGTGTTGATACTTGACTGCGGTGGAGGCTTGACCGACCACTCTATATGTTGATGAATACCTTGGAACGCCGGGGCCGGTAGAACACTAAGCTTCCATCTCACTCCAGGCCTGCTTTTGAAATATTTTCCAGCTTGCCGTCCTCCCCCTCGTGCCCCCCCCCCCCGCCCCCGCCACAAACGCTCACCTGCTGCACGCGTCCGCCTTCCGAAAAACTGTGGGTATTCTCCTACCTAACGAGTGAGGAGCAGGAGCGAGGGAGGGGGAGGCTGGGGGGGCTTTATGACTTTCAACGCCATTTGCATAATTGTATGCATCTCATGCAGCGAGAGTACACAGTGTCAGCATGGATGAACAGCACTTATCTCCAAACTGCACCATAAAGATAAGAGAAATACACGCCAATATAGCGTAATCGTACTTCCTACTGCCCATGTCAAATTATTCAGGAGGCCTGCAGAGGCTGCAGCTACATGAACGGGCAGATCATTGCATCATGATATCTGGGGGCCAAGTATTTAATTCTTATTGAAGTGGGGGGGGGTTATTGTGGCAAGTTCATCTTTGCGTGTGCAACACTTCTCATTTTTACCGACCTGCTCATTTGCGCCAATAAAGGTTATACATCAGCAACGACTCCACACAATAAAAGATGTGTTCATGCGTAAAAGACTTGATATTCCGACGAGGTGCAGGCTGTGGTGTCTTTATGCTCACACGCAAACTCCAGCTAAAAGCTACGGTGATGTCGGGGGAGCTGAGGATGAACATTTCCACTTGAATCCAATCAAACGGCTCCATTATGGCGTTCAGATGGAGCCGTTTGGCTTCAGAAGCGAGGAACTACAGGAGGAGATGAGGGGCGACACAAACCTGACGGATCAACCACATCACGCCCCAAATTAGCTGTTTGTGACAAAGTCAATTAGTACTGTGCGATGATAGGAGTGGACGGGTTATAAATTCATGCATTTTACTTTGTAGTCAATCGATAAGAAGTGTTTGGCAGAAAGTTGATGCCACCCAAAGTTCACGAGTGATCGGCTGATACTTTCACTGCACGAGTCCTCGAGGTTCCTGGGCAGACCTCTGCACGTTTGCAGACAACCAGCGTTCATGTCCTCAGGACGTTACAGGCTCAACATAAAATGTGTTGTATGTCTGCATGTTAATTTTGCTCCAATTATTCGTGACAACGAATCTAAACAAGCTACACGGCGACTGCATATCCTCCTCCAACTAGCAGCGTCCCCTGGCTTCACCCCCTGTCAGGTCTCGCCAGCCTCCTGCCAGTCTTCTGCCACTCTGACGCTGCCCTCTTGCCTCTCTTCAATCTCTGCCTTTCCACTTTGCTGCTCCAGGCAGAGCCACAGCGGCGTGCTAAGTGCTGCTCGCCATCATCACGACACTGATGACTGTCAGCAGCCTCTGCTTGCTGAACTGCCGGGCCGGTTGTGGTGAGAAGCCTCAAACGCTGAGATACCAGTTTCTCTTCAATAAAACCACAAATAAGCAGACAGTGTTGGACACATCAGAATTCAGAGAGACTCGGGCGCTGTCCCTCATGTCACGCTGTCACATGTCTGTGCGCAGCACCGCCCACTCTTGGAGGACAAAATTAATATTTATTCTATTTTTTTTTCATGAAAAGCTGAAGCCAGTTGTTGCATTAGAAAGTGTTTTACTCTGAAGTGATTCATCACTCAACGATTCCTCCTCTCAAAGACCTGAAGTCTCAAGCTCCCTCCTGTGTTGCTGCTTAGTGCCTCCAGAGTGCAGGAAGAACCAGCCACGTGTGTTTAGCTTGAAGCTAACGGAGACTGACATCATGGCGTTCAGATTTGTCAACTAAATATTAGCGCTGTCCATCAAAGAAGGAGGCCCGGCGAACCTTCACACTAACTTAGCAAACCGCCAGCGGCTGAAACGTCAACGAAGGTGAGAATCGGCTGCCAAAACAGTTTCTCCTTTCACTGGTCAATGTTGGGATTTGGGGCTTTTTTGCTTCCATAAAACGTATTTTTCGTTTCCATACCAACCAGCAAAACACACATCATGTTGTTTATTTCCACCTCCGTCCCTCAGTGGGCTCCGCCGATGCGCTTGTGTGCTGCTGCGTCCGGGCGACAGCTGTTTGCGTAGTCAGATTCATGACTTGTTGTCTCTGGCTGGGAGTCGAGACTTATGATTCTCGAGTCAGCATTTTTAGCTTGATCACATCAACATGTGGTCGTGGAAACGACGTCAGCGTCTCTCTGCCTGCTTGGTCCCTGGTCCTCCGGGCCTGACGATGACGACAACTAAAAACCTGCTTTCTTCCTTCTTCTTCAAGTTTCTATAGACAAAATTGTTAAATCAATAAAAAAAACTACACAATTCCTCCTTGACTCCTGGTCCTTGACCCCAGGTGCAGGTTCAGCGTGTAGGTGGGGAGCAGGAGCAGCCAGTGGGGGGCAGCAACATGCCTTGATGGCATCAAGTCTGCTGGAAATTAGAAGACGAGGCAGAAGCCCCAGGGTCCCAGGCGTCCGTCTGAAAGGAACTTCCTGGTCCAGCAGAGGTTAAATAAGCGGGACAAATGAATTCAACGCACTCTTGAGGTACACTTGGCTTCGTTCCTACACCCAAAATGGACATTTGTGAAAACACATTTTCCAGGTTCGTTTAAATCAGCGTTTTTAAGTTGCTTCTTATCACATCACAATTTGTTTTTTGGGGGAGGTCATTCAGTCAATACAAACATGGTGAAAGTGATTTTTATTATCACTCAAAGTATTTTCATATTGACGGAGGGATAAAAACAAATTGACTGTGACTCCGGTTTGTTAGAAAAATGAAACATTTTGAGCTTTTTTTTGTTCCGTTCTGGAAAAGTCAGGAAGTTTCACCTGTTTACTTTGAAACATGCAAATCAGAATCCATCCTTCAGTAGAAAACCTCGCAAACAGGAAGTCATCAGATGAACTGCAGACCCGCCGTAAATGTTTAGCAGTTGTTTTTTAATATTTTAGCTTTGAAAATAACATTTCATCACATTAAATGACAGGAAGTCGTATCATTACTTTCTTAATTCTTTTCTTTAAAAAAAAAGGGCATCATTTGTGCCGAACTGGTCGGACCGATTGGGTTTCTTCGCTGCTACATAATTAGAGTCTGACATCCTGAGCCCACCAGTCTGGAAGCACGTTCGGGGTTTCGGGGGGGGGGGGGGGGTTCTCATTTCACCGAATCAAATGAGACGCTTGGGTTTCCCAATCATTTCCAGGAAGCCACTCGCAGGTGAACGATCTCTTTGACATTTAATTGGTTTACGCCTCTTTCTAATTCAGCGAGGGCACGCCTCGCCTGCTGCGAGATCGTCCCAGTGCTGCTCCTCAGTGGTTTGTTCTGTGTCTTCACCCCCTGAAGGACCTGAGAGGTGCCTCTGGTGGACCGGGTTGACCGGAGCTGCGTCACAGGCAAAAACCACTTCACCAAAGGTTCCTGGCCTTTTATTGGGCAGGATTTATTAAAACAGCCAGCTTCTGACAATTCAATTCAAAAGCCACTGCTGGGTGTGTTTTCTCTCCAACTGCAGTGACCCTTTCAGAGCGAGATGTGCCGGGGGGGGGGGGGGGCTTTTTAGAGGGCTGGCGGTGACTGGCAGGTAGAACCGGCTGGCTGATAAAAAGAAAGCAGAACAGAAGAGAGTGCTGAGAAATGCCTGCAGTTCAGAGCAACAGTGTCGCATGTTCAGCGAGCGCATCCTCAGACGGTCCAGCAGCTCCGTAAAGCCGCCCGCTCCCCGGTGCGAACCTCCGCCCGTCAGATTTTGCCCTTTCACCGCGTCTGTCGCTGGACCTCGGAGGGTATTTGTGTTCTGGGCCAGTTCTGATTGGCCTCTGCTGCCTCGCTGGCACACTTGGTGCCAAACTCAGCAGCATGTGACATTCATGGAGACGCGCCTGCATTTGAGCACGAAAACCCCTCATTATTCACAGAGTTGAAACCACCGGAAACTAGCAGGTCAGCAAACGTTCCGATCCGCTGGTGTTATGATGGTGATTTCACTGTTCCTCTAAAATCAACATTGCAGACCGAAGGGCAGGGCGGTGCTCGGTGAGCCAGTGAAACGACACCGCCGTCCATGCTGAAGGACTTCGTGGCACCGTATCAATGCTCCAACCTCCAGCAGTCATAGTACATGACCGTGTCTCATGAGCCTGCATGGCAGCTTCGTTTTCTTAGGAGCAGATGTTGTTCTGATAAATTATTTTTGTTACTTTGTTGGTTGAGTCGCCGACGCCGGACCGGCCCAGCGCCACGCAACAAGCTATTGTTTTCAGCTCTGCTCTAAACCTGATTTTGATTGTCAGATATAATTTTAGAGAGTAAAAGCTGCATTCCAAGAGAAAGCAGGTCAGCGCAGAGCGACGATCAGCGCAGTTAGAGGGAGAACAAGTGAGTGAACGTGTCAGTAGGACACCGTGAACGTCACGTGGGCAGAAGCAGCCGCACACGGCAGTGGCGAGGTGACTTTTCGACTGACACGTGTGATCAAATGAACTATTGCAACACTCAGCAACATCATCGGGGACGGATTGTCACAGGCGGTAATTTTGTCATCAGCGAATTCCTGCGTGAATGTTGAGTCTTCATCTCAGCCCTCACGTCTCGGTGAGGATCCTTCGTGGCTCCGGCCGGGGTTGAGTGGCGTCAGACCCGCAAATTAAATCAGTGAGTGAAGGTCAGCTGGTACTGACGTTGTTTCACTGGACTGTATTTTTAAAATCAATAATATAATAATTTAGGCCATTTACACCAAGTTGTTAACGCAGCAAAGCTCATTCATCACCAGGACACTGCGGTTTCTGAATTTCCCTTTTCTTCAAGATTACTAAATAATTATTGCTTTGTGCCGCTGCTTCTGTCTTTGGCTTTTTGCCGCGTCAGTGCTCGAAAGCGTGCAGTGTTTCTCATTTCACTTCCATTTCTAGAGTGACAGAAAACGGCTCACAGCCTCACCTCAAGAGCTAAAAAAGAATCAAATGAGAGCAGCTATTTCTCCCCTGACCTTTTCAGACACCTACAGTACTTAGGGGACAGAAAAACCGCTCGGGCCAATTGGCCTCCAGATTGCTGCGCCACCGAACAAACACTCCACACCAAGACTGCAGCAGCTGATTGCAGGGTTGCGTGAAATCTCACAGAGGAGCTCCTCAACGGCTCCCACGGCATCAGCTGATCTGCCAGAGCAGCGGACCGGCCCAAACAAGCCCGGCACATTCACGACGCCGGGAGGAGAGTCCTGCTGAATAATTACCTGAGCGTAATTAACACTTTATTAACGCGCCTGCTGAACCTGAGGGTGAAGGAACGTGGGTCCCTGGGTAAGACCCCCCCCCATCCAGATGGACTGTATTCCAATTGAGTGCATGTTGGAAATCAATAATACAGTTATTGATCATGAGGCCACATTGTTAGTGTACAAACACACACATGACCTCCTGCAGTTGTTCCATCCATCTTTGCTGTCACCTTGGACACTGACGCGAAACACCGTGGTGAGTCAGTGGTTACCGGACTGGTCAGTTAGGGTTTACTAGGCAGGAACTGTCCGTGAAAACGTCTCGCATGTCAAAAGAAGGTGTGGCAGGACGGCGGCGGCGGCGCCCGAGTCCGACCGCAGAGAGAAGAGTGAAACTAGAGGGCCGCACTTACAGGTCGGGAGATTGCTGAGTGCACGAGTGGCCGCCGTCCTCAAAGGCTGCGTTCTTCCTGCTTCCTGGCTGGTTATCAGAGGTGTGGGGGACACGCGGTGCTGGACTATCAGGGCTCTGCTCAGTTTCAAACATGTGAGCGCTGATTTCTGCAGCGTCAGCTTTTTGAAGACAAGAGGACATTTACGTTTGTTTCCTCCAGCAGGGAGTTCGTGCGTCACTGGGAAATGACACAGACGTCCCCCCCCCCCCCCCCCCCCCGGTGGTTCAGAAGCACTTTAAACCTCAGGAACACTTCAGAGCGGCAGGTTGCCGTGTGGTTCAGCTCCTTCGGACTAGAAACACGTCGTCTCACTGCTTTTCAGATTTCTGCCCTTTATGTTTCTTTAAATATCAAATTCAGTCAATGGGGACGGATTTTTATCTTTTTTCATCTCCAAAACCTCGCATTCGTTGGTGTGACATCACTAGAAGAAGAGCCCCGGAAATTTAAACCACCCAAAAAAAGTCTCCCGTCGTCTCCGTCCGTTTGTAACTTTCACAGAGAAATTTAAACATCGACAAACTGTCCCTGTGTCGACTCGCGTTCTGCTCAACGTCGCTGGTGTTTTTTGAGCGAGCGGCGTCTGAGTGCAGGCTGCGCTCACCTGACGCCTCATTCACCGCCGTGTTGATCTGAGCTGCTTCCGACTGTCCTGCCTCCTGAAATATTCACTCTGCCTCCCGCGGCCCTCAGTGTGTTTCGTCCGCTTGGCTTTCACACGCGTCTCCCGCAGGAGCGTTGCTGTCGTTAGAGACTCTCACACGATCACATGATCATGATGATGTCATGCATCAGTTCGGGGGGGGGGGGTCCTTTTTCCTTCCTGTTTATTTCCACTTGGCGTTACAGAGGGAGAAACAGTAATTGAGCCATGAGGTACGGGGAGGGGAGCCGTATCAGCTCCCCGCAGACGTCACGTGCTGCTGTTGACAACGCTGCATCGGGACGATGGGAATCTACATTTCAATTCACAGCTCATAATTACTCTGCCATTATGCTGCCTTCACACTGGTGTTGGTAATAAATGCAGAGCCACGATAATCTGTTTTAGTGTGATAGATAGCTTCATTAATATGGGGGGGGGGGGGGGGGCGCTAGCAGCCCCAGCACAAACACCGTCTTCATGGAAATCGAACTCGCCTGCAATTTGCATCGTGAGCTGGTTGATATGTGGCTCTGAAAGGACGTGGATGAGTTTTTACTACCCCCCCACCAGCCCCCCCACCCATGTTGAACCATTATCAGCTTGTTCCTGATCAAAGATCATCCTCCTGAGTTCTACCAACTACAACACACGCATGCATGAAAACGCAGAGAAGGAGCTGGTGCAGGACTTGATGGTTGGAGAGGTGGAGGGAAGTCTTCAAACGCCATCAGGGTCCCTCCTCGCCTCCTCCCTCAGGTCCAGAGGAGCCTAATTAACCCTCTGGAGTCTCGCGCTGTTTTACTTTTCTAATACGTTTCACTTTTCCTTCGTGTCCTCACATTTACGTTTGTTATCCAACGAGGAGGTCACGTGATCGCAGGCGCCGGTCGGTCTGTCAGCCGGAAGGATTTGAAGTTGTTTTGGCAGGAACGTGCTGCTGTATGGTTCAGCAGGTTAAAAAAACAAAAACAAAACCTCGCTCGCCATGACGGTAAACCTGCCGTGTCACGCTGCATTCAGGTACACCTTGTAAACTCAGAAATCCACGAATGTTGTTTAAGATGACGAGTTGAGAGATTTACTTCCTTTACTTGTCAACCCTGCAGTTTGTTTTCACCTTTTTTTTTATATGAAAACGAAGTTAAGATTTGAAACTCTTTTTCTGCGCCATGACTGTAATAAATACAACATGATTATTGGATCGTTGTAACTAGCAATCTACTCTAGTCATGCTTAGTTTGTGACTCCTCAGGATTAAATTAATTATTCGCCAGAGGTGAAGATGTTGTTGCCGCTTTCGTGTCAAGAAAAGACGGAAGCCTTTTTGGTCAAACTAAATGATGGATGTCATAGAAGTTTGAAAGGCAAAGAAGAGGTTTTCTCTTTGAAAGATAATTTCCTTTAAAGCTCTTTTAACATTTAAAGAGCACCAACATGAACCGGCACAATGCTACTGAGCGTCGCTGCATCTCCCCCCAAACGCCATCCTCCGATTTGATCCTTTCTTTCTCAAAGTTGACTAAACATGAGCGTGGATGTGAGGCCGGCGGCGCTGCAGCTGTAATCAGCCGCGCCGTAATGATGACAGAGTGCGGCGGCACACAGACGGCAGTGACAGTGGATGTAATGGTGCCAAAGCGCTGATGTTTGAGCTGTGGGAGAAGAGCGAGGAGTCAGATGAATACGCCTTCCTCTGCTGCCGCCGTGTTACGACCAGGCTAATGAGATCTGTGGAGACTTGGGCCTCTCATTTCGCCGTGCGGCCCATCCGCTCGCCCGCACGGGAAACCCACCGCGGGATTGTCCACAGACGCATCACGGATGGATGGATGCGTTGGCTGATGTTCCCGACAACAGCGCATCATTCAGTGGCTCTTTTGTGGTTTTACATATCAACACAGGATCTGTGTGTGATGAAAGTGGCGGCTCTCAATCCCCACACGCTGGAGGGAGAGAACAATGCACGTTTTCAGAAGGCTGCTTTTACTCTCCTCCAGGAATATGAATTATTATGTTTTCCCCCTTTCATGTAATGTAATAAATCATATCCCCAGACGGGTTTTTTTGCTTTTTTTTTTTTAAATTTTTTCGTGAGAAACTCATCAAAGTAGGGATGAACTCCTTCCTGATCTCCCGCCTCCTACATCCCGGGCAGGTGCACACTTCTCCCACAATGCCTCGGCTCCGCGGCGCCGAAGCCATGGCTCATCACTCCAAGGCAACAGAACAATAGAGAACTCCAAAAACTGAGGTCACATCCACAACGCTAGCTGCATATTTGCTAGCGGTTTTAATTTTAGCAGTGCCAGGCCATCTGCTCGGCATTTGTAGACAGCGGGCGGGCGAGCGAGCAGTGATTAATCAGTCCGACTATCGCCTCCGTTGCTCCTCGTCTCCACTTTCTAAAAAAGAAAAGTAGCAGGCAACTGAATCTGCTGCTCCTCCCTCCGTCAGTCAGAGATTATTCTGGATCTTTCTGTCACCTTTCAGAGGAAATGAGAGCTCAGTGTATCAGTTAAACACTTGACCTGGCACGTGGCGTGACCTCGGGATGACATCGTGGCCATCGGCGTCATCCCGAACCGCCTTCGGTCCACCGGCTGCCATTACTATCAGCCCAGTTTGACTCGTCCTCCTCCGCCCACCGTCGCTGCTGTGACCAGTAAAGACAACATGGATTCCGAACACGTGGTTTTTAGTTCCCACCGAGCAGAGAATGCCAGTGTTGTGGTTTCCTCATCACTTCTTTCATCCTAAATTCATTCCCTCAGCTTTTGCCTGAAAACACAATCAAGTGTTGATTAAGTGAGAGTGGTGTTGTTATTTCTTCTGATACGTTCAGGGTTTGTTCTGCTTTTTTACATAATCAGCACAACATTTTCTGGAGGTCTTTAAAGTTTTTATTTTTATGTGTGGCGACTTCCTAAAAAGCGGTGGTGGCGTGTTAACCCTTGACGGCATTGGTGTTTAGGTTCCTCAGCTGTTGTTAGCATCAGTCTCCGTTAGCTTCAAGCTAAATCTATACGTGGCTGCTCCTTCCGCTTTCTGGAGTCAGAAGAAGTGATGGGGGGGGGGGCATCTTTGTGGTCTCCAGACTCAAATCTTTATTGACAACTGGCAAGTATCCCTCTCAGGAAAGCTACCAACTATAACTATAAGAAGCAAAATTGCATTATTGCATTATATATATATATATATATATATATATATATATATATATATATATATATTATACATATATATTATACATATATATACATATACATATATATACATATATATACATATATATACATATATATGTATATACATATACATATATATACATATATATACATATATATGTGTATATATATACATATATATACATATATATACATATATATACATATATATACATATACATATATATATTATACATATATATACATATATATGTGTATATATATACATATATATACATATATATACATATATATATATATACATATACACACATATATATATATATATATATATATATATATATATATATATATATATATATATATACATATACATATATATATATATATATATATGAATCTGACGACTTCACGTCAGGAGGCAGAAGTCAATCAACTCTCAGGCCTGATTGTGAACTTTCCCTCCAGAACTTCCATTCTCTACATTTTAATCAGCCCATTCTTCAGATGAAAAGAGGTGTGTGTGTGTGTGCGTGTGTGTGTGTGTGGGTGTGTGTGTGTGGAGGGGGGGGGGACCCTTTCATATTCTTTTCCAAAAAGGAACTCAATTAAGAGGTCCCAAAAGGGCCCTTTAATGGCTTGTGAGGAAAGCAGTGATGAAAGAGACAGAGGTTATTAATATTTCAGGTAATTTTGTTATCTATTCATCTCTTCCTTCCATATGTAGTCAGCGATCCGTCTCATTATCTTGCAGCCTTCTGTTGTTCGGTGGCACAATGTGTTTTTAGATCATGTTTTCATCCCTTCTTTTTTTCAATTCTCTCATGTTCTGTGTCTTCTATACTTTCATAAATAAATGCCAGTTTTGCCTGTGCGTGCCACACCCCTGAACCGCTCGCCATGTCCAGGCTCTGGCATCTCAGACAGCAGGGCAGAGATCCACAACTGAGCAAATACTGGAGCCTGCTTGTAGTTGGTTTTTATTCCATGAAGTAGTGTGTGTGTGTGTGTGTGTGTGTGTGTGTGTGTGTGTAAAATCCTGCTTTCCACCATCATCGGCAGCTGGATGTTGACACATCCATCATCGGCTCCGTCGTTCTCCAAAACAACTGCAGAGCAAAAGAGAAACCCTCGCTATAATCAGCTGCATCTTCATGGCTCTCAGACACCCGTGAGTCACATGCATTCAGACGTTTGACGCGACGCGTACCAACGATCCGACGCCTCAATTATCACTGGCAACACAGAAACAAGGTCAATGGAAATCTACAAGGTTAGATGATAAAAATGTGTGGTGCTTTGAAGAGGAGAGGAACTCCGGCTCAAGAGATCCTGCAGGTACACCTCGACCTCCGTTCAGAGTTGTTTCCCACCACCTGATGAATATTACTGCAGTATTTACTCTGCTGCCAGCTCTCTGTGGGAAAACCGTCTCTTCAGCTGCTGGTCAGTGAGTAACCTTCACCGTCAGAGAGCACAAATGCTAACATTCACATGAACGAGCTGGAACACACACAGCAGCTCCTGGACTCCAGGAAGGCACAGAGGAACCTGGCGCGCTCTCGTCCTACACACGGTTCCACATTTGAGCCCGGACAGGAAAAAAGAACCCAGCAGCACAACGTCTGAGCTACACGTGGGAACCCTGGTCTGAACCAGTTCTACTGATAAAGAAGAAGATAAGATGAAGTACAAATACCCAGATAAAATAGTACTCTGGTAAAGTCTCTGTCAAACATTCTCCTGAGTAGAAACATATCTGATATTGAGTTTACTCGGGTATAAAAGTGCTGTTTGTGTATTCCTGTTCTCCAGCACGTTTGACCCTTAGGAGGAGAAAAGGAGTGCAAAGTCCCCTGATATTGAAATACTCAAGTGCAGATACTTCAGCTTTGTACTTTCGTTGAGTAGTTGGCTTAAACTGAGCGTGTGATGAGCGTTGACGGGCCTCCTGATGTGTCTCTGTCCAGTGCGACAACCTCGCAGGCTATCTAATGCTACTGTGGCTACAATGCTAGCTAACAAGCTATCAGTACACTCCGAGCTCAAACCGCCGCGTTGGACTAAAAAAACACGCCCAGGAAAGTTGGAGGTGATAAAACTGGTATGAACGTAAATACGGGACACAATAAACACGATTGTTCTTCATTCTGTTAGAATTAGAAGTTACAAGAATTCGGTTTGGGACGAATGAGTGAATGTGCCGACGTCAGGCACAAGTGGATCCCAGCGTGATCCGAAAAGTCGTCTGTTCAAGAAATGAGCACTTTCAAATAAAGTACTCTGAAATGGATCGTTCTCGCTGGAGGCGAAAATGCCCCCGTAATTACGGAGAGAAATATGATGGGCGACGGCGCTCTGATGCTTTGGGGCCTTTTCTGAATTAGTTACACAGAGGAACGGGAGCGTAATCACTGCTCACCGTGGCGGGCTGCGGCCAAGGTTCATCGGTACCTCTCCTCATTATTGCAAAGCATGTATTTATATTATATATGAATAGTGAGAGTTGACCGCTGGTGTCCTTCTAGTCTCACTTGCCCTAGCGCCACCTACTGCTTGACTGAGAAAACTCCCAACATTCAGGAAACAGCGGTGGATGGAGACGTGCATTAACTTCACGTTTTCTTTTTATATTCCTGAAAGTTCGGTTCCACTTAGCGATGCAGTCACAGGCCCAGTGCTGGTCCGGTGGGAGGAGCGAGCAGGAGCAGGAGTCCGTGTTTGACAGGCGAGGTTGCGTCTCCCTACCACGAAGGCCTTCGTCCCTCGGCCAACTCTTGCTTTAATTCGAGCGGCTCCTCTGCTCGTCTGGTTTCTGCTTCTGGTGGCGTGAGGAGGCTCAGAGCGCATGTGCAGAGTAAATCATCTCTATCTGGAGGACGGGCACGTTCCTCCTGTCGTAGCCTCGCCAGGAAACGTATGAGGGACGTTCCGTGTCTGAATGTCACACGCGTGTGATGATGAGGCTCAATTTGATAAACAAGCAGCTGGAGGAGTCCCAGTGCTGGTTATTACCACAGAGCGGCTACGGCGCACCACAGCAGGTTTGCTCTCCCATTTAATAGCCACATCGCCATCGCTCAAGCTGTCTCTGGCGGATCTTTATGTCTGCCTCTGCATACCGCATGCTACAGAACTGTATTTACTGGTTAATAAAATCACAATGTCTTCATAAAAACTGTGTGGAAGAAATAGAAAGTAATCTACAAAGGCCATGGTGTGTAAAATTGGATTTTCTATAGGAGGCACAGAGAGGAACAGTTGTCGATGGAGGTGGATGCACATTGGTGTGTTTATCATTTTTGCCTTTTTAAAAGAGTAACTAACCCCCCCAGTCAGAGCCCAACTCCACCTACCACGTTATCTTCAACTATGCTAACCAGTGGGTTTGTGTGAGAGGTTCAAGGTCACGATCCGGCCTGGGAAAAAGGACGACTGAACGCACACTGGCAGGAGGACTTGCAGCATCCTGTCGTTCACATTCAGCTGCAGGAACGTGTTTCTGTTGCTGTGAGGGGTATCTCTCCTTGCACGACCACGCTCCTGGGGTTGTCATGGCAATGAGATGGCATTCAGACAGCGGTGGTGTCTCCGTTCGGATCCAACAACAACAGCCAGCAACGCGTTCAGAAATAAACCGCTGCCGCACGCAGGAAGTGTCTTAGCATCCTGGCATCGATTGGCTGCTTTGGTTGCTCAGTTTTATTCATTATTAAATACAAAATCACGTCCATTTTAATGTTGAACAGAGAAACAACGTTGCTCTGCTGCTGCTCGCTGCCTTGATTACGTTTAGGTATCCCGTCCCGTACCCATGCCCCCCCCCTCCCCAAGGAGGTCATGTGATCCCTGTGCTGGTTTGTCTGTCAGCAGGATGATTCTGAGACTCGGAGGGATTTCATGTAGTTCGGCAGGGTGAATTGAATTTAGGGGTTGACGTGGATCTGATGACGTCTGGCGGGTCCCTCGCGACGCTCAGGGTCGGTAGCAGCTCTGCCGGATTTAACGGGAGCAAAGGAAGGAATCACAAAACGGTAAAAGAAGTTCTTTTTTGAGATGACAAAAGATAAATGATAAAAAATGCACTTTCACCCCCTCTCTCTCTCTCCCTCTGTTTCTCTCTTTTTTCTAAGCGCTACTTCGACCAAAACGCCTTCTCCCATCCAGACATCGCCCTCAGCCTGTTAGGAGGCTGAAGCCTCCTGATGTTGAGAGTGATGGGAGCTTCTTATCTGCAGGGTATTAGACACAAATCCCTGCTCAATCCAATGTGGATTTAGCAACTTTTATCTTGGGGTCAAAGGTCAATACCCCTGGTTTTAACTGTTTTTCGTGTGTTAATATATAACATATATTTCCGGGAGAAAACGACTGAACGATCATAACTCAGGCGCCAATCATCTCCACCCGCTGTATCTAATAAATTCCCTCTCGCCGGCCTTCTCTGTCAGCCCGGCCTCATCGAAGGCGTGGGAAGAACGCGGCAATTTCACGGCCATTTAACGTGTTATCAAAACACATATTTTGCTTTTCACGTGTCATTTCACGCTGTGGCGTCTTCGTGGACTTCTGCTGTACACATCATTTTACTGACACCTAGCAGAGAGAAGAAACTCCGTATCCCGTTGATGCCGCATTCACAGACTCTAAACCAGACGGGACGTTCTCAGAACAACTGTTTATGTTGACAGAGTCACGTGCTCTTAAGGAGACACCGCAGCGTTTTCAGCTCCTGCTAATTCTTTATTTCAAATTTCGGTGTTGTACTGCTTGGACGTCCAACATCAGCGTTAAAGAGCTTTATTGGTCCCTGAGGGAAACTTAGGAAGGGGGCAGCATGGCTCGGTGGTAGAGTGGTCGTCTAGCAGCAGAGGGGTCGCTGGTTCTATCCCCAGTTCCCCCGGTGACCATGTCCAAGTGTCCTTGAGCAAGACACTGAACCCCTAACTGCTCCTGATGGCCCTGCGATGGCCTGGCGTCCCGTCCACTGTGGTCAACGCAGAGTTCAAATTGAGGGTAGAACCGAAGTTTCTGTCGCATGTTTATCACAAACATTGTACGCCTCTGATTTGCCGGCATGTTGGAAATGACCCCGACCACTGATGTTGCTACACAGTCCCCACAGCATCTGTCTCTTCACGGTGAAGGTCCGTGGAGTGTTCAGTGACTTAAAAAACACACACACACACACACAAACATGGACATGACACGTGACATCTGCTGGCACCCCGTGAGAGCGTGTCACCTCCAGGTCCTCCACCAGGGCAGCGCATGTGCCGGCCATCCAATTTGTGTGTTGCCGTCTTCGTCCCTCAGTTTATGGAAAATAGAATCTGGTGAGAGGTGGGACGAGGAGCCCTCTCTCCCTCTCAGGTGCAACTCATCAGTCACGGTGATAATTTGCACTCCAGCCTCTGGGATCCCTGATTGGGTCACGCCAACACAATAACGAAAGCTTATGAAATGTGAGACGTGCGGCAGCGCCGTCTCTACCTGTGCAGACAGATGCAGCCTCATCAGCTTGTAATTGGCATGACAAAATATCGTCCCCTCTGTCCCCGACCAAGTGTGATGTCTCATTTTGTTGCAAGTGCTGATGCAAAATGAGCTGGATGGTACAAAGGAATGAAATTCAGTTTTAATAGGGCATATGTGGAAATACAGGGGTCCAGCTGGTGCAGGACCATCTGTCTTGGTTCTCCTTCTAGCGCGAGTCATTTCGCCGGACTGCTCCGCACACAGTTCCCATAAAATGAGTTTGATATAAAGATTCATTTTGTCAAGCCTACATTTTCACGGCCCTCACTTTTATCCAGCCAGTTATAATTAAACCCCAGGCAGATTTTGAGAAAAGTAAAGACTAATTTAACATCAGAGCTATTTTAGACTTTTTTTCTTTTCCGTCCACAAAAAAGGCGATGTGCAGTGGCATTGACTGACAGGGTCCTTTCATGATCACAAAGCCGTATTCCCTTAACTTGTGGCCTAATTACCCTGTAATCTTTCTTCTTTGTGCCAGGGCAAAGGATCAAGCACGTCCCTTTAAACAGACCTTGGTGAGGCGGGTCTCCACTTAACCCTGAAAGGCTCAAGTGTAGGAAAAAAAATCAGCAAATCTCATATTTCAGATGTTTCTGACGGAGCCGTCTAATACAGAAGTTCGATGGACTGATTGGGAGATGTGGCATTGCAGAGTCAGAAGCTGGCTCTGTGCACGCGCACCTCCAGTGACGGAGCTCATCTTCTCAACCACTCCGAGGGGCTGCCTGACCGTTTGGGTGTCAGGTGTCGGTGGCGCCTGCTGAAACTCACTCAAACTTTGCAGCATCACCGGCTGACTGATGCCTTCACATTCTGGTGCCTGCAGGAATCCACACTGCTGTTTGCACAACGAATGAGTTTAGATGGGTACCGTGCTGGAGACGCTAGTCATCTGCTGATGCAAACTCCTGTAAGATCGTAAGCCTCTGCACCAGCAGGACAAGTGGGTTCTCACCACATTTTCCTGAGACGCTTCAGTCAGAAACATCCTTGAAGTTGAGCCAACTTTTAACAAGTTGGGTTTTTGTGACAACATTATTCGTAAGTATCCATGTTGCGCGTCTCTGTTGCCAGTAAGGGACGTTTCAGTCGCGCTCAATTCTCCACTAGCAGCTGGGCCCCAGTGTCACGTCTGTGACATTCATTATTCCGGCTATAATTACGGCCATTACTCCTCCATTCTCGCCTCACTCAACTCACCTCGTCGCCTGCTACTTGTCAGATTTTTTTGTGGTGTGATTCAAGATGGCCGCTCCCATGGGGCTTCCTGGGGAAAAGTGTGAGAGAAAAGTGGGGAAATGTTTGTTCATTCAGACGAGGACCAGCGGTAGAGAACACGTCCCCGCTAGCAGGTTAGCGTCAAGATGAAACCCTGCAGAAAGGTGTCAAGGTGCAGTCCCAACAATCAATCCCCCTGCTGGACTGACATGAACTTGATAGTCCATTTAGTGAAGGTGACATTAAGGCATCTTGCCTGTGATTCCCCAACGGCGCCGCAGGGACGATGGTCTTGTTACACCAGCAAAGGTCTTGAGGATCCATTCCAGTGAAAACAATCATTTTAACTTCATTAATCCAACACATTATGAGACCATTAATACAAACCTCAAGCTGTTTTTCAACTCAGACAGGAACTAATTTGATGAAGAGAACATTACAAATATAATCACAAACTTTCAGGCTCTTTACTTGCTAGAATCTTTACGTCTCCAAAGAAACAAACAGAGGAGCTCGAGGAGTTGAAGGGGTTTATGGCGCAGCTTTCCTCTCATTCTGGTGTCGGTTTAATTTTGGATCTATGTTAGTCATAGCAGCATTATTAAACAGTGTGTCGGAGGCTGTTGCTTGGGGCTCATATGATAAATGATAATCAAATTATCATCTTTAACAGATAAAAATAAAACTGAGTATGCAGAAGTCTGCCAAAGCCAGCTAGATGTCTGAATTTATTTGGTATTTATGATGTGTACATCCTTTTATACAACTGTACTTCCGCACGCGGAGTTCCTTCAGAGTCACTAAGCAATCAGGATGCTCCTTCAGAAATGACAATAGAGGAAAGTTTATGTTCTGTCTCGCCCCTGGTGTCATCAAAGATGTCACCACGCTGGTGATGGGGGGGGGGGGGGGTGGTCTGTGGCCATCAGAGCTGCACCAAATACTCTTGATGAGTAAAACACTCTCCTGCGCTTCAGGATCATCTCTGAATTGACCTGCATGGCCTTTTACGCTAATTAGCATTTGTTAGCAGCATAATGTTAGCTGATGTTTCTGATACTCAGAGACAGAGAAGAAGCTGATTCACTCTGTAAATATAAAAAAACCAACCCTTCCATTGATAACAAGACAAAAAAACTGCTGGCAAAAAGCGTGGACAGAAGCAAGATAGCGCAAGGACATTTAGGAAAAGGTCAGCTGACATAATGAAGGGCTGTGGGTGTGTTAATGTTATGTTCAGTGTTGCTTTCAGGAAGAATGAGCTGTCTGTCTGGACCAAAGCAAGAGAACTGTGGCTGTTATTTGACATTTAAGCCACTTGTCTCAAGCACAGCCTGTCAGCAGAACACAGGAGCAAACGTCTGATCTCTGTGTCCGGAGCTGCACGGGGAACCACGATCGCCGTCGTGACTCCTGGTATCAGACACGGTGACGTGAAAGAGATGCAGTGATAATGTAGTTCAGATTAATAACGAAGAGTAAAATCCAGACTACCCACTAACGAAGAGCAAAATCCAGACTACCCACTAACGAAGAGCAAAATCCAGACTACCCACTAACGAAGAGTAAAATCCAGACTATCCACTAACGAAGAGCAAAATCCAGACTATCCACTAACGAAGAGCAAAATCCAGACTATCCACTAACGAAGAGCAAAATCCAGACTATCCACTAACGAAGAGCAAAATCCAGACTATCCACTAACGAAGAGTAAAATCCAGACTACCCACTAACGAAGAGCAAAATCCAGACTATCCACTAACGAAGAGCAAAAAACAGACTATCCACTAACGAAGAGCAAAATCCAGACTATCCACTAACGAAGAGCAAAATCCAGACTACCCACTAACGAAGAGTAAAATCCAGACTACCCACTAACGAAGAGTAAAATCCAGACTACCCACTCACGAAGAGCAAAATCCAGACTATCCACTAACGAAGAGTAAAATCCAGACTATCAAGGAATGAAAGCCAGATCAAAATCTCATTTTGCCAAAAAAAAAAAAAAGAAAAGAATCGTAAGACTAAAAATTCTAAAATCTGCCAAGAAATGCACTGAAATGAGGACAAAGGGTCCAAATGCAGGCTTGAGGCTGGAACTCAGAAACTCCAAGTCAAACAAACTCAGCAAACTGACGCGCTCAAAATCAGTGGTGCGTTGAGATGTGAGCAGTGAGTGAGGGCGGGAGGGGGTGAGTCTCTGGAGGAGTCCATGCTTATCCTTGCTGTGACAGGGGGACAGAAGCCGTGTTCTTGTTGGTTCCGTATTCTTGGAACGTTCTCAGGTGTTTTCAGAACGTCAATCCATATGTTTCCAACTGTGCTGCTGGTGACAGAACCACATTTCAGTCCGAGCTAATTGGAACGTCATTAGCCCTGATTTCAAACCTGGACCTTAGAAACAGCACTGTGTTTTCTGCTGAAAAAAAAAAAAAAAAGTAACTTCCAGTGATTCTCATTGCAGAGCATTCCTGGGCACAATGGAACCCTGGGACATGTAGTCAGGCTCCAACCTCCAGTCCTGCTCACTAGCGTTTCCTATCAACTGCTCGTGTGAGCTCCATGCGTAGAACCGTCGAGGCACCTTCCTACATGTCACGCTCTCATGGGGAAACTCCAGACACTGACGCCTCTCTGCTGCAACCACCGTATCTGAGTCATTTGATGTGACGTTCAGGGTTCAGCGGGCTGTGCTGAAAGTGTGTTTAGGGGCCGTTATAAAACATTCCAGTCTTTGACCGGCGTTTCTTCTGATTCCAAACAGGGGAGCAGCAGCAGCAGCAGCTCTTGTCATGCTTAGTTGTTTAGCCAGGAAAGAATTAAGCTAACATCGCAAGAAGGTTATTTATCTTGGCTAGCCGCCGCCTCAGGCTGCAAATGGCAAAGCACTTAATAGCAAACAAGTGACATCTTATTTCAAATGATTCAACAGTCATCTAAAAACGGAGCTGACCACTGGCCTGTGGCTATTGTTAGTGTCTGGTGTGACTTATAGCATTATGTCACCGCATCCGCAGAGGGGCAAATACGAGCTTAGCATAAATTAAGGCCTCCCAAAAATAACTGTGGAGAACTTCCTGAACAAATAAGCAGGCCAAGCCGGGCGAGCTCAGCCGGCGCCGGCACCTGCGTGAGGCCGTCGACATCTACTCTCTCTGCTGATATTAATGAACACATCAGTGTAAAACAATGCAAATGGCTGCAGTTTTAAATGAGAGGAATTAATGAGTTGGAAGTTTTCCTCTTCCTGGCTTCGACTATAATGAGCAATAAGTAGTTCAAATGTTTGATTTGGAATGTAGGGTGATAAATGAAACCCGCAGCACTGTAAGTGCACATCAGTTACATTTGTACAGTATGAACACTTCTCTGCTGTTTTCCAAGTGGAGCGGGAGCCTAGTGGCGTGTGTCTAGGGCCACCACGACTGGGGTCTGAGCGAGCGGCTCACCACTAGGCTCGTTACTGAGGGAGCAGACACAGTGGTGACGAGGAATCAGGATCTTTGTGGCCAGTTGGTGCAGTGCCTGCTGACTCAATCTGCCACTGGGAAGAGGAGCAGCCCAGGACCTCCTTAAGGTTTTAGATCAGAACCAGGAACCACCGCAGGGCGCCAACGGATCTGGGACCAGAGCAACAACCGGATCTTCACTCTGAGGATGTCATCAAAATCTCTTTGCAAAGCACATGAAGCTACACGACTCAGCCCGCCAGCAGGAAGTGGCACACTCAGGCCAGAGCTGAGGTGCGTTCACACCTGCAGGTGGGAGCTGTGAGTTCAGGTGTGAACCGTCCTGTGTGACGGCAGAGCCGCTGCACTCGTGTACACTGGACATGACGCACAACACCGGATCAGTCTAGGATGCTGCCTGCTACCCACCCGGACCTTCCAAGATGGCTGCCGTGTGGCGTTCTTTTATTTGACAGAAGATTTGGGGCCCGTTGGCACCTGACAATGAAAAACACCACGTCAATAACCGGTGTCAAGAGGGTTCCTGTACTGGTGCGGCTCCTGTACTGGTGAGGTTCCTGTACTGGTGCGGCTCCTGTACTGGTGCGGCTCCTGTACTGGTGAGGTTCCTGTACTGGTGCGGCTCCTGTACTGGTGCGGCTCCTGTACTGGTGAGTTTCTTGTATTGGTGCGGCTCCTGTACTGTTGAGGTTCCTGTACTGGTGAGGTTCCTGTACTGGTGAGGTTCCTGTACTGGTGCGGCTCCTGTACTGGTGAGGTTCCTGTACTGGTGCGGCTCCTGTACTGGTGCGGCTCCTGTACTGGTGAGGTTCCTGTACTGGTGCGGCTCCTGTACTGGTGCGGCTCCTGTACTGGTGCGGCTCCTGTACTGGTGAGTTTCTTGTATTGGTGCGGTTCCTGTACTGGTGAGGTTCCTGTACTGGTGAGGTTCCTGTACTGGTGCGGCTCCTGTACTGGTGAGGTTCCTGTACTGGTGCGGCTCCTGTACTGGTGCGGCTCCTGTACTGGTGAGGTTCCTGTATTGGTGCGGCTCCTGTACTGGTGAGGTTCCTGTACTGGTGCGGCTCCTGGACTGGTGATGTTCCTGGACTGGTGCGGCTCCTGTACTGGTGCGGCTCCTGTACTGGTGCGGCTCCTGTACTGGTGAGGTTCCTGTACTGGTGCGGCTCCTGTACTGTTGAGGTTCCTGTACTGGTGAGGTTCCTGTACTGGTGCGGCTCCTGTACTGGTGAGGTTCCTGTACTGGTGCGGCTCCTGTACTGGTGAGGTTCCTGTACTGGTGCGGCTCCTGTACTGGTGAGGTTCCTGTACTGGTGCGGCTCCTGTACTGGTGAGGTTCCTGTACTGGTGCGGCTCCTGTACTGGTGCGGCTCCTGTACTGGTGAGGTTCCTGTACTGGTGCGGCTCCTGTACTGGTGCGGCTCCTGTACTGGTGCGGCTCCTGTACTGGTGAGGTTCCTGTACTGGTGCGGCTCCTGTACTGGTGAGGTTCCTGTACTGGTGAGGTTCCTGTACTGGTGAGGCTCCTGTACTGGTGCGGCTCCTGTACTGGTGAGGTTCCTGTACTGGTGAGGTTCCTGTACTGGTGCGGCTCCTGTACTGGTGAGATCTTCACCTCTTGGTAGAGCAGCCATGTGAGCGTAACTCTTTCAATCCACCAAAAGTGTTTTGAAGAGGAACATCTTGTTGACAGCGACTTGTTGTCAGAGGCCTCATTTCCAATGTTTCTGGTGACATTTTTGTGGGTTTCAGGAGTGCACGCCTGTTAGGAGCTAATTTATTCTTCATGAAGTCACGCTGGCTGCACATGAATGTTTCTGTATGAATATCTCTTGTTTGTATGTGTGTAGGGAGAGCGTAGCCATCCCTCTGCTTCAGGCTTGTGAGAAGTCGTGACATAAACAGACATGAAACGATCGTTCCTCTGTATGAATGTAAATGTTGTGTTAATTGACATTAGTCACGTAACATGAGAACACTACGCTTCAGGGGCTAAGCTGGTCTGGGTAAAGGAAAATAGACCCAACTTGTAAATGTAGTGACACTGAAATGAAAATCATCAGCTAAGAGAGGGAGGAGCCGGAAACTGAAACTAAGAACATAGAAAGTAGAATTATGTTTTCATGTCCAATCAGTCCATCTCTGAAATCAGCGCAGTTTCATGACTTTTACATGTAATAACACAGTTTTTTTTTAAATTTTCAGTGTTAATTATAATAAATTCCCAAATAAAATCAACTTTCCTCTAAATTTAAAAATAGCAAAGCCGAGAGTTTGTTCACAGATAATGCGCAGAGGTTCATAAAGGTAAAGCAGAGGGAGGCCCTCACATGAACTGAGGGAAAAAGTGTAATGAAGCTTCTCCGGCGTGGTAGCTGCTCTCATCCTGTGCCAAAGTGCCATGTCGTAGCAGTAAAGGAGGCGCAGTTTTCTTGGCAAGGATTCATGAAGGCAGATTTTTGTTGAAGCCTGTTGAATCCAAAAACCCTCCACTGCGGAGATAAGAGACCTCCTGTCACAGCGAGGTGGACCAGCGAGTGAGTCTCACACGGCGCTACTGAAGGAATTATGCATGGGAGCCTGGAGAGATTGGAAATTTAAAAGATCCATGCATGCAGCCGACCTACACGGTGGAAATAGACTATTCTGCTTCATCTGATTGTCTTCCATGATGTTTCTCTCAACCATCTTTGGTTGGCATCTATAGGGGTCTTTCTCGGGTGTGTGTGTGTGTGTGTGTGTGTGTGTGTGTGTGTGTGTGTTTTTTTCTGGGCATGGTTGGTTAGATGCCTGGGGTGAGCTGGTGCTGTGTGTGTGTGTGTGTGTGTGTGTCTGGTATTGTAATTACTACAATTAATGATGTATTGTAATGAAACTACATTGCAGGGCTTTGCAGGAGGGCATGTTGTTGTAGTTCAGATGAAGGAGTAGCTTCCGTTTTGTCACTCCGCCTTGTCTTGTTTATCCTGCGTGACACCAAACAGCGAAGCAGCAGTTTGTCCTTCCGACTCTTTGCTCCAGAGCCCAAATCTCAAGAACCAGCAGCCAGATTGTCTCAGTATCGACATTCTTGGTCCCTGTAGCTTGATTAATCAATGAGCCTCTGACCTTCTGTCTAATGACACAATAGTATCAATAATGTCCCTTCAACCCTTCATCTGCACTTTGGTCATTTGTGGTAGTTGGTGTTCTTTCTGCGACCAAAGAGTTTCAGGTGTTATCACAAAATATAGAAAGGTTTGCTGACTGAGGCTGGGCGATGAAACCCAGACAGAACAACAGTTGATCAGCATTCAAGCATGAAGCAGAAGCGAATCCTCCGGTCCTGCAGATGTCGCTGCACAGCTCAAGATCAGACCAGCCAGGCCTGACATTGTCAGAACTATTTTGAACTTTTCAGTTTCATGTATTATCCGAGTATCAGATACAGAAGTTGCGCTCGTACCCAGAGCTGCTGCTGAAATGTGTAACCCTTAAATATAGTAGGTGTTATATTGAAAATATTAGGTGTTATTAATCCCTCTGGCTGTGTACCAATTATTAAAGTTGAGTTATTACAGCCTTTTGCAAGAATATTGCCATTTTAGATGATTGCAAATAGACTAAAAAAGCATGTGGACACGCTGCAAGATTACATTTCATCCGTGTGTGTGTGTGTGTGTGTGTGTATCTACAAACGTGTGTGTGTGTATCTACAAACGTGTGTGTGTGTGTGTATCTACAAAAGTGTGTGTGTGTGTGTGTATCTACAAAAGTGTGTGTGTGTGTATCTACAAACGTGTGTGTGTGTGTGTGTGTGTGTGTGTGTGTGTGTGTATCTACAAACGTGTGTGTGTGTGTGTATCTACAAAAGTGTGTGTGTGTGTGTATCTACGTGTGTGGGGGTGTGTGCCGCCTAGTTTGTTCTCCAAATTGACAGTTTACTTGCGGGACATACTCCCCCGACTGAAAACGGAACCCAAGAGGCTTCTCAGCCCCTGAATCTTGTCCTTTCCAATCAGACAGCGATGGTGAGATTCCACTCTTTCATCTAGAGCTTCGTTCTGGCACTTTCACTCCTCCATCTTCCTCCTCCGTCTCCTCTCTCTTTTGCATTTGGCCAGGACAGATTGTCTGATGTTGCACCTGATTTACACCACTGAGGGGCGAAGTGAGCAGAGAGCCTCATACCAAAAGCCATGAAACACAGGGGCCGTTTCATGTGTCCCTTTTATCTTCACTGCAGCACAAAATGTACTCCATTAGACCGCCATCAGATCCCTGCACCGTCCACTGAAGTCCGACCATGTAGACTATAAGGTAGAGAAGACCCTTACAAACTGTCTCTGGACGATGGGACAATGCCAACCCCAAAATCCCTGGTATCAGATAAGTATACAGAGACATTTCTCTCTCACTCAAGTGACACACACACACACACACACACACACACACACACACACACACACACACACACTTCTGGAATCAAGCATTTAATTATACCCATCTACTCTGCTACAGCAGAGCAAGGTAACCAAGCGGTGTCGTCTCACCCCCTCTGGGGGAGCCCAAGATGTCCCCAGGCTAGATGAGATATTTAATCCCTCTAGAGAGCTCGGTGTCGGGGCTGGAGTCTCCTTCTAGATGGACGTGCCCTGAAAGCCTGCAGATGCACCCAGGAGGCATCCTAATCAGATGTGAACCCACCTCAGCTGCCTCCTTTCAACACTAAAGAGCAGCAGCTCCAGCCTGTGCTCCCAACGGACGCCTGAGCTCCTCACCTTATCTCTACCACAGAGCTCAGTCACCCTCAAAGAAATTCGCTTTGGCTGCTGGGATTCTTGATCTATATTTTTATTTGGTCATGACACTAAGCTCGTGACCACTAGTTTGTGCTGGAATGTGACTTTTTCACCGTAATCATTCATTGCCTAGATGCTTGTCGAGAGACATTAGCATCTTTAATTTGGACAGCAACTCACCACCAGTTCAGTCGGCCGTGTTTCCCCCTGATTTCTATCATGTCTGTCTCCCAATGGTTTGGTTCCTGTAAAGCCTTTGATTTGAATGCATCTGCCTTTAAAAAGCAATTTTTTGTGAACAGTTTTAAACTTCTGACTGTCCTACTGTGCTCGCATTTTTAGGTCATCGTTAACTCAACAGCTACTCGTCTGTGTGGCTGCAGCGTGAGCATTAGCTCGTTAGCTCTCTGGCTACTCAAGTCTGTGGGGCTGAAGCGTTAGCATTAGCTCGTTAGCTCTCTGGCTACTCAAGTCTGTGTGGCTGCAGCGTTAGCATTAGCTCGTTAGCTCTCTGGCTACTCAAGCCTGTGTGGCTGAAGTGTTAGCATTAGCTCGTTAGCTCTCTGGCTACTCAAGCCTGTGTGGCTGAAGTGTTAGCATTAGCTGAAATGGCAACACGCCAAGTCCTGGCACAACCTGGGCTTTAAAGGGAATGACAAGAGGCTTTCTGATTGGTTTGGGTGATGTCACACCTGTTAATAATCACGTGTCAAAAGACGGCCTCTGTGCCATGGGCAACCTGTCTGAGCTGAAACCAACGCGAACACACGACGCACGCATTGCGCTGTCGCTTAAGTACGGCCCCTGACAACTCCGCCGTCTCTAAGATGTTGAGACATGCAGACATGCGGTTGGGATGCGCAGGAACATCTTTCTATTTTATTTTCTACACACGTGACTCGGTGCACTTCATTTTTCGAAGACACACTGACATTTATTTGATCTTTTTCTGTACTTCTTTTACTGATAATTGAAGCATGGACAGGGACTTTGCCACTAGATGTAGCTGAAGCACCAAGGTAGCAGGCACAGGGCTCAGAAACCTGCTCGTCTTGATGCTGATGCTGGTCTGCTGATATTTTTATTTCAAAACACAATAAATTGGTAAAACCCTGATACCTTGTCTTTAGGACTGTTGTTTATACTTTCAGTTTGAAAAAAAACATTTTAAAATTCTGGATTCATTCTGATTAAACTGAGATTTTCATTGAGAAATAGCTGGTCAATAGCCATTAAAAGCAATTTTCCCCATGTTTTTTAGGGGAAGAAACAGGCCATGAATGATAGATGAACAAACCTCTTTGTAAACAAGCCTTCAGAATATAGATGGGAGCAACTGGGAAGGTTCGTGTCTCTTTGTGCTGCTTAGGTGGAGATTTCTGGTTCAGATTCTGAGAAGTTTTGAGAGTTTTTCCACATTTGACTAAATAAACACACACAGCATTCCGATGCAAAAGAATTCTAGATGTAGAGACATGAAATATTCATTAACCCTCCATAGGTTTGAAAGATGTACCTTTTTTGTTTTTGGGATGCGCTCATTTTTGGGAGCAGAGTGTAACAGCCTGCAGGCTCGACAGACGCTGACACCTCCTGATACCACTGTGCATCATCATCATGTTTTGCACCGCACACGCAACAAGACAAAAGCCTTGGATTTCAGCAACAAACAAGAATGAACCACTCCAGCTATTACTGCTTTTATTTTAGATTGATATTAACAGGATTATGCAAACAACAACCTCCACTGTGTGAGCAGCTCACCTGCCGAGAGCCGGCCCGACACCCACAGCGGCCTCCACCGTGATGGGGATTTTAGACTTAGCCTGACAGAATTTTCTTTGTAGAATCACTTTGGTATCAATCAGACCAGAGTGTGAAAACACGTATTTTCACGCCATTTAACACCTTGGTGCAGCAAGGTGTTCCTTGACAGTTTGTTTTTAAATACTGGACTCTGTTTCTGAGGGAAATATTCACCTGATTCAAGTGTCACAGCTCCTACGTCACAGCCAGTCGTTTTACTTCACGAAGACTCTGGTCCTTGCAGCACACAACCAACGGCAAACACTTCCCCCGGCAGAACTTTGCCTTCCCCGTAGCTCTGCATCCTGTGTGACGTCTGCTTTTATATCTTCGGCTGATTGTAAAGAGGCAGTGGGTGCAGAAGGCTGGAAGCTGGTGAACTGATTATGATCTCCTTTCTTCCTTTCCAATCACCGGCTTCTGCTATCCCGATGTAACAATCACCAAGAGGGTGGTATAGAAATGCTGACATCTGACCTGATTTAGCATAGATCTATGACCGTTAGCGCAGCGCCTGGTTTCTACGTACCACAAGTAACTTAAAGTGACACTTGCCTGAAGCTCCCTCGGAGGCACAGAGCTACGTTGGCACTCTGAAACCACATATGACAAGCAGGGGAAGGGAGCAAGAGAGGAGGCTTGCCAGGGTAAGAGGTGTTTGTCAGAACTAGCAAGGAAAGGGTAGGCGGACGGGGGGGGGGGGGGGGGGGGTTAAAAAAACTGAAGGAAATAACAAGAATTTGTCTCACTTTCACTTTTCCTGTTGGTTGACTGTCTGCCTCTCGTGCCCTGGCTCTGGTTTCTTCACCTAAATAATGTCCTTGTAGTGTTAACAATTTCAAAGAGAGGGGGAGAGAGAAGGACAGGGTGAGTTGGACTGCAGTGAGACAAAAGCAAGACAAAAGAGAAAGGACACAAGACAGGACAGGTCAGGTCAGGCCAGACGAGCAGCAGGAGAGGTGTCTGACTTCCAGGATCCATAACAAATCATAATAAACCCTGCGTCGTTGCTGGAGTTTGGCCTTCAGATTTGATTTGTCTGGTTCAGACCGAGATAACAATCGTGTTGAGTGAGGCTATTTGCTTCAATCTCAAAACCTCTTAGTAGATTAGACAAAGGTAATTTATGTCAAATTTACTAAACACATTTCGCTGCAACTGAATGGGAAGTGGTCGAACAGCAAAGATTAATGTCCTAACACGTTCCATAAAACCCCACCATGACTTCCGAGGAGCACCGATCCGTCACATTGAGTGGGAATATAGGTTGTGTTGACTTCCCGTTTTTATTACAGTTACTGATTTCATTGAGTTTAGGAGAATACATCACGGTTCAGTTAAAAAACAAACACCTCACTCAGTACTGGTTCTACCTCCTAAAACAGGACTTTCAAATTAAGACAATAGTACTTTAGTATTTGTAATTTGTAGTGTTTTAAGTTAACTTGCAAAGCCACAAAAGTACCAGAAAAACAAGTTGTTTTATCGGCTTAACTCAGTCCTGTCACTTCAAATGCTCCCACAGAAATAAAACTGTTTCCTGACTCAAATGTCTTCGAAACTGTTAACCTTGACTCTTGCTAGCATTGTGTTAGCTTTCCTGCTCGGAGCTGAGCCACAGATCTGCAAGGTTTCACGGATGAGAATCACGTCCTGGTGCCAACTCGTATCTATGGTTTGTTCTGTTTACTGGAGCGGTAAACAACATTTTCATTCCTTGAAGTCCATGGAACACTGGGGTTTTACCCTAAAGATTACGTTTTGGCTCGTGAAAAACTTTGAATTTTGACCGCAAAATGCACAAAAGTCGTATGATTTGGTCTCATGGTGTATTTACTTTATGAATGGGAAATGTCTTTCTATGAGCGCACAAACAGGAATTAATTAACTGCTGAGGCAACCAGGTACCAGCCCCGTAGTTCCTGGTGTGTGTTATGTAGCCGATCGTAGCTGCGAGCACAGCACGACACGATGAACTGCTAATTGTAACCACAAGGCGAAGGTTTGTGAGCTGTCACGGTGACTGGCAGCACCGCGCGCAAGAAACTACCACCTGGCTTCACTCACATGAACAAACGTTTCAAACTGACTCAGTTCTCAGGACATATTAAGTGTGAATAATGTACAGATCGAAGTCAAAGTGGTCATCAAGAGAAAAAGTTTCTTCAGTGCTGCAGCTGTTGATTCTGTGGGGGAACTAATTGAAAACACGAATCTGCAGAATCGCACAACTTACAGACACTGAAGAACGCAGTAATTACTGCCGTTAATCATCATTTGGGAGGATTTTGCGTGGTTCAGTAGGTGTTGAGCGCGTGAGAGCAAAGATGAATATTGTACGCTTTGAGAGGAGGAGAGAGGAGGCTCTTCTCAACACACACACACACACACACACCCACGCGCGCCTACTCAAGTTTACATAAGTCCCTATTGTGATACTTACAGACACTTGCGTTCATTTCCAGGACACGTGCTGTTACCATGGCTCACCTGAGCCTAACCTGAGCCCCCTGGGCTGTGGTTGGTGTCCCTGGAACTGGTTCAAGTAAAACACGCGGCTCATATCACGACCAAACAAAAAGATCGCCTCTGCTTGAGTGCGTGTGTGTTCAAATAAGTGCTCGTGTCTGACTCTGGCCCTTCTACATCCACACATGTTGATTTAAGCTGTGGATCGACACTGTTTCATCACTCCCTTTATTGGACACGGCCGCATGTCGGCCCTGGAGATGCGTTCAGGGAAGATCTCCTTCTGACTGAGTGACAAACCACAGCAAGGCTGAGAAAACAGCGAGCTACATAGTTGCCCTCAGGCTGCTACCTGCTAACAACCTGCAAACTATCCTCTCACAGGCTCGACGCAAACGGCGGAATTAGAACTGCGGAGGTAATACAGCCTTAGTGGGAATTCACTGTCTGCTGCACAGGAAGTGATGCATGTAGTAGAGAGGCAGACATCCTGAATACTGAGCACCGTGGAGGGAGGTGGAGTAAAGTCAGAGGACAGCGTGATTACAGGAATATTGAGAGTCATTCTCAGTCTGTGTTCTGGTCATCAGTCACGGCCCCACTTTGGTTCCAGTTAACATCAAGCTAACGACGGTGCAAATGACAGGAAGTGCTCATGTTCCGCTGTTTCGTGAAGTAACCTTCAGGAGCAAATTTGTGTGTGTGTCCTAATCTTGGCTGCACAGCTGTTTGCACATCGGCAGAAGTTTTAATGTATGGAATGAATCATTGTGCGTCTGAGTGGGTGGTTCTTCTCTCAGAGCAGCAGATACCATCAAGTCTCCATGGTATTTACTTAACTCCACACCAAATTAAATAGTAAACTAACACGGCGCCGCTTGAAAGTTATTAATACTCAAAAAAAAAAAAGCAGTACTTAACAAAAATTAGCAGTAAAGATGCAGCAGCAACACAATAGAAGGTGAAGACGTGCGGCTTCGTGTGTGTGTTGCATGGTGGACAGTTAAGATTCTTCAGGCCGTGTGTGTGTGTGGGGGGGGGGTAGTGTGTGTGGTTAGGTTGTCACTGATTCAGCAGATCACAATGTTTCCATCTACTCTTTTTTTTGCCCTCATCCTGCAATGACACACGGCAGAAGGAAACGGCGTCAGACTCGGTGGTTGGGACAGGTGGCATCTAAGCTCCGCCCTCTACTGCTGATTGGCTAGAACAGCTACTTGGCAGACATCTACTAACTGTGTATTGGTTTTAATTTCTTACTTTACCCTCCAGTTGTCGGTTTGTTTTTTTGTAATTTCATGAATAATTTCGCAACAAAATGCTGCACAGCGCGTGCAGTGCATTTCGACGGTTTTGAACCTGAACCAACACAAGGGGCCAGAACATCCCTTGAATCTATAATCCACCAAGAGAAATGCTTACTGAGGTGATGTGTATGTTATGTTTGAATTACCTGCCACTGCAAATACAGTCAGTATTGCTCAAGGCGAGTCAGGGTCTACTGCAAGCTGTCGGCGGCTGCGGAGATTTTCAGCCCCGTTAATGGACTGTTAATATGCTGATCTGCTGGTATCCAGCAGGCGATCCCCCACCAGAACAAACAGGCATGAAATAGAGACGCTGATTGAACACCCAAATAACAAACCCTCGGACACATTTTGCTGTAGTTATTTGTTCAATAATAATGAGTGTTTTAATGCTGAAATGCTCAATAGGGGATAAAAGCAACATGGTGTACAAGGTTTCAGTCATTTCTGTGTCTTCCATATCAATAGAGAAGAAATGTTTGAAGCTTGTCATGAAAACGGGCATTGGATTGGAGAATTTCATTTGTACCAACGTATGCATGTATCTATCTATGTATATCATATGGATATAAATACATATATGGATAAAAAATGACAATTGAAATCAGTGGAAGAATGAATGTGGTGAAACCACATGTGAGGTATTCAGGCCAAGGACGCGGCTGTCAGTCCAGGGCTTCCCAGACCGTTGCAGCTTTTCTTAATTCGGTATCTGGTGACACTAGTTGGTGTTCTCTGACACTCGGGGGAACAAAGACAATGAAAATTCATCTTAATCTGGAGAATTCTCGCTGGCAGCCTCCCAACTCTCAGCCCCGCGGGGGACAATAATTAATCAAGCTAGCATTAAGTAGGTGGGGTGCAGGGGTAATAGATCAATTGACAAGCTGATGATAAGAATCGATGGAGGAGATAACCTTGGTTGAAGTGTCGAGTCTGGAAGCTCAGAGGAGAGAGAAGGTGGGAGAGAGAGAGTGAGAGAGAGAGAGAGAGAGAGAAAGCTGAGGCTGATGATTTCCCTCTGAAAAATGTGAAAAACAAAATGAGTCAGCTGGATACTTTTCTAAAGATAACGCCACTGCCCCACACCGGGAAATAGCAACCTCACTCACAGGCGCGCTTATTCAAAGGTTTAGACTGGACGGCACCACCGCCGGTCCACACCGACCCTGACGCCAATCCTGACACCCCCCCCGATGTACAAAGGCACCAGGGACCTCAGACTCTAACCCTGGTGACTTGTTTTTTTTAATCTCGTAAGTTCACTAAAGTACGTTTGTGTCTGCAGCGGCGCTTCCAGTGGAGCGCTACCAGGGACGAGTGCGAGCAAGCGAGTTGGTTCCCCTGAATGCACCAGCTGGTCACGCTCACGGTAGCGTGAACCAAGTTTTTTGTGTTTGAAGATGTAGGGATCAAACGACTGGATAAAGACATAGATTACATCAGACGACAACCTTCAGTTTGTAAACTGACATTTTTGTACAGTTTTGTGTTGGCTAGCCGTCAGCCACCGTTAGCTTCAAGCTAAATATACATGGCTAGCTCTTCTGTAGCCTGGAATAACAAAAGATACAGGAGGGGGGGAAAGCCCTCACCTCCGTGTGAGTACTGGAAATGGAAAGCACATTTTTTGCAGAGGCCCATCATCGTAGATTTATAGTTTCTTCTGGTTATTGAGGATCTTTTTTTGAAGATATTTGTGAGAACACAATAAAAAGGCAATCATACTTGCATATAATACCACACATACATCTTTGTTTGCACGGAGAAGTTAAACAGTGAGAGAGCAATAGAAGTGACATGAATATGGACTCGCGCACCAGGTCGTTCTGCCTTTATTGGACCGTTTCAGTCTCCCCAGAGTCTTGACGGCTGATGCTGATGGACTGATTATCCTTCCAAACACTTAAATTGGCGATACACCACCTCCATAAAAGCTCAGAATGGAGACCAGATCATATTAAGTCTGCAGAATACACCACAAAAATGTTTTAATGCCTTCTTTATCCCTGTATATACTGTGTGTGTATACAGTATGTATATATATATATATATATATATATATATATATATATATATATATATATATAATATGATATGAAGTGATCTTGACCAGCTTGCCTTTCCTCCACAGCTCTACCTCTGTGCTCTGGATGTCACACACATTCTAATGCGTCCACAAATATTGCGAGGTGACTTGCAGGTTCCTCCCTCCGGAGAGTTCGTCTCTCTGCTGTTCCTCCTGACCACAATATCTCAAGAACGTAAATTAGATGAGCAAATTAAACGATACGGGTTCTTCATTTGCTGCCGCTGATATTAGGAGAGGAGTGAGGGAGAAGGAAGATGCATATTACATATACTTATTAAAAAGTAAACACCTCACAGTTATTGGCTCTTAATTCGTCGGAGGCATCCGTGGCTCCCTGGCGACGCCAGTGACGCTCTCCCTCGTACCACAACAGCTATCAGACACGTTGGTCTGATATTTGCTACAAACCTATGTTCATTCGTTCATTCCCCTCAGGATGATTTGTAATAATTTTTGTGATTCATTAACTTTCCATATAACATCATTATCATGCCATTACTTTCCCATTACTTAGGTTTATTATAAAATGCCAGTAAAAAGTAATGGCATTCCCATCTGCCCCGGCTCGGCTGTGTCTCCTGTTAATTAGAACTCAACCAAGATGGTGAATATTGTTCACCATCAGCAAGTTTAGCACGCCATTGTGAACGTGACAGCACGCTAATGCTAGCGTCTTGGTCAATAGTTGATAGCTTAGCTTTTAGCTTATTTAACCAGTATAAAGAGACACATTAATGAATGCGAGAAGAGAAACTTAGCATTCTGTGCTCCCATGTCAGCAGCATGCAGGTCCCGCAGCGCCCGTAGAAGAGGAATTATCTACTTTGTGGCCTCAAGATACAACTCATTCCCTAAATGAAATGAATTTCTAAACATAAATGGAACTTGTTCCCGTCGATTAAGAAAAAAATGAGGGAATGAGTTGTCCTGAAGCCTCAGAATTGAAAGGACAACCTCTACCATGTGGGCTCAAAAAAGAAAAACAATCTCTATCGAGACACCACCAGACATTGAATGAGAACAGAAACTGATAACAACGGCTGAATTTCTGATTTGATTTTTTGGGATGAATTGCTGATTGGCTGTTTTACAGCATCAGAGGTTCCCTCGCTGGCTGATTCTTCAGTGCGAGAGAAATAAAATGCTGAAAGAAGAGCTGGGTTTTGAATTGGAGGCACATCTGTCAGTTTACCCTGAAAGGAAGCGCACTTATAATAGCATCCCAGTCAATATCAGCACGACTCTGTAATCCTGACTTTACCAACATTTGTCCAAATGTAGGAAATCTCTCACTGAGGCAACAAGAGTTCCCGCAAAAAAGAAAGAAACAACTTGATTCTGCACCTCAAGCGCTGCATTTCTGATGTGTTACCAAAGGAAATAGGTGCATTTCAACACTGATGCGATAACATGAAGCACAACCTCACACATCTCCTCCCTTGGTGAATTATCATATCTGGGTTTTCATGATTTA
The DNA here is from genome assembly GCF_037954235.1 of Aulostomus chinensis. Classification (NCBI taxonomy): domain Eukaryota; kingdom Metazoa; phylum Chordata; class Actinopteri; order Syngnathiformes; family Aulostomidae; genus Aulostomus; species Aulostomus chinensis. The sequence continues at coordinate 33,942,727 of NC_141321.1, read as the reverse complement.
TCCCAGATCAAAGACGCACAACAGCCAGTCACCAACGAAGAAGAAAGTTAAGGATCAAAAAAAGAAGAGGAAGAAGAAGAAGGGAGAAGTGAGAGCTGCTCTTTGACGGCTGATAAGAGGACGGTGATGGGCTCTATAAGCTGGATGACAAACCGCGTCACTTTGCTGTTGACTCCCCAGTCCTACGAACAGGCATTTAAACTATAAAATCAACATAGACAAGCCTTGAGGGATGGAAATGTAAATATGCCAGGATGTGTGGAGGGAGCTGACGGAGGGAGATGGATACGGCTGTTACGGTGGACCGATTCTTCATTAGTTTTGACACCGGCGCCCCCCCCCCCCTTCCCCCGCCGCCCTTCCTCACCTCAACTCAACCACACCAGATGGATCTCAGCACCTGCCTTCCTTTGCTCCCTGCCCTCCGTTGGCCTCTTGCTGGCCCGTGGGGTCCATTTCCACCTGGCTGGACCTGATAGAAATCACAGGTTTGACTCCAAACGCTCTTTAGTGCCATCCAGCCTGCCGCGCTGGCGTCAGCCGCGTCCGACCTGTTCACACCAAACATGGATCACACAGTCCAGCATTCACAGTACTTGTATACTGCACCTCTTTCCCACAGAAAATACACACACTAGTCTCAGTAATTAACGCAGTATTCTCAGTCATACATGCAGTATTCTCCTGAGAGGAAGGGAAAATCTAATTGCAATTATGTTGTCAGTTATTGCGATATGATGTGCGATGTTGGAGCGAGTCTTTATTTTTACGTCATTATTTTCATTCCTGGTGAAAATTCCATTCAAATATTTATGGCTTGATTTTTTTGGGGGGGGGGGGGGGGTGTATGAATCAAAGACTGGTCTGTAGAGGATGATGTGTGGGCAGGCCGCCTCCGCAGCAGCACCAGATTGAATTGGAAATGGTATTTTAACACTTAATATGCCTTCATAGACACTGCATTGGTAGCCCGTTAGCTTGACTTTGCTAGAGCACAGTTCAGCGTCTATCCAACATAATTCATGAACATTAACATCAGACGGAAGTATAGAGAGCAGGTGGGGCTTCACGGGCAAGTCTGAGGTTTCCATCGGAGGTAAACGGTGTGTGATGATGTCAGGGATTACGGATTAAATCGAGCCCCTGGGTTGATTCTGGCATATTTACAGCAGCATTCATTAATATGCAGCGTCCCCAAGAAATACTGCAAACAAAAAAATTACCAATATTGCGAGTGAGGTTCCTACCCTTTTCCAATAATACTGTCCAATCAGAGGCAACCGGATTATCTCAATCAGAATTTACTAGTTTAATATCAAAGTGCAATATCATCAATTTCTGCTGCACAGTAAATTCTCTCTGGGGTCGTTTGACGACTGAGCAGAAACTGTACATCAAATTAATTTTTGATTTTCTCCGGAGGCAAGATTGCAACTCTCAGGGAGGCGTGGCTTAGCCGAAAGGTACGTGACGGCAGGGCGGCGAACTATCCACTCAAAGTAAAATCTGATTTAAACAGTTTACACTTTCACAAATGACACAGCAGCTAGATTGAACAGCCGTGGTGAATAATTAGATTAGTTACGTATTTTCATAGTTGATTTCAAGTTTTAACTGTTTCAACGTCTTAGGGCTCCATGAGAAGGAACTGGGAAATTCCATCCTGGTATTCTAGAGACGTTTGAGTGAAGGACAGTGACCACCAACATCTTCTCAGCTCTTCTTTTAGTCCCAGTGGACGTTTGAGCCAAATCTGAGCTTCCTGGAGGCGCCAAAGAGGTCCTGAGGAAACCTGAAGACACGACGCCTCCAGCGCTGGCGCAGAGGCGTTAGAAAGCAGTAACTCTATTTGAGTGTTGCTGTACTACTACAGGATTAGTTGAAATCACATCCATCCTACATTACTGCTCTCTGAATACTTTATTCCAACAGTAAAATTTTCAGTACATTAAACATTTCTTCTGGGTTTCATCAGGGCTGGGTCCTCTGGGCCTCCTTCCTGCTTCCCCTCATCCTGACAATTATTGTACAGCAACACTAAACACTCCAAATTAAAGTTTGCTTGGCAAGAAGCTCACATTCATCAACAAAGCTTGCTGAAACACGTTACGCTTTCAAGAGTGAATAATGCCAAGGCAGTGGTGCCGTAAGTGGATTTTCTGCCTGCTCTCCCATCACAGAACCGGGGTGAAGGCTTTAGAGGGGGAAACATTAAGCCTCGTAATTTCAGTTTCGGTGTGCCGTCTTCTGTCGGCTCCAAGAGGGCAGCGTAGGAGACCCTGACAGAAGTAAGGGAGGCCGGCGGCGTCATTCTCCAGTAATTAGAATGTCATGTGTTCATGAGACCAACTGTGACCAGCCTGACTGAACCGGAGCGGATTCACCCGGGACAGAGACAGACAAGCTGGAGCCACTGACTGACACGCACCATTGTTCAAGCGGCGGTAAAATGGACCTGGCTTCTGTGTGTTTGCGTAATTATCTCCACCGGGGAGGCTGTGCTCTCAGTTCATTTTTTCCCTACTTGATGGTTAGTAAAAGACTACAGATTTTAATTGAATTTGTAGGAACGGTTGGCCACGAGCCAGAGACGGAGCAGGTGATTAGTTTTTGGTGTGGATCAATTCAAAGTGCCGCCCGAGCCCACTAGAAATCACCGGCAGACACTTTTTAGCAGCAGCTAACGTTTTACCTGGATTTCCTTTTCTGCGCCTTCATGAAGAGGATGTTGTTGATCAGTCAAACATCGAAGCTGTAGCCAAACAAACGCCGCTCAGATTACAGCGTTCCCTTTGAGACAAAGCAGGAAAGGTGTTTACGACGATGCAACACATTTACATTTTCTGACTGTTTTGTACTGAATTCAATTTTCCAGGTGCGTGTAATAAACTGGCGTGCAACACATCCTGCATTAGAAGGTGTGTAAGTGTTGGGTGTGCAGTTACACGAACAAATGTTAAACCAGGTCAAACCCACCGTTACTCAGGTTCACATGAGCTGTGAGAGCGAAGACTCGTCTGATGTTGAGTAAGAACCTTTATTTGCATGATGTCAGTAGTGAGGAGGGGAAAGAAAACACACTTGGCAACTCAAAGTAGAACATCAATAGCTGGTTTCAGTGCTGCAAGTCTTTTAGAGTGAGTGTGTTCCTGAGTCATATACAGTTGCACTGTGCTGGTTTTGGATTGACTCCAAGTCTTGTTTCAACATGGATTAATGAGTCCTCCTCCGCCTGTGTGCGCACTCGCCAAACAAAGCTCTGTTTTCCAGCACAGCCCAAAGATCCTTCGGCAGGCCACTAAAGAGACTCGGCGCTCTAATAAAGATGGGGTTAAGGTCTGAAGAGTGAAGGATTGTAATGGGGCTGCTCGACAGCGTGAATGTCTTCATTCTCCATATATTGTAGTTTTAAAAATGGAAGCTATCCTTGCCACCTGGGTTTACCTTGAGCTGTCTGAGAAGAAGCGATTACCTGCCCGCAGTGTGGAGGAAGGGCCTTGAGGGGTTCTGATCATCAATTAATCACAAAGTCCCCCCAAAAGTATTATTCATCACAGCCTTACGGTTCTTTTGATGAAGAACATCGCTGAATGAAAAATAAAAATAGACACGTGTGACCAGTCCTAAGTTTCTACCACATTCAAGTAACAGAATGAAAAGATTATTTCCGTCAGGAACAATGGCTGAGTGCAGCTGACCACGAGCAGGTGGAGAACTTGGAGCAGTTAAACCGGGTGTCAAAACAACTTGAACATCTCCTGAGGCTTCTTATCACCGGCTAACGGCTGTAGCCTGCTAATTAACAGAGCGAAGTGAGGGGAAGAGCAGGCAACACAACACTCAGAGGTACAAACAGAATGTCATCGCTAATGACCTGCGCAGGTCCGTGTGAGGACAGCAGGCGATGCCCAGGGTCCAGTCTCAGCTGCCCCAGTTCCCCTCCAGGCTTCCCGCAGAGCTGCCTGTCTGATGGCCACAGCACCAGTCGGATCAGCGTCAGCCAGAGATGGACGCCGCGGGGCTCCACCTTGAGTCACCGGCAGGTTTGATGACGATTGGGATGAACAGTTGAGATGATTCACTGACAGACAAACAGGGACAAGATCCAAGACTGTGGACCCAGACACCATCTTCTTTTCTGGTCCTGGACGACACCGTAACGAGACGCTTCTGTAACCTGAACAGACTGTTGTGGTTTTGCCCTTCAAATGCAGGTCAACTCCGTCATTAATTCCAAAAATGACGATATTTAAGATTTTTCACTTTACTGAAAATTCAAAGATGATACCAGTATTTGAAATAACTCCGATTACCTTTCAGTTTTTTTTTTGTTGGTTATTTAGTTCCCTTTTCATTTCAAGAAAAGAAAGAACTCCCTCGTGAGAAATAACTGCTATTTATAAGTAATTCAGCCTTTTATGATACAATCAGTGAATGAGCACAAACTCAATCATACACACTCATGCAACAACCTTTAACAGGTGACATAACCTTCTCTCACATAAGAAAAAGATTTGTTCTTTAGGAAAGAACTTCTTCAGCTAGACAACAAACTAGTCAGCAGGGCGGGGCAGCGCCGCACGTCCACCGCTGCAACTTTTTTTTTTTTTTGGACCTGTCCTGTTCAGCAGCAGCATCCATGTTCCTGGTGCCTTGTTGTACTGAAGCAGTTTTACTCTGCATAGGAGGAATCTGATAAACTCCTCCCACTGCTGTTTATGCTTAATTTTATTAGGAATGGTGTTGGTTCGTTGATGAAGCTACCGGACTGAGGCTCAGGAGTGGATAGGAAGAGAGAACAGAGACAGGATAGGGAAGACCGGGGGGACACAACAACAACAATAGCAGAAAAAAACAAAAACCAAACAAACAAACAAAGAAAAAGTAACAACAACAACAAAGAGGAGAAAAGAAAAAAAAGGAAAAAACATTGGTTGCAGAATTTCCAGTGCAGGCTTACCATTTGGTTTAACATCATTTTTAGATAAATGTCTGAGTGTGTGATTATGGGTCAGTTGTGCGCCGCATGCGTGTATGTGTGTATACGCGTGTGTACGTGTATGTGTGTGTGCTACGGTTTGTCTTGGATGCTGTGCGTAGCTGGCTGTAGCTGATGTGGGGGGGGGGGGGGGCAGGACATCACACCCCCAGTCCAGGATAGCAGGCAGGTCAGGACCAGGCCACCAGAGCATCCAGAAACCCCCAGGACACAGGGACCCCCAGGCCACCCCTCCCCCCAGGAAACAGCCACAGGCCCAACCCATGCCAGGACCCGTAGGAAAGCATAGGGTGGGTGCAGGGTGCGTGTTGTGCATGGGAATGTAGATGTGATGATGTGGATGACTAGAATGTAGTTAAAATTGGCGGAGGCACCCAGGGCATGGGAGCCCCACCGGTTGCAGACGGCAGAGTCTCCCAGTACAACCCCATGCACTCCCCCAAGCTCTAAATGGCTACGATGTGATTAAAATTGGGGGGTCCAGACCCTCAAGGCCTAGTGTCACATGAGATGTGATGTGATGGGACAGAGAGGTGATGAGAGGGGCTGAGGAATGGGCCAGTCCTGCAGGGGGCCAACTTCCAGACTGGCACAGCTGAACACCCCGTCACTACTGCAACCAGTGGACAGGGAGTCTAGCCTCCCTGGTCCAGGGGTCAAATTGGAGCACCAAGGGGCACTGTCCGGAGATCCAGGCAGAGGGTCCACCACCGCTGCAACCTTAATGACACACGACGGACGAGCGGGTATTAGTGGACCGATGGCGGCCCATCGCCTGCACACCGGCCGATGCTGCTGCTTTCCTCTCTGGTAACAGACAGATGCTGCTCGCCCTCCGTCGCTGCTCCATGCTGACTGGCATCAAACCGGTCACATGTCCCGTGTTGTGACGGCAGCGGTGACGTTCCTCCGACATCTTTAACATTCTTTGTCATCATGTGTGTCCTCCAGCAGCATTGGACGGTCACATTTTCTTTCTCCTGAGACGTGCGACTTCGTCAGGTTTTCTTGCGCTGTTGCGGTGGGAGTGTGTATTGTGATGCAACAGCAAGCTGCAGGGAAACAATGCAGCTCTTCCTTCCCTTCTGCTCATCCCACGTGATCAGATTCATTCTTCAGGCCAGACTTATCGCAGCTCTCCTCTGCCGGTGGCCCCTGGGCCTAAATCCGTCAGGCCTGCAGCCACAGTGCACCTGATTCCTCCTCATACCCCCAGAAGACCAGAGTCCTCCATTTGTCATTGGTAAACATGCAGAAGCTTCGCATGACAAAGAAGGAGGGGTGGGGTGGGGGAACGAGTGAAGACAGGAACAGAGGACACAAAAATCTGCATATTTCCCAGATGTGAGGGAGTCTGAACACAACCAGGCACTCGTCTGCAGAGGAAATTGCAGGTTAGCGAAAGGTTCTTGTATATTTTAGTGGTTGTCAAACTATTTTCAGCGATTTACACCCTGTGTTTGATTTATTGGATTCGCGCGGCTAAGAGAATAAGCTATCATGTAGCAAGGAGGGGTGGAGTGATATTTATGACACTGGAGTCATTATAAATCCATTGACCACCATTGTGTCACACGCTCCTCCAGGAGTCCTCGCCAATGCCTTCTAAAAACACATTTTAAATACCGTGCCCAACGGGAGTGTTGATGAATGGCCCATGTCACGCTTTGGGGGGGGTGGTGTGGGCGGGGCAGGAGGGGATCTATAGGTGTGGAGGAGCGGAGTGAGATCCTGATGAAATTACAGAATGGATTGATTGATCTCTGTGAATGCATGTTGCAATGGAGCCGTGCAGCTAAAGCGGATGCATCTAGATTAGCGTCAGAGGAGCCGCTGAAGGACAATGAAAGCTATCGCCAGGAGACGTGACCTTCTCAGCATACGAAACCCCCAGCACACCAGACCCTCCTCCGTGGCAGCGGACCAGGAGCTGGAGGAAACCTTGTCACTGCTCCGAGGGAGGGGAAAAAAGGCAACGTTAGACAGGAATGAAACTGCAGATGTTTCATATTCATTAGCATGGCTTTCTGTAATGGCCTGGAAATGAATGGTTACAAGACAACGAGAGGAGGACGGTGCAGCGCGCGCACACACACACACACACACACACACAATGTTGGGTGGCAATTAGAATTCCAGTCTTTGGCACAGGACGCCCCCGTTGCAGGCCAGTAAATGGGGAATTTTTCCTTACCACCAGCGCGACGACGGTGTCCTGGTTGTCTCCACGGTGCGCATCTGTCACAGTGACCTTGAACTTTAACCAACAGAAATCTTTCCGGGTCACCCTTTGATATCAGGCTGATGCGACTGTCCAGACAGGTTTACCTGAGGAATCATGAGCTGCAGGTTTCTGGAGCAGAGAGAAGTTTTCAGTCCGTCTCACTCTCGTCCCTAAACAAGTGCAAACGGTAGATTATCGGATAGTCAGGTTTTGTTCAGCTCTTCACTTTGACTCAACAGTGTGACGCCTCTCCCAAAATGGCTGTTACGAAACGTACAAACACAACACACGTACACAACCTTGTAGAAGAACAGAATGTTCCACTACATGTTCATGTTTATACTGATGTAGTACATGTAGTATTTCTGCTCTGGTACTTGAACCGGCCTGTGTAGCAGCAGCAACAGGAAGCAGTGAAGTTCATACTGGAGGTGCAGGGGTGTGTTGGGTTTATTTTTTTGTATTCCATTGTATTTTGCCATTAACATGGACATTTTCACTAAACTACAACTTTTGTTTGTCTGAGTGACGCCACGTGGAGCCATCATTTATTCCAGCTGACGTCTCAGATCTTTTACGATTGTAAAAACAGTATAAATTCAATTCTGGAAGATGAAGATGTTGCTGAAATCTTTTCCTTTTTTCCAGCTCCGCTGGGGCTGCTTGAATATGTATGCTGCTGTAATGACATTATATTAACAGGAGTTATGGCACCATAAAGCCTCAAGAAAAAGTAAAATGGAGTTTGAAATTAGTAAGTTTTATTCATTTTTCAATACAACAAAGTAAGTCCCTCTCAATCTGTTACAGAAATATTGATCCAAGCATCAAAAGAGTGCTTTTCTGTTCATTGAGGACTGAAAATATTCCAGATGATTATATAAATGTAACTCTGTCAGTGTAAGAAAGCTGGGTTCTCTCTCTCTCTCTCTCTCTCTCTCTCTCTCTCTCTCTCGCGCGTCTCGGGTTCCTGCGGCAGAATGAGAAACAGGAATTGATGAAATCTCTTCATCTGGAGCACGAGTGCGTCCGTCTTGAGCGTTCTGGTTGTGTTCCTCCTGCAGGAGCTGGGGACTACCGCCACGCTCATCTCTTGATCTGAAGACACATTTTAATGTCTTCATGCAGGACTGAACCATTACAAAATCAAAAATAAATCGCTAACCTCAGATATTTTTGCTAAATACTGCAAGTGTGACATAATTCACGTTACCGGGGGGAATCATAACTGATAACGGTGTGGATTTTGTTCCAAATATGCATGCTGGGAAATCTCGTGTATTTTTCCTTTAGGAAATATTGCTCCTCCTATGGTCGGATGTCGAGCGATGCCGCCCTGCCGTTTTGAGAAGCGTTGTTGTATCGTGCAGTGCTTCAGGGTCGCTGGTTCAAGGTGAAGTCATGCTTGGGTGTGTAGGTGGATTCTGTGCGCCGGCATCTTCAGCGCTTGGCTTGATGGGTTGCATTCAGCTATTGTTGAATGCACTGATTCCTTTTCCCATTGTGAACAAGCATCACAAGCGTTCCTGAAGGGCCTTGTAATATACCTGATTTATAAGATAGTGAATGGAAAGGCATCTGAGGGAAAAGATGACATCAAAACCCCACTGTGGAAGTGCCGGTTGAACCTGAACGAGTGGGTGGTTCTCAGCAGAGGAGGACCTGCCTGGCTCCCTTCAGGAGGGCACACCATTTTCTTCCTCCATCTCTGCCTGAGGAACGTCAGCCTGGGAAGAGTCATCGTCTGCTAGCTTGGATGAAAGGAAGTATTTTAATTACAGCGAGGCACTCAGAAAGCAGCAGGCCTTGTCGTGGCATGGACGGGTTTCTCCTCACCTAGGACGTCTGGAGAGTTTGGACGTTTTCTACTTTGATGAATTTCCAGCCTCCTCACCTCCCGGTCTCCCTCAGGCCCTCCGCTAGCCCAGAGAAGATGATGTTCACTCACACACTCTTGGACCGCTGCAAACCGTTCCAGCAGCCCCGCGGTTCTGCACTCTTACGAGAGAACAGTGATTAGTGAGACCGCCGACAATCTGCTGATTTGGCGCTTTGTAAAGGTTTTCTAGTGGAATCCGTCGCCACCCCTTCACTCGCCTGCTTCCACAGCCAATTAGTCCAGAGGAATTTACGCTGGGTGATGAAAGCAACAAATGCGGCGTGACTAATTATGAGCTTTGTTACTGTATTTTGCAATTTATCACGCTGATGTACAATCACACTTGATCACTTGATAAGCATCGCCTTCAGCGCGTATGAGGAGTGGTGCCATTTTAAATCATTTGGTATTATTATGAAGAATCACTCAGATGTACTTTGCATTTGAATATCTTCCTCGTGTGATCCTTTGATCCACTCTATCTTATCAACTCTAAAATGGAAATAGAAGCATGTGGACAACCCTTAGCTTCCCATCAAAGCAGTGCTTCTGAGGAACCCAACAGATAAGGAGCCGTGGGCTACCCAGCCTCCCGTTATTTCTCAGGGCTTACCTATCTGCTCTCTTTGAAGCATGATGTTTGACTTACACCTGATAATCCCTCATTCAACATTAGCCGGTGATTTTTTTATATTTTTTTTTCCAAGAGTGCGCTCTCCGCCCTCTTTCGCCTGCCTTGAACATTTCTTTGCTCACTTTTGCTGAGATCCCGAGCCTGATGTCTGCTGCTGATAACGCCTGATCCTCAGTAATTATGGGGGGTGAGGGAATTGGATCTGTCTCTGGCTCTAAAGTGATTTCTACCTCGCCTCGTCCCCCATGCTGCGACTTCAGTGGTGATGAGGCTCATTACAATGTCTGATGCAGATCCGCTTTTGTCCTAAGCAGCACTGTAATCAGGCGGAACGCTGTTACATTTCAACTTACATTCAAGTGTCGGGGCTTCATCAGAGTGAGCGAGTCAGGGGCTGCGGCTCAGAGACGCGCCGGTGGACGGCGGCAGGAGAGCTCAGATGGAGCCGAGACCGTCCCTCAGAAATGACACTCATCTACGGCTACTGCATCGGGCTCAGGGCAGCTTGAAGAAAATACCCCAAGTCTTCATACGAGTTAATCAGTTTGATTTATGTGTCTGGCAAACATTCGGGATTTTGACTTTTGAGATTATTAGGGTGGGCTCTGGACTCTGCATCTCTCCGTGTACATAGCCCGTCTGGCTTTGACCCGATTAACTGAGCAAGCACACAGCCAATCAATTTTCAAATGTGACGTGTGATTGACTGGCACCGCCGGGAAGCGCAGTTACAAGTTTGAGGGAGGGTCAGAAATCACAGATCAAAGTAAGATCAAAGCCAGAGATTAAAGTAGGACCTCCTGAGATCAAAGCAGAACCGTTCTGACCTATACTGGCCTCGAACATTACATTTTGTTTGTGTCATTCCTAGGGCTGTAATCTCCCAGTCGACTGTTTGATTTATTAGTCAATACGTTCTGGCTCGACCAAAATTCTGATTGGTCAATTTTTTGCCGCGTCAGTTTCATCAGGAGGAAAGTACCAACTGCTAATGGGGGTGTTTTCAAAGCACCCCTGATTCACAGATAAGAATCTATCTTTGAACATTCCCTTGTTTTGCTATTTTGGACTCGCCCGACCCGCCAGAGACAGACAGACTGAAGAGTGCCAGAAGGCCAACGTCTGGTGGTTTGATGAATGTCTACTTAATTTTGAGGGTTTCATTCCAAGTCAGTCCTCGTCCACCACGTCAAAGACGTCTGCAGCGTGGCAGCATTTCATGAAAACAGATCATGGAAAAAAAAGTCGAATGCAAAGTTTGCGAACACCAGTTTTCATGTCACAGCTCCACTACAAACACGGCGTGTCACCTAGAAACGGTGAGCTAACGTGTCCACCTTAGGCTGCCCCGTCAGTTTTGAGTGCATGAACACATCAGAATGGACATTTCAACCTGCTTTACTTTTCAGTTATGCACTTTATTTCGTTATCTGTTTTGTTAAATAAAAAATTCTTACAGTGGACTTGCCTTTTGTGTTTAAGAGTAAAGTTTTAAGCTAAAAGTCTGTTAGTGTCTCAGTCGCGATGCTGAGCTCCTCTGTTCAGTCTGGCTCTGTCAGGACCAACGATGGCGTCGGTCAGTTATTATAACCTGACACAAACAACTGTCTAATATTCCTCAACAGGTTTTGTGCTGATGGTTGACACAGTAGAGTTTTCATATATAAAATTACCCTTAAAAACGACCCCTGCAGAAGACAGAGTCCTTCAAAAAAACACGTCCAATAAAAAATGAGAACCCTAATCCTGGTGGGGGGGTGGGGGGGTGTTGTATTACAGTCAAACCTGTCAGTGGTGGCGATGCTTTGGCTGTGCTCACAACTTTGGTGTGACAGTGAAATCTGCACTACTCAATTCCTCTGCCCTCATGATGCCGACATTGACGGTGTCCCACATCTCGGACTCTCAAGGACTTTTAAGTGTGATGAATGAGAGCATTTAATAAAACTCCCAAAAAAATATATGTATTTGTCTTGCGGTCGGTCGTGGCTCAAACTGTCTTTAGCCTGGGCCATAATTGACCCAGTTTACCTGATGCGGAAGCATCTGTATTTATTATGTTTGTCCATGCCTTTATCCAGTTTTATATTAGAGGAAAACTAAGACTGATGAATGAAACTGCAGTTGCTTGGCAATAGCAGACAAATCTTCTTGTAATTACATCTTGGCTACACACTCACACCAACACGCTGCCATCTGGAGTCATGACTTTTTAAGATATAGTGGTTACAAGTGGTTTTTTTTAAGGTATAGTCGATACAAAAGCAAACATCATTCTGGCCGTAATTGCAACCACAACACTGAACACACAACAGTGAGGTGAACACCCCCAAAATAAGCCTTATTTACACCAGCAGCAGTTCTCTGGAGGGGAGATGAGCCTCTGAGATATCATTTGACATCCGCTGCAGCGCTGAATCCAAAGTCATTATAATTGGAAAGGCAGGAGGAAGTTTGTCAGAAAGTGCACCCGTGAGAGATGTTCTCGTACCCATTGTGTCAATCTTTTAGCACGGTGACGCCACCACAAATTTGTCTTTGTATCGAAAGGTTTATTTGTTCATGAATTATACATTAATTCTCCTGTTTCTAAGTCACACAGGCATTGGAGGTGTGCAGCGCTAAGTGACAAGTCACACCGTAATTGCCTTGATAGCATCCGAGCTGTTGTTTATACAGCTTGAGTCATTTAGTAGGTGTGAAATTGTATGTTAGATTCCTATTGTTTGAACAGACATTCACCTTTTCCCACATTTCTGTGAGCCATGCAGGCAGTTGGCATTAAAATCCATTATTGCTTATGTGTGTGTAAGTGATTTGCATTGAAATAAGTAAAGTTCACCATAGAAAAGCGTCAATATACACATCAGAACTCCTTCAAGGCCTGAGGGACGGCGTAAGGAGGGTCTCCAGTGACAAATCAACCTGACGTGGATAACGTCTCTCGTTTCTCCCTTAATGACAGAGCCATTAGCATGAGCTAACTTATGTAATGACTGCCTTGAATGTGGGAGAATGAAAGATGTCCGATGAAGGCAGGAGAGGAGGGAAAGACAACCTTCTCTTTAATCTTCTTCTTTTCGCTGCCTTGTTTTGGGTATTGATTAAAGCGCTGCCAGGTGACCTGAGGTGTGGGTGACCCGCGCAGTGCTGCAGCTGCCGCTTTCATGCAAAAGACCCCCGGTGTAGACGTCGATCCTGTGATATTAGTACACAGATTTCCTCCCCCATTCGTTGCCTCGACCTCACCCATGTTTCAGGACAACCTGGACAGCTCTGGACCCCAGATCTCCTTCTGACATCATTAGGGGGAGCGTCAACTCAGTGGCTTCATCTCCAGTAGTGTGTGCCTGTCGATGAGGGGTCCAGCTGTGAACGGGATTGTTTCTCTGGGTAACACGCGTTCACTCATCTCAAGCGCAGTGTGAACCAGGTTCGCTGGTCTAGTTGGCAGCTGAGGGAACGCAGAGATGCTCCTCCCTTCCCTCCATGCACATGCCAGCATAACTTGCAAAAGATGTTGGGCGTAAAATTGAAAATATACTCACGTTTCAGTAAAAACAACTTGTTTTTGTCGGCAGATAGACCGGCTAAAATTGTCCCCACGGCCCCCGTCTATGTTCTCTCTGTGTGTCTCAATTTCGTGGGTGATCATACGAATTATACTTTATTATTTTTTGTCACAATTTTGGGTATATCTTTAAAGCTTTCCACTCAAAAGAAAAAAAGGCATAAATCATAAACTGCCATATTATAAAATCCAAATTACTCTCGCCATTTCCAGCGTCTCCTAGCTTGCTAGCTTGTAGTTTGGGGCAAACGGTGGAAGCACGGAAAAAGACGGAGAACGTTGATTGACTTAATCCTCCATTGACAAGCTCATACCTGCGGTGTTGCTCCGGTAAGCTGGACTACCAATGGTGTTCCATATGCACGAGTTTTCTTTTCACCTCCCAACAATTAAATAAATCACATGGAGAGTTTTGAGAGTCTTCACAGCCTCCGGTGCAGGAGAGGAAGAATCCACGGATGCACTGGGACACAGCCTGAGCAGTTTTACTGACGGATAACCTGCCCTTCCAAGTTGGAAGAGACAATGACTGACCTTGTGAAACGTACACTGCTAACTCCTTTATTAAGCCTAATTTAATTAAGATCCCCCTTCACACTTTATTAAAGGAAGCCAATAAACAAATGTGAGGTATAAGAGATTTGGCACGGGAGCGTGATCATAAACACGTCTTTAATTTCACTGCAACGCTGCAGTGTTGATGGCCGCCATGCTGCCGGCCATACGCCCTTGAAAAACAGGCCGTAACTGAATCATTATTAGTTTTAAATTCAATGCATTAAATCAATGATTTACAGGTGGTTTTGCCAATAAGGGCTCTTAATATCAGTGTTATACTGAGCATCACCCACAACAGACTGCTGTCAATGCCGCCACCCCCACCCCACCCCCCGCACACTCACCCAGGCGTTCCGTCACCACACTCCAGCCCTGTCTTTAGAGGAGGGTCTCCCCGATGATGCCTCCAGATTGCAACTGTAACGGTGTGACTGGGCCCTCATGCAGGGATCCACATTTTCATATCTGAGGCCAATGATAGATGAGGCAATCTGTAAAAGTTGTGCTGAGAGATACATCAGGAGGCAGACAGGCCCAGATAAAGGGAAAAGAAGGCTGGGCCTCCATCGTCACCCATCCGCTGCTCCGTGGATATATAGTGGCTCCCCCGGGACCAATAACTCACATCCATATTCAAAAGGTACAACAACAGCGTGCCACTCTGGGGAAAGATGCTGCAGCAGCCAAACCAAGGCGCCATCCGGGACGCCTCTGCCTCCCGACACTGGACGGCAGGTTTACTGACGGAACTCAAGCCTGCAGGCGGTAACACGCCTGTTTGTCCGGCCACGCCAGCCGAAAACATGCAGTTTTATCAGACAGTTGACATTGTCATCCTCCAGTGCAATTAAAATCCTGAATGCGAGTGATGAATATGAATAATATAGCCCAAAGAGACTCACATTTAATGAAGCTATTAGTGATCTGACCTAACAAATTAATCAATGTCTCATCTAATTTATTAAGCGCACAGCAGGGTCAAACGCCTCTCACCCTGTTATCTTTACCAGAAACTGTAAGTGCACAGAGAAAAGTCACTGTTAAGCTCTTTGATGTTCTCTCCTGTGGTTTTGGAGGAATTTTCTTTTCTTTGGGAAATGTACTCGGCTCCAGGGTGCTGTACTCTGGAAGTGTTCTCCGGGTTCGACCCTTGGCACACGTTGATATCGCATCTGTTCCAAACGTGCGTGCGAGCGGCAAGAGTGGCGGTAACCTCCCCCTCCACCACCTCTAGTCAAGCATCCCTGGACGCATTCCAATTTTTAACATGATTCTGACTTAAAATATTATGTGAACAATTATAATTATTTTGTAAAAATATATCATGCTCTTGTCATTATCTTGCTTCCCCCCTTTTTGTAATTTATATAAACCTGTCCAACCTCTGCAACCTGCTAACTGCTAAATGTTAGATTTGACAAAAAAATGGTATATGTCTGGCTAAACTCCACCCACTTTTTCTTTGGTCCAATCAAATCTATAGATTTGGATTCAAACCGTCCCACTGATTGTACACAACTGAAATGTTTCACACAGAGAATTCCATCCCAGTTTAGAAGCAAAAGACACTCGAACGTCCATTCACTGCTCCAACTTTCCCAATGTACCTGGAGGGGCGTGCCGGCGCGGCGAGTACCTGCATGGTTCTCCTGACAGATGACGGCTAACAGACAAGAAGAAGCCATCAAATTATACAATGACAAAGCCACTGAACTTCAGCTCTTCCCCACTACCTTTTATCGTAATTACAAAACATACAATTGAGTCGCAGCAATCAAATTATTTTTCTGCCACCATGGAATGATATTCCAATTTTATGCTCCGTTACCCAGAAAGACATCAACAAATAGAAAGACGGCTTATAAAATTCTCTATATGATTACGACATTGTTTGAGTTGACACTTAAATCACATCAGATGGAAACAATAATGATAATTACGATCTTTTTAAACTGAACATTTCTACATAGAATGAAAATGTAATTATTATGTCTGGAAAGTGTTTTTAGACAGGAGGTGGAGTGCAGGGTTCATTAAAACATCTGCTTTTATTTGTGTGCCATCGGCTTTTTCTGCCCGTTTTAATAAACAGAACAGAAAAACGGCAACCTTTTGTGGCTGATTCCTTTAAAATAGTCATCTGTTTATTTTCTTCTGTGAAAGACAAAAGTGAATCAGTGTCCTTTCTTTTCCTCTGCTGTGATTCTGCGGCTGTAAAATCTGCCCTGTGTTGCTGACTTTGCTTTGTCCCTCTCCTCGCCATTTTGAAGGATTAGTTTAACAATCTGGGAGCAAAAAGAAAAACCTTTGTTGCAGAAAGTCAGACAAAAAGAAAATCAATACTCCTCTTTGTTCAGTCCATTAAATATGAGGATAATATCAGGAGAAAGTTAGCTTAGCACCAAGACTTGAAGTTGGCGGACACCACTCGCCGGGCCGGGGAGATAAAATGACATCGGTGAAAATGATAAATAAGGCCACACGCACCAGGTGGACAAGTTATTGTGAACTGTTACTGTTGTCATGAAGCAAAGGCAGGAATATTCCTCAGACCAGCCTCATTACAGCCACTTTGGCCGCAGAGGAGTTGCTCTAAGAGGTCTTTGCTGAGGCTAAAGGGGTTTGATGCAGCACAGTCACAGCTCCCGTCCTCACAGAGGACTCGCTTGTCACTCTCTTCTTTTACTTTGAAGTTCTACTTTCAGGTGTGACTTCCTGTCTTTTTCTTTTGACCATCATAATGACCTTCACCTGTGTCTGGTCACTCACACCTGTGTGTAGTTTGTCACTGGCTCAGTTTAGTTCACCCTAAACCTGTTGGTTAGTTGGTTAACATTGGTGTCTGGGCCAGTTTGTAGGCTTTATGGTTCAGTCTGATGACTAAATCATGAAGTTGCTCATCTCTTGCCTCCACAACCTCGCCCAAACCTGACGCACATATCTGTCTGTGTCCTCGCTGTCTGTTGAGATTATTAGAACAGTTAAAAAAAAATAATCCACACATTGTTCTGACCCAAGTCACTCCGAGCAGCCATGTTAACCAGTTTTTGTTTTTTCTGTCCTATTAGGAATGTGCTAGCATCAGCTGCTAGCTGGCTTGGGTTCGGGTTCCACCTGGGTATGATTGTCATTTGAGTTAAAATAAAAAATAAATGGCAGAAAATTTCCAGGAAATATTGTGTAACCACGACCGGGTAGCTGGTTGCATTCTGTCTACTGCTGGAACCTGTTGTTAGAACACTTTAAAACAAACCATTCTGGCACTGCAACAGCTGTATCCTGACGAGCGCCTGCTACTCTAGCATTAGCCTGTGGTGGTATTTACATCGCCATGGTAACACCGATTTCTGTGAGGCATCTGTGACTATTTGAGGCCGCGATAGCTGCATTAAGCTTTGTGATATTCATGTATTTGTTTTGTTTTATTTTTGTTTTTTGGTAAACGCAGTTACAATCAGGACACTGCTCAGTTTATTGCTTTTATCATACCATTAGTCACAAAAATGAGGAAATTCTTCACTGTGATTTCAAGTAGACAAATGAAAAGAAAACATTTTCCAGGTTTCTACACCGTCTGTCCTTGAGTTTTTTTAGCTCAGTTCCTCATGGACACATTCATTTGCTATAAAACTCCACTTTTCCTTTGTTCCTTTATTGAAATGAAAACTGTCAGCTGTGGTGTCATTTATGAACTACCACAGCTCCAGGTTGTGTCAATAATGTATTTAAAACATATAATGATTCAGAACAAATTATGTGAACACAGAAAGTGCGTCCCTGTAAGACTCTATTCAAATTTAAATGTGTTGATTTTTTTTCTCCGGCTTCATAGCTGCAGAGAGGTATCACAAAGACAGCAGGTTCAAACGAGGGAGAAAAACACTCAGGAAGGGAACAGTACAGGGGAGAAGGGACAACCGTTAGCTGTGGTTCCGGTCCAGTCCGAGAGGCTGCTAATGTGGAGAGACGTGGCTGTGAATCCCCACTGAGATGGGCTCAGTCCAGAGGGACTGCAAGCCAATCTCCAGCCTGCTCTCCAGCTGCAGCCTCCATCTGCCAGCTCTTCATAGCGGCTACCTGAGGGAGGCACACACCTCCCCTCAGTAGCAGGATAAGACTCCTTCATTGAGCCAGGAAGGAATCTGAGGCATGTTAGCAAGTTTCTCTTTGGTGAGATGAAATCTAACACAGCAAAACACACAGTCAGTACATTTGTTAGCGTACACCAGTATAATTGGAGTTGATTTTAGCTAAATAGTTTGTTTTTGGGGGCACGTGAGCGCCTTCTTTCTAGAATTTTAGTTGGCCTCAGGGTGAAGGAAACCCAACATCTGAGTAATTTTTTTCTCCTTCAGTTGAAGAGGTCTGCCAGTTCCCCCACATGTGACTTTCTCTCTTTAGCCAGCAGGTGGTGGCACGGTAGTGTGGTTGACTTATCATTATGGTAAAGACGGCACCGTAAAACACTTTTAAAATATTCTCCTAACTATTGTCATCAAGGTAATGACCCAGAAAGCTGGTGGCAAGCTAACGAGATGAAACTGAGCTAACGTTACACATGCTCGCTAACGTAACCTAGTGACAGACCAATTCAGACATGTTCGCAGGTGCCTGGTGGAGCTTAAGATGATCAGTCTAGTGTCCTTTGATGTCCCAAATGAGGATTCATTTGTTTGCACAAAGGTTTAATATCCAAAAGTTACGACAAATGGCTGTAGTTACCAGTATCTACCAAGGATACGCAACACAGCAAGAAACAAGTTTAGCAGGTCCAATAGTGCCAAGTAAAGATTGAGGACATATGATGTCTACACACCAACTTTTAACTGGTGTCCTTTTTTGTCTGAAATTGTTAATAGTTTTTTCAGGGAGAAATGGATTTGTCCAGGCAGTCGAATAAGAGTCAAGCGAAAGAAAAATACATTCAAAGCTTGCACAAAATTTTGTGTTACAACTCATAAATTCAAACAGTTTGGGGTCCAATGAACCCAAACCAGACCAATATATCAGAAATTTTCTCAAGCCTACAGCCTTTTACACTTATAAAGGAATACCTCTTGTTATTGCTGTTATGAGAGAAGTCATTTTAATTGTTTAAGCTGAAGTGTTAACTATATTCTGCAAATAAATGACTGTGCCATGGCAGCATCACCTTCCATTCATAATGAAAGCATTCCAAGCTGGCAAGGATACCACTCTGAAGGTCTAACTTTTATCTGGATTATTTCGAGTCGGGTGCCTTGAACAAAACTTTGAAATGACAAGGTGATTCTAAATATCCCAAGTGTCTAAAATGTCACACGCTTTGTTGTCCCTTTCTTTCTGAATATCAATTGCCCGTTCCCCTCAGACAAAGGAAACTCGAGTCATGTCTTTGACTGGATTGCTGTTCATCAGGGGTTGTGGTGACATTACTTAGCTAAATGAGTCACCGCTAATTGCAATGAATTACCCCTGTGTTTGATACATTAGTGCAGCCTCGGTGCACACAGACGCTCTCGCATTCTGTCAAGCTGACCACCCCTGGGATCCAAGAACAAAGTTAAGTGTGTTTTTATTGCTGTGGTGTTACATTCAGATTTGACAATTAGGGTTTGGTGCACACGCGTGCGCACACACATACACACACGAGTTTGACAACATGCAAAGGAATTTTTCATAAAGTATGTATCATCAGTTGGAGTTGCATCTCTTGATCAGATCGCTACGTTTTCAACTCCTAGTCATGAAAACAAAGGGCAGAAATTGCATCAAAAATAATCTGTCAAAATAAAGGGGTCGTGCACATAAATAATACAACAAAATCCCAATGCTGCAGTGACGTGGTATTAATAATAATAATAGTCGTATAAAAGTGGTGCTTTTGCCCTTGAGTGGAACCCGTCCTGGTTGGTTCAGTGTCTGAGTGACTCACCTGCTTGACGCAGCAGCATCATGGGAGGTTTCGGCCGTATATAGAACTGAAATCACAGTTTTCTCATTTTAACTTGTGTTTCACCTCCTGACTCACACTGTACAAACATAGGTTATCAGATACTGCGACAGAATCTGTTTTCATTATTCATTCCCATTATTAGTAGTATTCTGTCTTTGCTGTACTATGTTAAACTAGAAATATCGTATTGCGCTCGCACACCTTTGCGATTTGTGCTGGTAGTTGGTACCTTCGACCACCGAAGTGATTTCAGGTCATTCTTGAGTCCCAGAGGATGCTTGTACTGGTAGAAACTCCCTAAAGGCGTTCCTGACATATTCAGTTCATGTCAGGTGATACTGACCCTTTACCACCAAAATGTGTCCAGTTCATCCTTTGGATGTTTGTGGCAAATTTGGAGAAAAATCATGACGGAGTTCTAGAGATCCACTGTTTGTGTGAGGTGAATCTTTCCGCTTCATACCTGAGACCTGGGAAGCAAACCTGAAATAATTATATGACTGTCACTGATGCAGAGGCATAATAATATTAATAATAATGTACTATTTTATAGGACACTTGAGAAAATGGAGGATCAGCTGGGACGCATGTGTGATGCACATCTGCATTCTTATATGGCAATTTTTCTTTCTTCAACTCATAAAATTGATTTTAACACCCAGTTCACTTCCTGTATCCATGTAGGTACGGCTCCAATTATTGAACATTTCACTTGCCTTGCAGTGTAAAACCAGTAGAACAACAGTACAAATACCATCAAGCCCCTAAAAGCGGAATTTATAGAAGCAGCATTGGGGCAGTGAGGCAGCTGGCCTTCGCTCCACATGTCCTCAGACACTCAGGAACTCCCGATCAACAGGGTGTCATAGATTAATCATTTAATAGCACAAGCTGCAGGGATGAGCAACATGACGGCTAATCAAACTCTGACCAGCCCACCGGGGGGGCAACTTCCTGTCACACCTCCAGTATAAGCTGATGTGCCGGAATAAACCGCCAGGGAGAGGATGGCGTCTCGGTGGGGCTCGAGCAGTAAGAGGTAACGCAAAATTGGCGGTAAACAATTCCACAGTTTAGCTCCGTGATGAAAGCCAAATTATACACAAGTTAAAGGTCAGTTTGTTTCAAGTGTTTAGCACCACGGTCCAGTCCACTGGAAAATGGCTGCACGAACGACTGCTGGTCCAGTGAGTCCAGGTCCTGAGGTTGTCAACTCTCACTGCTGGCTACTCACAGCAAACAGCAGGACACCTCAGCCAGGCCTGAGCATGGAACTGGACCCCCCCCAGTCACCGCTCATGTGGGAGGTGAGGGAACATTGGTTTTCCGTCCCTCAACATACAATAGCTGAAGTGCTCTAAAAGGAGACGTTTCATGCTGTTTGAGAGGAGTACATGAGTGCTATGACTAAAATTTAATTACCAGTTTATTGAACCTGAGAGGCAAAACTGCTACAGTAATTTACCTTTCACTTCTCAAGCGGCACTAAAAGATACCCTCTGGATCCGTCTTACTGCGACGACTAAGCGTTACTTTCTTTCCAAAGCAAGTACCAACAATTACAGAGACCAAAAGTAAGCACACAAACGTTGTTTTAACAAAGAGCTGAACACGTGTGAACCAGTTAATGAGCTGAGGCTTTTTAAAAGGTCCCAAACCACAAGCAGTAAAGGAAAATGGTCGAAAGAGTCAGAGCCATCCTTCACTAAATACCGCGGCCTCCCTCCGTCTCTATCTCAACCTTCACAGCGGAGGCCAGGGAGCTGTACTTCCCGCTGAAACATTCTTTTAATTTACGTCTGCCAGCGCCAGGAAATTGAAGTCAAAGGTTCATTGCATCTTGTGCCACAAAAAAATGATCTGCTCAGGACCGATGTGTAAAGGAGAGAGGACAAATTAACCTGGACACTTATAAATGGGACACAAAGGGCTGAGAGCATTAATAAGAAATCATGACACACTGGTTATGGGAAGTTGCTAAAGCTTAAAGTTTCACACGGCAACTTTTAACCCAATGATTTTGTGTAATGTGGTGTGTTCAAGTGCGAGCTCCTCTTCTTCAGCCTCTTCATTCGATGCACCTGTTAAATAGAATCCAGCATCTTTGTATTCATGTTTCACAAAGAGAATAAAGTTGTGTTATTAACAGCCGTGTCAAGAACTACTCAGGTTGTAGCTCGTTGTACAGGACTGCACTACATTGACGGGTAGACACTTAAACCTTTACTTAGGAGCCTACAATCCACTCCAAAACACCACCACCCACCAAGACATCGATAAGAAACAAACTTTGTAAAAGTAGAATTTGTTGCAGGGCTGTTTACTTTCCACCTGTGTTTCGGTAGATATTGTGTGACGTGGCCTTTACCGGGCTTCATCTTCTCTCTCCTCAGTCGGCCTCTTCAGCCTGGCCACTGGCCCACAGAGTCGTGTAATCCTTGATCTCTGAGGTTCAGTGAATTACCACACACCTGAAGACAGCCGACTCAATAACGGGGAGATTATCGGGACTTCTGACAATGTCAGCAGCAGCTGGGATGGAGGCTGTTCAGTGAATGCAGCAGGGCTGGAGTGTGACAAACCGACATGCCCTGGCCGGGCCACCACAATTGCTCGCACCACCCATCTCCACACCCAGAAAAATGAGCATTTCCCTAAAAACACTAAGGCTGTGTGATAAATAAAACATTCAGAGAGTTAATGAGTCAGCAACTTGGACAGCCAGTCTAGGTTCAGCTCCTCTCGACTGTCCCAGGGATCCCCTCGGGCCAAAACTGGATTTTGGAGCACCTGAAGTTTCTATTCAGGTATGTTTGTCGGTTATCGCTACATGAAATCAGAGGAAACAACACGAGCCCTAGTGAAGTGATCAGAGGAGCAAGGTCAAGGGCCTGTGGGACGTGTGGACTCCATTGGTAATCTGTGTGGCACAAAGGGGTCGTGATCAGTCCTCAATCATCCAAGGGCTCTGGGTGTAAAATAATCACAATGTCTGCCATTACCTTGAAATTGCAACTTGGCATGTTGCTATTTTACCGGCTGATTGCTGTGTAGGTGTCTGATCTGGCTGGATGGAGTTAAGTCTTGTGCTGAGGGAAAAGCTTGTTTCTCTCATCTGTCCTCCAAATATTTCAGAAGCTAAATCCTGATATCTCTTCCTGGAGAGTTTCCTCTGTGCTCAAGGTTCCACTGAGCTGCCTCTTGATATTCCGTTACGGAGGGATGTTACTGCTCACGTGAAAAGGTTACAAACACCAAACAACAAAGAAATTACCCTGAAAGCTCCCAACATGCCAATCCTACCTCATACATAGCGTGTTAGCACGTTAGCTCTTAAGGCTAAGATGCATTTCTCATACGTGCTGCTGGGCGACTGCAGACCTGAAAAAATCCAGGGGAGCTGCAGGGATCAATCAGTCGCGTTGAGTGTCTCTCAACATAGTCTGATATACTTACAAGGATTTTTAAAGAGACTGATGGAAACAGCGAAATAGTGAAAGAAGATTAAAGACTAAAGCTTCTATGCCTGTTGGAGGTGGTTCCTGTCTTCTTAGGGAGAGAGTAAATGCTCAAAATGGATGAAGACTAAACTCACGGTTTCTTTACAGATATTCTCACACTTCACTTTTGTCCCTGGACAGCAGCAGCATGTCCAACAGTAGGACTACAGTAGGGTAAGTCCTCACCAACATGGCGCCCTACCCATCCTGTCTGGGATCAACACACGAGTGGGTCCACAGATCGGCGCCATGTCAACAGTCGGTTACACCAACAAACGCGGCGCCCTTTGGCGTCAGTGTAAGGTGCAGCAGTGCTTCAACTTCAACGTGAGCCTTTTTACGTAGATGCAGTCTGCTGTTGACGCCAGCGTACAGCTTGACAGTCTGCATGAGTCTGCGGTGGTGCATGGGTCCCAAGAACAAACATCCCCAACTGTAGCGGATGGCTGCTCCAGTCCTTCCTGCGACCACAAATTTACAGCAACTGGGACCATTAATGGTGTGCAAACACCTTCCCCAGACCTTTGTGTTGCCGTGTATCAACATGACGCTTCACGTCTGGTAACATTCAAGCACAAAGTACAAATGGGATTGTGGTTAAAACACAAACGTGTCAAAGTGAAACACTCCAACTCAGCGCTGCGGAGGTTTGTTTGTTTTATCTTTGATCTTTAACCACCCAAGATGTGATTGACAGACGCTCTCCTTCCTGGAAGCAGCAGTCGGAAACCTTCCTGCACCTGACTGCTTGAACTCGTGACTCTGCTGTGCCGTCTCGGGTTTCGCTTCAGGTTTTCAGGTTTGACTGCTACTTTTGAAGTACTGTCATATTTCACTGGTTTGCTTTTGAGGAAAGAACTGAAACGTACCGGTTTGTCTTTAAGACCTGGAATCTGCCTGACTGTCTTTAATAATCAATTTACAAACAGGTGCTTGAAATCCTAGTTGAAAAACTCTAATTTTCTGACCAGCGTCTTGTCAGTCGGTTCAGTGGAAAATAACTCAGCTGGCAAGAGGAGTGTCTATTGCTTTCTAGGATTTATTCCTCCATCAACCTGCTTCTGTTTGGAAAGCAACAAATAAGCTGCAGCTGGGCTGAATTTGTTCCACATCGGATCGCCGTCAGGTTGTAGATTGAAAGAAAGACAGACCAGGTGCTTTTTCTGGTGCTCCCCTGGTCCTCCGAGTGGGAGGAGCGGTTCTCCGTTACACGTCCAGCTGGCTCCTCCAAGGATAAGGATGCTCAACGCCCCTCATCCACCCCGAGGTTATCTCCAGTTGCATGAAGCGTTTCCTCAAACCAACGAGAAACGCCACTGAGCAAATGGCCGTGTCAACACATCGTGACTGAAAGACGGACCCGGCGTGGGGAGGAGGCAGTGCCCCATCAAAAGTAGAACATTTATTTCTCTGTCATTTACTATATTTCATGTATTTACACACTGAAATTGCATCATGCTAAACTATTGAATATTAATTAAGTTAGCAAATGTTTGCTGTCATTTCATAATTGGTATATTGTTGTAGTAGAGAAACAAAATGTCACAGACACGAATAGTTGCGTGTGTTCGTTTTAGCTCCCAGTTATTGCCCAACGCAGAAATGACAGACTCGAAGAAACACTTGCATTAATAATCTGAAGCGAAAGGTATTTTTATAACCTGTATTGTAGGTAATACTTGTGTTTGTGCATTCCACGCACATGGACAACCGCTATAAATAAAATTAATCAAGCCAGTGAACACAGCACAGCTGCTCACAGGAGAGAATACAGCTTGTAAAGAATTGTTTTTGTTGCAAAACAGCTCGCTGATGATTGTCAGTTGATGTGTCCGTGTCAGTTTTTTTTAAACAGCCCCACGTCTCCATCTTATTGTTCATGTTTGTGTGTTCGTTCCTCAACCAGGAGCTTGACAACGTTGTCTCTTCTTATTACCTCAGAGGGTGCTGGTTCTGCACGCTTGAAGAATCGCCTTACGCACTGAAAACAGGAACCTGGGTGAACTTGGCTGTCAGTCAGAGAAATAGACTCTTAGGAGATGCTGTGCGTCTGCAGCTGGCTGTTCACGGGCTCGGAGCTGTCAGTCTGGGTCCAGCTGCTTTGCGTAGCGTTCCACTTTACCAGAGAAGAGCTCGCCGGCCTCTGCCTCCGAGCCGGCTGTTCATCCTCTCTGACCCACGGATGACGATTCTATCTGGGTGTTCACCACGAGACTTGCATGACCAAATTTTGCGTAAATGCCCGGCTTTAATAAGCTCCTTGGTGGAAAGAGGTTGTGTTACTTTTCCATCCACATTGTTGTGCTCTGAGCTTTGGAGGTATCGGCCATTTTGAGCACACAGCGACTGTTCCCTGCGCCATCGTGGCTCCTGCAATGAATTTCAAATGCTGAAATTAAGGTTACCAAACCGTTAAAAGTCACAAAGTCCCAGCTTGTGTTTGATGCCCCCTGTGGTTTGAGCAGAGCCTCTTTATAGATTTATGTTTGATAAATGATTGTGTTTTCATTAGCAGTGTCCTGATGGACCTATCGACTCTTTATTGATCGCTTCGGCCTGTCGCAGCTTTATATCTGAAAACAAATACTCGTGGAAGCTCTACAGGAATTGCAGTCTGTTAATCCGCGTGTATCGGCAGAACAGCATGAGTCGCGTGACTGTCACGGAGGAAAAGATTTAACGGGAACGGCACGATGGTTCATGCTGGTTACGCATGAATTAGCTTAGCTGAGCATAGCTTGTTCATTAGCCTTGAAATTCCATGTTTTGACTTGAGTGCATAAACTCCGCCCCCTTCTTTCACGCGTGTGACAAGACTGTTGAACATCTCATGGATGCGTTTAGCAACGTCACGCGGGGGTCGCGGTGGTTACACTCCCGGCAGGTCAACCTTTAGTTCCTCATCACGTGACGACGCGATTGTCAAGGCATTTAAAATCACAACATCGCCACAGAAACGGGATGAGAGGCTACCAGGAGGCTTCTGCTCCTACGTACTGATAAAATCAAGTTTTCGGAACCACAAAACACCATCAGCTGCTGAGCCAGAGATTTAGTTCAGACTTTACCATGTCAAGAGAGGGAGAAGTTACTTTTAATTGACTTTAACTGATTAAAAGTGACTTTGTTGTCTAAATAATGCGGAGAATATCGTGATTGTGGTTCAGCTATGAAAATGGAAGAGAAGCCGAGCTGGTGGCATCGGTTCTAAACTCATCATTAACATTTCTCGGAGGTCTGCCCTTTGCTGGGGGGGACCAGAAAATCATGGGGTCGAAAGCAACAGAGGGGGTGGGGTACAGGTAACGAGGGGTCAGGGGAGGGTCAAGTAAAAGGCAACAACACCTGAAGGGCACTGTGTTCTCCTTTTAATAAGGGGGCGGGTTTGATTGGGCCGACTGCAGGCTGGGCCTCTGCTCCCTGAGAGCCTGATGATGCACAAAGGTGGCCGGTGTCACTGGAAGCTGTTTTAGCAGTGATGTACAACACCGCCCACTCACTAGTGATTATCCGTGCCTGACCGCCTGCAGCCATCCAGCACACAGAGAAGGCCAGAAATGACACGGATCCAATGGGTAGCTGAGGCAGATATTTCGTTCTGCAGATCTCTGCTGCACAGAAGTGTGGCTGCTTTTAGGATGCACAAACAAACAGAACTCCCTCGCTCCGACTTTGAATGCAGCGGCGGAGCGTTTGGAATCGAGGACAATCCTAGTATGCACCATGAAAGAGAGGCGAGAAGAAACGGGCAAACAGACAAAACTAAACTGTGCGCGGTAGTAAAACCCAGAGGACTAAGAGGCGTGTAGATCACCTTTATAAATGTGTAGCTTTCTTCTATCATATTTCTAGTACTTCTAAAAATACAGCCGCTGTGTGCTTTTACTGTGAAAACCCAAACACTTCTCTTGTGGGAAGGATACAATTATCCTCCTCCTTTCTTCCAGAAGCGCATCCTCAGATCAAATGACGGCACGTCCAAGTGTCGAAGGAAACATGACGACCCTCGTAAACACTACTTTCAGGGTAACGTGGAGGCTTGGTTGTCATGGTTACAGTAATAATCCTAAACAGAGAGCTTCTCCAGTCAGCTGAAGCTCGTCTGGGACTTGTTTTTTTTTTAATATTTTGAAAGTTGTGTGCCAGAGGGTTTAGCTCTCGTCTGCTGACGCGTTCACGTCATGTCGCAAAGTCGATCTGAGGACTCGTGTTGCATTCAGGAGTTTTTATATGGTCACGCAGTTACAGCGTGACCTGGCGTGTCAGGATTGATGCTAATAAATAACTGAGCTAAAGCTAATTTAGCTCACTGCAGACAACCAGCAGTTCAAACCAACACCATAGTACTCATTATTATACTCGTTATTGTATGATCACAAACTGGTAATCAGGACATGAGTACTGTTGAGGGTGAGATGAGTGACACAAAGTTTGTCCTCTGTTCGATGACAAAAGGCGTTTGTCTCGGGTCGGGTGACACGACGGCCACTCAGACCTGAACAGAGGACGTCCGGAGACGTGGCATTCATCAGCCCGTCAGCTCATTTTTCATTTGCCGGGACAGATTGATGCAGTTTTGTCATTTTCCACTTTGTCCTCTTTGGCTTTACTTCTCTACTCCACCAGGAAAGTTTGTTGGGCCGGGGGGGGGGGGGGGGGGGGGGGGGTCGTCAATTAAACAGTGATGTCATCTCCCTGCCATTTGGATTGTGATGGAGATGAGACCGTTCCTCAGTATCGCGTTTAAGTTTGCGCTGTATTGTATCGTTTACATGATGAATCAATATTACAGTTTTGGTAAAAACTTTAAATTGGACGGCTGTTGTGGTGTGTGTGTGTGCGTGTGTGCGTGTGTGCGTGTGTGTGTGCGTGTGTGCGTGCGTGTGAGCTGTAAACATGCAGCCTTACGGCTGTACACTGTCAGTATTACATTAACTTTGGGGTTCGTTTACTGTGAGTCACGAGATATCGGTGAGCTGCTGTTGGTTGTCTTTAATGAATTGACATTTCAGAGCTCATTTCTCAGAACTGCCAACAAACATGAGGATAATAACGGCTAAAATGTGATAATTCATATGTTCTCCCTGTGCAATGCTGCTGTTGGCCTTAATAAAGTTGAGTTCCCCCTCCGGAGAGAGGAAGTGCTCCTGATAGTGAAAAGGCTGCATGCGCCGGATCAATACGCCGGCTCTTAGGGGACTAATATTACCTAACTGTGAGAACGGAGTAATATTACCAGCTCAGCTATAGGAAAGCTCTATCGACTGTGTGGTCAATATCAAAGGCTGCACGTGATGATGGACTGTCCTGTTTTTACCAACCATTTAGAAGGAGAGACAGTTCAATAGCAATCAGAGGCCGGTATCATTTTCCTGGAGTGGATGTGTTTGGTGCAGAAAAGAGAAACAGGTCCTTGCTTAAGTATTAAGTTCCTGCTGCACTTAAGGGTTCAGAAATAGACGGTCGTTGGTCGTGTAGTTCTGCTGCTTTGCTTCCCAAAGACTTGATGGTGCATTCAAGGAACTCCGTCTTCATGAGGGGGCTCCTGGATGTTTGACCTTGTTTGGGGGTGGGCACTTGTCACCTGACTTGCTACCTCCGATGATTGGTGTTTTCGCTGTCATGTGTTAGCGGGACTGAAAACTACACGTCCAGGTCCAAAAATAAGAGAACAAGAGGCTCCAGAACGTGTAAAACTCAGTCGACGGACAGGTGTTGTGGTTCTCCAGAGGCCCTGTGGTGCTACAGCAGGCCCACGAAGGAGCCCTGTAGTGGTGCAGAGGAGCAGCATGGATGCCCTGTTTGTCTGGGGTCACGACGATGCCTTTTGTTTTTAATATCATGAAACTAACGTAACCAAATGGGATTGAGATATACATACATACATACATATATTATAGGCCTCAGTGTTAACTAGTTCATCCAACGTCCCTTTATCGCCGATCATCTTTTTATTGTGATTAACGCGCACGGTGCTTTTTGACCCTTTGGCCATGCCGTAGTTCTTGGAAATGGAAAGTAAAACTTCAAAGCCCTGCCAGATGTCAGTCTCAACAGGAAAAAAGGGACATGCGTTCACCGTAAAGCTGAATTTAGTTTCCACCGGCGTACGAGCAGTCTGACGTGTCACTTGTCCGCGAAGCACACAGCTGACGCAGAGAGCCCTCCGCTCCCTTCTGGCGTAGAACAAACCACGCTGGATTGTTTGGCACGACGGAGCCCACTGGAGGCGTCCACCACCCGCAATGTCCCCACCACATCATTTGAGTCCTGTTCTGTGTTGCTCTGCCCCCTGTTTAATGCGCACTTTATTCATTGTTTTTATTTAATTTAATTTATTCTGTGTCCCAGTTTGATGCAATGCATAAGGGTCATCCTTTTGTGTTAATGGCTTAATAGTTCAAGTACTTCATTTAGTACTAGTAATCATTGCTATTATATTTGTTGAGTTTATAAATTTTTTTTTTTACCCTGTGCATCTTTTGTTTTGTTCATACTTCTGGACAGTACTTTGCTCCAACACTTATAAACATGCTGCATTTGCAGAAAGCAACTATTTGCCTCCTGCCATGTTGACATGGTTCATGAATGAAAAGTATCAGTTTAAGGTCGATTTAGAGCAGATAAAAAATGTGATTCATCGTGAGTTAACTTGTTAACTTTGGACAACCATGCGATTAATTGGATTAATTTTTTAATCGACTGACAGGTGTAATGTGTGTGTGTGTGTATATATATATATAAAGACAAAACAAATAGCTACAGATATTAAATCAATGTTATGCCTGAAAATATTTTCTACTTCAGAAATGTATTTTTCTCAGGTTTTTGTTAGAAAATGATCGTTTTTCATGATTCCCCCACTTGAGTGTTGATTACAGGCCAAAAGGATGCATTTGCAAGGAACATTAAAAATACGATCATAGACGCTTCCATCTTTACTCTGATTTGTGCTGTTTTTTTTCCCCCTTAATGATAATAATATTTCTGGAGGGCTTGAAAGTTTGGTGAATTCACAAAATGCTGACGGGGGGAAAAGAGTAAAACGTCACCACCCTGGAAACCTCCGCGAGTGCGAGTTTAGCTGTCAAGTCGACGTTTGGGGGCAGCAGGACGAGGAACAGCAGGTAGAAGGAGGAAACCTCCCCGCGCTCAGGAAGGAGTTAGAGGTTTGGCTGTGAGCAGCACTATACTATACTACCGCTGCTGTAGTACTACTACAGTTTATGTACATATTTAATACGTATAACACGACTGAATTTCCCTCTGTGGGTCAGCAGTCCCTTGAAGGGTTCTCTGGCTTCGTGAGGGTGTTTCAGTGTTGACTCCTCCTGGTAGGAGAAGGCCGGCGCTGGATCTTTGGATCTGGGTTGAGTAAAGTCTGGAGCCCGGCCCAGAACCAGCCAGGCAGCAGCAGAGGTCCAGATACCTGTGTCGGTGCTCCTCACACCACACACGCTCTACTTCCTGCTCATTAAATTATCTGAACTTTAAGGACACGAGACTGGAATTGTTCATGAAATAAACATGCTGAGACAGAGCCACATCAGTACTTGTGTTGTGAGGCTGCGAGCCAGCCCCCCCGCCCCCACCCCCAGAACGACTGCAGTGTCCAGTCACCTGTGAATCTGACAGTCCATTTACACATAGAGTGGCTGATTTCATGCCGCTCTGGCTTCGCAGTGCACCGGCGTGTTGAGATGCTCTCCAGGGTTGGATGATGTGTTGTTTCCTGGCCCACGAGGGGCTGGAAATGACAGTGCAGGGCTGCTTTAAAAAATGATATTCCAATAACCTTTGACATATCCTAGTGTCTGTTTTGCAGTTTCATCCTATCATGCAGGATGTCTTATTTTGACATGTTATCTCCTCTCGATAGCTGCTCAAAGAAACGTTTTGGCAGCAGTTCGCATATTTATTTCGATGGAGGTGCAACCTTCAAGTCTCAGTTATCCGTGGATGATTGCTCTCCCGGAGGTGGATGAGGCTTTTCAGTCTTGCTTGGAAGTCTTCAGTAAACAGTAGAGTTCATTGTGTTCACCTGACTCCTACGACGGGCCCAGCACTCGCTCGCTGTGCACAACAATTCAGTGTGTATTTAAAACTACTGTCAATAGTGCAGCCTAACTGTCCCGGACAGTGTCGCTCCTGTTTATTTTATTATTGCCAGGTGATTTCTCATCTGTGTCACACTTCGCTCACCGTAAATTGCTACGGTTGTTGCAACAAAGTCACAGCACATGAGAGCTGAAGGAACAATAGAAAAAAACACACTTGCTCCGAGGCAGATGAGCTCACACAGGACGCCGCTGGTTCACTTTTATTCGGCTAACTGCGTGGCAGCCCCTGCGCTCACGCTGTGAACTCGTAGCCGCCACACAGGCAAGAATAAATTACCAGATGGAGCGGTTTTCCCTTCGCGGCCTGAAATTTCATCAAGAAAAAGCGTTTATTGCCATTTTACAGCACTGAAGTGTGACCTCCAGTGTGGCTGCGCGTAAAATGCAGAGAGACTTTTCTAACAACACGATGTGTTGCAAAAGGTCAAAAAGAAAGAAAGGGTTTTTTGAAATGACCTCAGAGGTCACGACCTCATGTCACCGCTCCAGATTCAGAGTATTGATTATCTCCACAAAGCTCCATATATGCTTTTGATAGCAATCTCTGAGAGCGGGAGGCTCGCTGTCCTGTTGCCTGTTTCCTCTCAGGATAAAACTGACCCAATTCCAGAATGTAATAATACCTCAATTACCTTACAATACCGAGCTAACGCGTCAGAGCTCCCAAGCTATTACTGCTAGAAATGAATCTCAGAATGTCATCTTCCACTCCCTTATTTCACTCTGAAGAAGGGGAGGATTGTGTTTTTCGAGTGTCTGCTTGCATTCCTGACAGTGTAAAACTTCTAAAGGCCAAAGAGCCTCGGCAGGCATTGGAAGCATCAATCACGTGTTGATTATTTCTTCCTAGTTGCAGTATGGAATGAGAGAGGACATTTATAAATGAGGTGGACTGATACTGTCCATCAAACACCAGCAGACCATCTATTACTTCACAAAGATTACAAGCTCTGGTAGCACGACGAAAGCGCTGCGACCGTAATTAGGCCTCTTTACTGAAGACATCGGGAAAGACGCGTGGCCAGCTAACGTCAATACCGTGTCACTGCATCCAAGACTCGCCAACAAACATAAGATTAATAATCTGTACATTTTTTTTGGGGGGGGGGCGTTGATTTAAGCATCACTGTGCTGAGAGGAGAAACTAAACGTTTGTCGGCTAAAGGGAACGAAACTCGGGGACGCACTCGTGGTGAGGAATGGCTTCCTTTGTGAGATTGTTAAGAAACTCCCGAGCTGAGTGTGTGTGTGTGTGTGTGTGTGTGTGTGTGTGTGGGTGTGTGTGTGGGTGGGAGTGGGTGTTCACTCAGCTGTCAGATTTCTTGATTTGCTTGACTGATGCTGTTTCAGTTGTAGGTTGTCAACAAAATTCACATTAGGTACCGGCATTATTAATGAGTGCCACAGGTTTTATCCGCCGTGTGAGAGAGATGTGTTGATGATTCAGTCCAGTAATTTTTAATTAATGCTAACAACACCTCACAGTATCCTGAACATAAACTGTAAACCTTTCCTCATTAACGGTGCAAATATTTGATGTGTTCTTAAGAACGTGAGCTGAGGACCTGCGGCGGCGTCCGCAGGATCTCCAAGGTGACATCACGTGTCTCCAGACCAACAGACATCTTCGGACCCACAAACAACTACGAGCCAGTTTTTTTTCTTTCTTTTCCAGTTTTCTTGGTTGTTGTTTATTTCAAATAGTGGAAGCTCATTGTTTGGTCGAATCCACGTCTTCATCATCCAGTCAGAAACCATCTGCTAGCATGCTAACGTTAGCGGGTGTATCTGGTGTGTATTGCTGTCTCTTATCGGGATGTGTGCTGCTCAGATCAGAGGACAAACCCAAATGATCCCAAGGTACGCAGGAGTCGCATCAGTTGCGTTGGTGTGTGCATGCCTGAAGGCTCAGATCAGGGTTTAATTGCCTCTCTGGTATCCCGCAGCTCACTCACTCACTCCATCTTAGAATCTCGCATCCTCAAGTTTTCACCAAACAAGCTGTAAAGATTCCACCTTGAACCTGAACCACATCGCGGTCCAAGCCAGTGAGCTAGTGAAGTCCTCAGCAGCTGAAGAGGCGGGGATTTCGCCACATGTACTACTTGTACTATTACTCCTTTTCTGAGGCCTTGAAGTGCCAAAATATCTGCTCGTGCAGGTTCACAAGTCGTTGTCTGGTTTTCTGTGTCCTAATTATTTCTTCAGTTTCTCAGTGAGTTGAATGCGGTTTTCTGTTTAGGGGCAGAACTGCGAACGACTGAGAGACGGTGACTGTTGATCAGGGTGGATTGAAATGCGGTCGCAGGTTTAGATCGTGATGATGGAACTTTTCCTGCTTTGTTGTTGTTTGTTTTAATTGAATTGCTAAGCAGCTTATTTAGACCATTTTTTCAGAAACATCGCCCACTAGAGAGACTTGATGGAAATCACAAAACGAGAAAAAACTAAGATTTAACAAGTTTGAATGTTGGTGTGTTTTTTTACTTGTAAAAACAAAGAGGTGGAGAGCTGACGAAGAGACTCCGAGTCACGTGACTGAAGCTGTTTCTATCACCGCTGCGCCCAACGTTTGTCTCCATCTTTGGGCTCTTCCTCTGCTACTGTTTGTTACGGCCATGTGTAGCGTTGCCTCTACCGCCACCCTCTGGCAGCACCACGTAGCCTATTTATTCGCTCCAAACCAGTTGACTCCTAATGCATGTTTCCTCTGTCGCAACACTTCTGCACTCCACTGGAAACTGACTTGAGGATTAAACACAAGCACAAGTGCAGTTTCGCCAGTTCAACCAGTTCAGAAACACACCTGCGGTAACGTCTCCGACCCACCCACCTGCTCAGATGACGGCACGCGTGTGCTGGAGCTTCTGCAGGTCAAAGCAAAGGTCTTTGTGTCGTCCTGTGAGTTCGCAGGTACCTATCGGTGTCCTGCCAGCCTAATTACTTGACCTGGTGGTTATAATTAAGGCAGAGGAAACAGCTCTCTCTCTCTCACACACACACACACACACACACACACACACACACACACACACAAGCAACAACAACATCACAAACACACACTTGTAAAGGTCGAGGGAGAAGAAGCCACGAGGCAAAAATATTTACAATGCATAAATATGTCACAAGAGGCTGCTCGTGGAGAGGAAGCAGGTGTGTATGTGTGTTCTCAGCTGAAGATACAGGTTGCTGCGTGCTATCAACACACACACACACACACACACACACACACATGTGCGCGCGCTGGCCTGCTGTACTCCAGTTATCAATCTCTCATTTTAGGTTTTTGACAATGCTATCAAAGATATAATTCAAAGCCTCTATGCAGCAAAAGTACACCTGCTCCCTGAGAAAGAGCAGCACAACAGCCTCCTGGTGAGGAAGCTCCTGAGAGGGCCAACGCTGATAAATCTCCCACATTTCCTCCGTGATGTGAGGGAGACCTGGAGAAGGAGGCACTTCATCACCGGGGAAGGCTCGCTCCCATCTGCCTTCAGAACTTCTCGCCTTAATGCGGAAGAGGAAATGGCACTAATAATGTTTTCGGGCATGTTTGATTTTGGGGGAAATGGTTTCATATATCAGTTTCATGGGGAAGGGGCCGTTGATGTGCTGTGCTATACTGAAGGATTCCACATTCTTTTTCTTTCTTTGAATTATGCTTGCTGGCCTATTTTATCACACGCTGCAATATGAGATTTCACTTGTCTGCTCCTTTTTTATGTCTTATTTGACGACACCATAAAACATTTCTGCACAATGAGATTTCGAGGGGATTACCGATATTTACGGTAACACGTCCTCCACCAAAATAGCTGTTTGTTTTTTTTTTGTCATCATGTGGTCCACACTGATTTGAAGAATACTTTAACTTTATTGCACTGTTTATGTTTGTGTCAAACGGCGCTCCGGTAAGCTTCGCCTGCACTCATAAGAATTCATCAAACATACGCGGTGTGATCTTGCTCATTATGTGACTTTGCTGTGGTGCAGAAACTCCAGCAGGAGAAGTCTTTGTCAGGAGTTTTGTTTCTCATTACCCAGAGGGCTTCAGCACTCCATATTTCTTCTGCAGCAAGTCCCCAGGTTATACCAGTGTTATCTCTTTATTGCCTTCCCCACCCTCCCAACTAAAAGACACCGTTGGCATTGATTAAGGTGCGCTAAGAACCTGCTTATGTGTTTAAATTATCTGTGCCTAATGCTCGGGGCAAGCGTTTGCAGCGGCGCCTTGGGACCGCATTATTTCTGTGATGGAAATTCTTTGAGGATCACAGCTTTGCATCCTATTTGGTTGCGTAGCCGTGAGAGATGCCACAGGGCTTGAAGGCCATTATAAATACATTGATTAATTCTTAAGCTCTGATAGATGAGCTGAAGTTAAGGGAGATGAAGAGCAACAAAAGAAACCCGTGAAAAGCATCACTCACACCGTTCGAACCTACGAGCTTTCCAGTCTAATTATGGTACAGTGGCTGAAAAGAACCCTAACAATAACACAAGAACCCCATGGTTTCATGTTGAAGAGTCCATGTCAGGGAGACAAGGACGACCCCTCTGGAGGAACTTTACGTTCTGGTGTCTGCATGCAAGTAGCAACATGCTACACTTTCAAACTGCGTTCTTTTAATATCACAAAGGGGAGGTGACCTACACGCTTTGTCCGTGCGACCCAGTGGACCCGTGAGTCCCATCTGAAGTTGAGAATTGGACCTCCAACCTAATTCCTCCAGCTGACAACCTTCTCTGGTGCTGAGGCATGACACTGTTTGTTTTCCAGAATCAGATCTGGTGGACGTGTCCCGTCTTCCCCCCTGGCTCAGGATGCACTCCTCCACCAAGTCTGGGGAGAATCAGCCCGGCCGAATTTGCACAGTCCTGCTAAACGTCCAGCAAACGGCGCCGAAATCACGCCCTCCTCAGCAGACGTAATTCTGTCCTATTTGTGATATAATAAAGACAAACAAGGCCAAACAAGCCCCTCCCATATGAACTCTCCAAATAACACGGCAACAAAGACAAACGCAGACTAGCAGGTCGCAGCCTCGCGCCCCCGTCATGAACAGGCCTCCGCCGCCCGGGGCGAAGTGCAAACTACCAGCGCGTGTCAGATATTTGACTCAGACCCTGAAACATTTGTGAACATCATTCCATTACAAGCGTGTCACTCACTCGCTTCTCAGTGCAGAAGCAAACCGTGCCAGTCACAGGCTGACGAGCGTGCCAGACGAGGTTCCAGAGCCAGGTATTTGGACGGGAGTCCACATTAAACACTCGCAAGGCTGAATAATACAAAGAGAATAATATCCACAGCTCCTGTTCATTAATTAATTTACATTTGCCTGACATTTAACCAATCTATTGCTTGAGAAAAAGCCAGAGTTGCAGTTATTAAAAATTCTTGCCAGGAGTGAAATAATAAGGGGAAATTCATTTACAGACCCGCAGAGCATTGGTCAGGTTGGTGAGGTAATTGTCTCGTAGAATTACACTCGTCTGCACCAGCTGAGCCCAGACTTGAGAGTGTGATGCAGAAGAATCCTCGAATTACATTTGTGGATTTGTAACCTACCTGTAATTCTCCTGTCGCATCTCTGAATGATGATATGGAGAGCAAGACCATCACAAAGCCTGTTTCTTCTTTATTAGTAGTCGTAGTCGTGCGAACCCTGCTTTTCACATAAGGAAATAATATTTACTTACTCTCCAAGTAACACCAAGTACTAACCGGATTAAGTGAAACCCAGGGGACATGAACTAAATCAATTAGCCGGCCTTGACTTATTTTTACACATCACGTCTTAAGACATGTGAGGTGTGATAATTCACTCTGGGGATGTATCCAGACAAACACGCCAAGAGGGCGTTGAACGTGCACAAAAGCTGAACAAAGTAAAAAAAAAAAAACTAAAAAAAAAAACCCTCTTTTTGAGCGGTGCAACTGTGCATTCCTGGTGCTTTTGCCATAAACCAAACATTCAGATCTCCCCGGAATGCTGAAGAGATGGTGCTACCCACAGGGCACACTTGATCCCTCCCATTGAACAAGTGTTTGTTCATTGAAGAGGGAGAAAGTCAAATAGTTTCACTCTCTTTAGCTCCAAGGACTACATAAAGGTGAACTGTAAAAGCAGTTTTCAATGAGCGCTGAACACGGGGGATTATTTGCTGCAAACCGATGTCTTGGATTTATCTGTTTGTAATAATGCTCAAAGAAAATGCTTCCAAACAGCAAATGAAATGTTGGTTCTTTGTCTGTGTACAGTTTTGTAAATAGATTCCAGCGAATGGATTTATATTAACCTTGTAAAATTCAAGGTAGCTTCTCATTGCGATTTAAACATCCCATGAAATTAAAAAAACATTTTTCCCACTTGAATCCTGCGGCCCTGAGTTCATTTTCCATACGTCTAAAAACGTTGCCAAAGACACGTTAAAAACACTCGGGATGGAACCCCCACAGACTTCCTCTGCTCAAGAAACCACCATGAAACGACTCTTTTCACTGCTGGAGCATGTAACACTGGGTTTGCTAGCATTCGGTTCGCTGAAGGCTAGCAGGAAGTGGTTTGCTCTGTAGCGACATGTCCCTCTCCATATCCAGCGCTCTTTTAATTGTTGAATTGTCACACGAGCCTGTAGTGCCTCATCAATAATTCAGTGACGCCTGATGAAAGTCAACCTCAAGCGTGACTGAAGGATGCGACTCGTTGTTTCCTGCTATTAAACATCCAAAAACTCTCTTATTTTATGTAAACCTCAGAAGCTCATTACCTGATGATGTAGTTTCCTAACTTGACTCCAGTTCACTTCACTTCCTTCAGCAGCGGAACCTCCATTAATAATAATAATAACTATAATAATAACACTAAGGCTGCGTCAGGGGGTGCTGAAGTTCGCCGCGCACGCGTCCATGTTTGCTGCCTCTGTGGCAGCAGAACTAAACTGTCCACAGCCTCGCGCACACACGGGACATTCAGCTTCTTCGAATCTGCCGCCAGTCACCTGAGCAGGTGCAGGTACACAGCAACTAGAAGCTCCATCAACGCTCACCGCCAGGCGGTTGGAGATGCTGTTTTTACTGGAGGAAGCGATGTTCCTGCCTGGTTGCATGTGCTGGTGAAAGGCCACTGTAAGTAGAAAAGAAGTCCCTGTTGTCAGTGGAGAGGCTGCAGCCACATTCATCCTTCGTATTTAACCCTTCGTCTGTGGAGCAGCGGGCAGCGCCGGCGGTCGGCTCCGGCTCCGGCTCCATCTCCGAGGTCAGGGGCATTAACCACATGCCACTTTGACTAATGCG
The DNA here is from genome assembly GCF_037954235.1 of Aulostomus chinensis. Classification (NCBI taxonomy): domain Eukaryota; kingdom Metazoa; phylum Chordata; class Actinopteri; order Syngnathiformes; family Aulostomidae; genus Aulostomus; species Aulostomus chinensis. The sequence goes on along the minus strand of NC_141321.1, from coordinate 33,904,007 downwards.
TGTTTGTATTATCCAGATTCCTCCCAGGATACCATATCATAGATTAAAAGAGTCGGTCTCATAAAATAGCTTATCAGTGTGTAACGTTTCTCCTCCATACGACGCAATAACACAGACATGGTGACTGACAAGGGCGCACACGCACACGCACACGCACGAGCCTGCTGCTGAAGATGATGTTGGCAAATCCTTGAGACCTCGTCTTTATACACTATAAAATAAATGAATAAATATACTCCTCTTGCCTTTTGTCACAGCCATGCAGCTGCTATTAACATGATTTTCAACCTTTCCCTCTTGGTGATGCCTCAGGAAAATGTGAGCGCAATGCTAAGAACGATGCGACAGCTACTGCAAAAACAAAAGACAATAAGGGTGGAGTGAGCGATACAGAGCGAGAGAAAGAAGGGGGGAGAGGGGAGGGGAGGGAGAGAGGGGTTGTGGGACAGAGACTTCTTCCAGAACATCATTGGTATGCATAGCGGCTGCTGCGGCAGCCAGCAGGCCTCAGCCAAAAAAAAAAATCCCACATTTGTCCACATTTACGGTCAAATCGGCTGCGTTTGCATCCGGATTAAACCATGAAGACGGTGGGAGGACAGTTGCTGGTGAACGTCCAGCCCCTGCTCACTGGCTGCGGTGGCTATTTTTAATTGAATTAATAACCACCTCGGGAGTATGCGGCAGCGAGATATCATCGAAAGTGATGACGACCTAGAGGCAGATCCCGTGTCGTTACCTTAGCCGGTTTAATAAAAACTCAAATTTTGAACCAGTCATTTTGTGGCAAATGCTCCGAAATAGATGTGTTTAATTAAATAAGCTGGAAATATCTGACACGAGGGCCAGGTGGGATCCCAGCATCCTGGGTTAGGTTCCATAGCTCCAGGTAAAATATAATTAAGCTGCCATATGGGGCCTGCTATGTGCACTGCACTTGATAAAGGTAGTCCAGGTGCACAGGCACGGCCCAGCGAGAGGGGCCATAGGCTCATGTTGCCTCGGGGCCCCCTCAAGGGTTAATCTGGTCATGAATATAGCAACCTCTCAGCAAAAAAACTCTACACATTAGCATATTAATCAGGAGTGTTATTACAGTAAATGTAGCCCCGCCTCCCTGCGTGCCCAGTGAGAGCGATGGAGGAGCACATTACCGTTGCACCATAATCATTGTTGGCCTATTAAGATATGGTGTTATTTCCTGTCAACATTTCTTCCTCAGCCCCTCCTTTAATATGAGTCAGACGCTGAAGTGGAACGTGCTGTTTTGCTCTTGCTCATGCAATTTGTTTGCACAGCAAATCAATGGCCACACATCCAAACAAACATGATCTCTAAGCAAATATTTGAGCATGCAGGAAGACTCGACGCAGGTCTGCAGCTCTTAGCATACAATCCCTAAAACCCAGGAATAATTAGCTTACTGTGCTGTTTACCTTTTGATTTATTGCGAGCTCCAAAGTACCACCTGTCACGTCAGCTGAGGAATGAAATGCTTTGAAGCTGCAGTTCCTTGCCAATGATCTAAATAAGAGATATCAACTGAGTTATTGGTACCCTGATCTGTTAAAGTCTACATAGTCCACGTACTTCTATCTTGAGATGAATGGGCATTTTTCAAACATTTGAGCCTTTTAAAAAGAAATGTCGGAGTTACAGAGACGTGTAGAAAGTCTTCATTTGACCCCACATTGGTGCTCGGCACCGTTTTCGTTTGGAGGGTGTTTACGGCCACTCGTATGCACGAGTTGTGTTATTGCAACATGAACTTGTTCACTCTTCAAAAGACTAAGTGCGTGTGGTAATATCACTTATCAAAACTTGCTCTTAAGTAATGAACCTTTTCACTGACGAAGCGGCTGCCGCGAGCTAACGTTAACGTTAGCTGAAGCTCAAGCGTAGCAGATCTTTATGTTGCAGTGAGGAATAAACTACAAAACATGAGGGCTTAATGTGGGACTTGGGTAGGTATGTGTAGAGTTGGCACAACATTAACCAGTAAAGTCACTCTTTACCCCCTCAAAACCCGACCCATGTTTTGCTAGTGGTGCTAAACTGCTAGCTAACGAATACCGCCACCCTGGTTCTGGGTTTGACCCAGTATCAATTGTAAGCCACAGAAATGTATATTTGTCAAAAAAAATACAGCCGATGAAGCAGACACATGTCTCAGCCAGTCAGTCTTAGCCAATTTGTAGAACATTCGGTTGTGATAATCATGAAAAGTTGGAGCCGTCCTTCTCAGGAAAACATGTGTATGTCACACTCAAGATCAAGAATCCTATGGGGAAATTCAAGAGGAAAACATCAGCGGTGAAAATGTGCTCATCCCACTTCTTTACTGTGTGCAGTTCGGTCCGTTTGCTGATTGTCACGATTCAGCATTCATGACCCTTCATGTGATTGGTGCTAAGTGCCCTGGCTCCCTGATAGCGAGCAGCTAGCAGCGAATGTGCTCAGAAATATTCAGAGCCCTCCAGATTGGCTCCCACTCCGAGTGGACTTGAGGGGGTTAAGGCCCAGGATTGATTACAATGGTTAATCAAGAATCGGTTCAAAGCACTCAACAAAAAAAAAAGGAAAAAGAGCACTTACAAGGAGAGACAATGCTTCGTCCTCTGCTGGTCCTCATTCCTACATGGAGAATAGCTGGTCACTCCAAATACATTCTTGTTAACTATTTCTGTCTTGAGAATGATCCTATTATGATGTAATGAGGAGTTACAAAACAAACCTCGCTCATGTATAAGCCTTTAAAGGTAATATTCTCTTCCCATTATTACCTCCGTGTGATTCATTTTAATTCATTTATTTGATGAGCAGCTTCAGCCTGAATAACTCCTTGCATAACACATCATTACTATGCATAGTGTGAGTGGGAGTCAGTGAAGAAATCCTTTATCACACACAATAGTGTACCTTGCTGCATATTAGTGCAGCACGGGCTTTGACTCATTTAATCATTCTTCGGCATTCGTTCAGCACCGATACAAAAGTAGCATGAAGAAAGAGAAGAAAAGTACCTTTTAAAATGGTTCCCCCCTGATATTGAAGGTCCTTCGGGCAGAGATGCAGGCCGTTGTCGATATCACGCTCTCATCAAACAGATGGATGATACCTCAAGGAAAAACTCCGCACCGGTATTTTAGTATAATATTACAAAATCTTCCTCCCTTGGACTCACCACCCATAGGGGGAACCGGAGGGGTCCGGTGCACTGTGGTTTGGGTGGCAGTTCCAGGCGGGTGCCTCGGCTGTCTGAACCACAGACATGGAAGCTGGCTTTTGGTACATGGAACGTTACCTCTCTGGCGGGGAAGGAGCTGGAGCTGGTGGAAGAGGTTGAGCGTTACCGGCTAGATATAGTCGGACTCACCTCGACACATAGCTCTGGGTCCGGAACCCAAGTCCTTGAGAGGGGTTGGACTTTCTCTTTTGCTGGAGTTGCTCCGGGTGAGAGGCGGAGGGCGGGGGTGGGCTTTTTGGTTGCCCCTAGACTTTCTGCCTGTACGTTGGGGTTTACCCCCATGGACGAAAGGGTTGCTTCCCTGCGCCTCCGGGTCGGGGAACGGGTCCTGACTGTGGTCTGCGCGTATGCACCGAACACCAGTTCAGAGTACCCACCCTTTTTGGAGTCCTTGGGAAGGGTACTGGATGGTGCCCCGGCTGGGGACTCCATGTCCTACTGGGAGACTTCAACGCTCACGTGGGCAACGACAGCATGACCTGCAGGGGTGTGATTGGGAGGAACGGCAGGCCCGACCTGAACCCGAGTGGTGTTCAGTTATTGGACTTCTGTGCAAGTCGCAGTTTAGCCATAACGAACATCATGTTCAAACATAAGGATGCCCACCGGTGCACATGGCACCAGGACATCCTAGGTCGCAGGTCTATGATCGATTTTATAGTCGTATCATTTGACCTGCGACCGCATGTTCTGGACACTCGGGTGAAGAGAGGAGCTGAGCTGTCAACTGATCACCACCTGGTGGTGAGTTGGATCAGATGGCAGGGGAAGACGCCGCGCAGATCTGGCAGGCCCAAATGAGTAGCGAAGGTTTGTTGGGAACGCCTGGCAGAAGAACCAGTCAGAACAATCTTTAACTCCCACCTCCAGCAGAGCTTTGATCACATCCCGGGGGTAGTGGGGGACATTGAGTCCGAATGGGCCATGTTCCGCTCTGCCATTGTCGGGCGTGGGAAGAGTTCGGTGAGGCCATGGAGAACGACTATCGGTCGGCTCCTAAAAGGTTCTGGCAAACCGTCCGTCGCCTCGGGGGGAAGGTGACAACTTGCCCACACTGTTTACAGTGGGGGCGGGAGGCTGCTGACGTCAACTGGGGAGATAATTGGGCGGTGGAAGGAATACTTTGAGGAACTCCTCAATCCCACCAGCACGTACTCCATGGAGGAGACAGAGTCTGGGGAGTGCTTGGGGGAGGGGTCGTCCAATCTCCGGGGCAGAAGTCGCCGAGGCAGTTAAACAACTCCGCGGTGGCAGAGCCCCGGGGCAGGATGAGATCCGCCCTGGGTATCTCAAGGCTCTGGATGTAGTGGGGCTGTCTTGGCTGACACGTCTCTGCAACATTGCGTGGACATCGGGGGAAGTGCCTTTGGAGTGGCAGTCCGGGGTGGTGGTCCCCGTTTTTAAGAAAGGGGACCAGAGGGTGTTTTCCAACTATCGGGGGATCACACTTCTCAGCCTCCCTGGTAAGGTCTACGCCAGGGTACTGGAGAGGAGGGTCAGGGCGATAGTCGAACCTCAGATCGAGGAGGAGCAGTGTGGTTTTCGTCCTGGCCGTGGAACCGTGGATCAGCTCTTCACCCTCGCTAGGGTGCTGGAGGGGGCATGGGAGTTTGCCCAACCAGTCCACATGTGCTTTGTGGACTTGGAGAAGGCTCACGACCGTGTTCCCAGGAGCATACTGTGAGGGGTACTCCAGGAGTATGGGGTGGATGGCCCTTTACAAAGGGCCATTCGGTCATTCTACCGGAGGAGTGAGAGTCTGGTCCGCGTGGTCGGTAGTAAGTCGGACTTGTGCCCAGTGAGGGTTGGACTCCGCCAAGGCTGCCCTTCGTCACCGGTTCTGTTCATAACTTTTATGGACAGAATTTCTAGGCGCAGACGGGTGGTGGAGGGGGTCCAGTTTGGTGAAGGGAGGATGTCGTCTTTGCTGTTTGCGGATGACGTCCTCTTAGCGCCATCGGGCCACGACCTCCAGCTCTTGCTGGGACAGTTTGCAGCCAAATGTGAAGCGGCTGGGATGAGAATCAGCACCTCCAAGTCTGAGGCCCTGGTCCTCAGCCAGAAAAGGGTGGTTTGCCCACTCCGGGTCGGGGGGGAGGTCTTACCTCAGGTGGAAGAGTTTAAGTATCTCGGGGTCTTGTTCACGAGTGAGGGTAAAATGGAGCTGGAGATTGACAGGTGGATTGGGGCTGCATCCGCAGTCTTGCGGGTGCTAAACCAGTCTGTTGTGGTGAAGAGGGAGCTTAGCCAAAAGGCGAGGCTCTTGATTTACCGGTCAATCTACGTTCCAACCCTCTCCTATGGTCATGAGCTTTGGGTTATGACCGAAAGAACAAGATCGCAAATACAAGCGGCTGAAATGAGTTTCCTCCGCAGGGTGGCTGGGCTCTCACTTAGAGATAGGGTGAGAAGCTCAGTCATTCGGGAGGGACTCAGAGTAGAGCCGCTGCTCCTCCATGTCGAGAGGAGCCAGTTGAGGTGGTTCGGGCATCTGGTGAGGATGCCTCCTGGACGCCTCCCTCTGGAGGTTTTCCAGGCATGTCCAACTGGGAGGAGGCCCCGAGGCCGACCCAGGACACGGTGGAGGGATTATATCTCTCAGCTGGCCTGGGAACGCCTCGGGATCCTCCCGGAAGAGCTGGTTGAAGTGGCTGGGGAGAGGGCAGTCTGGGCTTCCTTGCTGAGACTGCTGCCCCCGTGACCCGGACCCACCGCATGAAGCGGAGGATGACGAAGACGAAGATTACAAAATCTATTATTCCTTTGTGACTCCTCAATGCAGACGGAGCTGGCCACGTATATTTAGCTGCAAGCTAACGGTGCCCTCTCTCCACCAACTACTAACAACAGCAAAACTGTCAACAACAAAAAAATTCCAAGTTTATTAACTTATTTTTCTTACAAAGGTTCAAGCTTTTTGTCCACATGTTATTGAAGCAACCACGCTGGATGAGCGTGAAAGCTGGTCGTGCTCGGTGCTTCCAGGAACGAGCACTGAACCTGAAGTGTCGTGTGTCACGACCGGGCTCATAAATCATGACAAACGATGGAGATACACAGTAGTGGATCAAAAATAGAACATAGATTTATTTAACAAAGTTAGAGGACTGCCAGCAGGATACCTGCAAGACAAAACACACACACACACAGCAGGCCCTGCTCTACAGGAGGCCGTCACACCCCCCTCCATAGAAACAGGGTCCCAACCCCAGATCCATAAACAAAATCAATATACCAAACTAGTTTCAACTAGTAAATCACATACTCAACCAAAAACTCCCACAAAAAAAAAAACTATTTTACAGAAGGAAAGAAACTAACCTGATGTCGCACGTGATTCTTTTTCTTTCTAACTCAGGCAAAGTGTTGGTGACCCCACGCTGGCGAGGGACGCTGGCTCTCGGAGGTTTTTGACCTCTTTGCTGCTGTTTGCCGTTCTTCTCGGCGCTGGCTGGAGGAGCGACTCCTGTACAGTGTTGGAGGAAACAACTGTGCGCCAATAAAAAAAACTGGAGGGTCTGACCTTTATTCAAACAGTACCTGACAGTAAACGGCGGCTCCTAAACCCTCATGAATGTTTAATCAAACAACGAACCCCCTTCTGTTTCCTGTCTCTCTCTTTGTTGACACTAAATGAAAAGTCTCTGCCGTGCACCTCCTAACTGCAGTGAGCTCAGTCTGCTGTGCTGTGCATTGTCAGTCAGGTCTGGTCAAATAAAACAAATCGGCTCTTGTTACTGGTGAAGCCTCACCGGCGCAGTGATACGGCCCCACCTCAGGTTTATTTGGTCTAAAGTTAGCTGACACATCTGGCTGCTGCACCCATTTGTGAGACATGCATAAACATGATGCTCACATGGGAGGAAAAACAACATGCGACAGGGGAAGCGAGTGCAATCTACAAGCCGACTCGGATCATTGATTTTCCTACACCATTAGAATTTTGTCTCGGCATCAATCTGCGGAAGGGAGCGCTGTGAAACCTGCTGCGAACTCGCGTTAATTGTGCAAATGATTTTCAGGTGAGGAAGAATTTTCCAGAGAACATAAAATAAGTCACGTTATGTGAAGATACTGCAAGAACACGGATTGGTTTCTTCTGCCTGGATACTTAATATGACACTTAGATACATGAAACTCAGCAGGGCATCTAAAAAGTTGCTTCTCCAGTTCACCTCCGTTCTTTTATTGGCTGATCTGCCGTATTGGGATGTATCCTGATGTGTATCGTACCACCACGACCCATGTCGGCCTTTATTGCTTCTCCATTGTTCCTCGAGTTCAATACATGAAAACGTTTAAAGCCTTGCAGATCTCCTGTGCCAGGATTGGGCAGTTTTTATTCAGAGGACCCCTCCCTGCCTCCCTGCCTCCCACACAGAGCTCTGGAGCAATGGCACAGCAGGTTTCATTGCGGAGACGATGTTACCCATGTGGGCGTAAAAAGGAACCACCCAGGAAATGGCTTTGCATTGTTTGTGAAGTCATTAAATTGGTTTAATTCCTAATGATTGTGAGAGGGCCCTCGCCGGGCCAGCGGCAGGTGTCTGTATCCCAGCAGTGCCATATGTTCTTCCTGGCACGTGGCTCGCCTCCTCTGGACTCTCCCAACATGCATCATAAACAAACCGAAAACTGGTCAAGGTCTCAGAAGAGAGGGAGTATGGGGAAAAGCTGCAGGGGATGTACGCACACACACACACACACACACATACACACAAACATACATATACACGCATACAGACACACATATATGCATACACACACATATACACATACACATATACACACAGACATATACACACATACACAAACACACAGACATATACACACATACACACACACATATACACATACACATATACACATACACACATATACACACACATACACAAACAGACATATACACACTCATACACATATACATATACACACACATATACACACACACACGTAGATATACACATATATACACACATACACATATATACATACACACACACATATATACACACATACACATATATACATATACACACACATATATACACACACATATACACACATACACATATATACATATGCACACACACATATACATATACACACACACATATGCACACATATACATACACACACACATATATACACACACATATATACACACAGATATTTATCCTGGACCATCAGTTTTAGTGAAGATGTGCCAGGGAGAGAACACAAACGGAGGAAAGAGCCTTTTACAGGGCGCAGGTGGGCCTTGGAGTGTCCGAACATCATTAAAGATGGATCGGGTCACAGGTGATTGAATCGTTCCCTCCGGTGGCAGAGAGGGACAGTGATGGAGGGAACGGAGAGAGACGGATGGAGACTTGTGTGGGGAGGTAACAGGCTGCTGCAGGGGGGCAGAAAGGTCCTGCTGGTCGGGTTGAGAAAGGGCACAGTGGCGCCCCGGCAGGGGAGCCGGCGGTAGGGGGAAGCTGTCAGTGAGCTGATTGGCTCAGCGGGTGCCACATGGTTGCCGAGCGGGCCGGAGCTCAGGTGTTCACACCCCAGATGCCGGCTCCTACTGGCGAACCTGCTGCTCAAACGCCCCAAAGATTTACGGAGAGATTATTTTAATCGTCATGTGTGATTTGAACATTTTGCCTGATTTGAAATCTTTTCAGAAAATGGCGCTGACATCGTTTGAACAATCCAATAAAAATCATCCTGTCGAGGTTAAGAACAGTCATGACATTCCTAATTATTTTTAATGAACTGGTGGAGCTCGGAAATTTAAGAGTTAAACTGTTCCCTCCGCTCCGACCGCCGCAACACTCTGACGGTCTGTTGGGTTTTCATAACACAAATAATTTGATTTTCACAAAGTCGATGAGCCTCCTGTCGTTTTCTGGAGTGTGGAAGGTTCTCAACTCAAACAAATACTTGGAGTTCATCGTCTGATCTGGTGTTTTCCGTAGTGAGGACAGCGACCGTACCGTCACAAGCGGACGCGTCGAGCCGCGCAGAACTCCTCCAGTCTTAAGGAACTGATTCACAACTCAGCACAGAACTCTCTGCAAACGTCGCGCCACCGCCGCCGTTGCTGCTGCGTCTTCCTCAAGCAATAAAATAAAATGAGCTGCTTGAGGTTGTAGTGGTGGGAGTTTGGCTGGAAGCCTCCATGGTTCGCGTCCCGTGACTCGTGCGTTCAGACCGGGTTCCTGAGTGACAGCCAGACAAAGAGAAAAAAGAACAGACCAATCAATCGGAGCACACATCAAAGGGGAGAAAAAAATGAGATGACAAAAGAGGGGAAACATCCATAAAGTTGTTCTCAAACTCTTTATTGAGGTTATATTAGTGCAATCTATCAGTGAGCTACTGGAAAATCCATAACCCTACAGTGGAATTTCACCCTTGTGTGCTGTTCCCCTTTATGAAGTGCAATCTCATAGCAGGACCGCGTGCCTCTACGGAGCTCATTTTTCAAGCAGTGTGACGTGGAACGGCCGTGTCACAAACATAGTGGCGTTGACTGGAGGGGGGGCCCCCATTCCTGCCCCATTTATCCATCAGTGTCTGCTGACAATCGCCCCTCCACACACACACACACACACACACACAAACACACCGTTAAATAAGAATTTGTACCATCGCAAATGTATGATTGATTAACTCCATCTGCTCGGAGGCGAGGCCTGTTTATCAGACATATTTATAGAGAGAAAAACCTCAACCTGGATCAGGATCTGGGATTTGCTCATAACGCTGAGATTTATGGCGAATTGTCACGTGGGGGGTGTTACGTGCGTTAGATTCAGGGAAGTTAGCGTATTCTTGTAGTGGAAGTCAGAAATAGGAGATTAATATCTGCCTAATGTCTGCCAGTGCCGTACGATGCCAGGAGTGAGTCCTCCGCCTCTCTGATTTGATTGGTTTGTACACGTGATCCATGTTCACAACACAAGCAAAGACATAAAATCACGGGAGACACGTATGAAGGCCAGGGGGCCCGTAGGAGGACCTCCCCCGAGAAGAAGATTGAATATAAAATCCTGTTTCACACAAGTCATTGAAAACAAAACAACAGAAAACAAAAAAAGATTGACAAAAGGAATAAATATGACAAAAATAAACAATTAGAAACTGTTACACAGGTAGAACATTGCCTGCATGCAGTAGAACGAGCTCTGGGGGAGGAGGCGCCGCTCTGGGGGCGGAGGCGCCGCTCTGGCGGAGGAGGTGCATTTATCAGATGGGCAGTGAAGTGATCTCCAAAGACTCGGACCGCTGTCTTGGGAGTAAACCTGGTACTGGAGCAAAGCCTTCAAAACTGAGACAAAATGAGTGAGATACCAGCTCGATAGGAGCGTTGGACGTGCTAACGGTGGATTGTTAGCCACCGAGGCAGCATGCGGGCAGGTCACACCTAGACCGGAACACCTCGAGGACTCGGAGACGCATTGCTGTGAGGTTTTACAGATGTTGGTCGTCTCCAGACACCCAAACCTTTTGAAAGACTTTGGTTATTTCCTGACTTTTATTCTGGAAGTCTGCGGTTTTATTTTCATTCTGAAATGTTCTCCTCCAGCGGCTTCACGTTCTCTGACTGCTGCCTGGAATCACGCGGCCTTGTTCTTTGCGACCTGATGACCCTGGTGATCTTCTGACTTCCTGCACGTCCACGAGTTCATGAAACCTGAATCTGGTGTGTCTTCATGCTGCCCACCAGACGAATCGCGATAACTTCTTTTGTCAAATAAAAACATTTGCAGCATCGTGCATCCTCTCCTGGTGGGAAGCCCCGACCCCTGACCCCGGCAGCTGCGTGTTCGGGGTCGTTCTGGCGTGAGCGCTGGAGCTGTTAATAATCTGGATCTGGGGGAGTTACCTGCCTCCTCCGTGTTGTGTACATCTCCCTGGCTTCAAAGTCCCACTGTGTGCCTTTTAAACTGCAGCTCATCATAACAAGGATGTGCAGGCTTTGAAGCCCCGCACAAGACAAAAAGAGCTTTCTGAAGAAATAATGGCTGTTTATGTGGAGTGCGATGTGAGGAGCTGTCAGGCTTTGCCTTTAAGTTGATTTGCAGGAGTGTCAGAGAAGAAGGGGGGACTCAAGGAGGTGAATCATGGATTGCCAGAAATCAATTCTCTGGGCTGCTCTCTGGGGAGAGCGGTGCTCCAGTCCTCGTCAACAATAGGCAAGATGAATAAACCAAATCTCCTGGAGAGCATGTAATAATCCCCAACATAATGGCGTTGCCATATAGGATAATTCAATCGGAGCTTGAAAAGCCAACTGTTGATCAGGACTAAATTGAATATTTCGGCGTGCGCCTTTGTGAAAATCCCCAAACCCGCCTCCACCCGATACCCCCGTCTCCTCTGACAGCCCCCGTCCAACCCTCTCCACTCGTCACTCAGCTTTTTCATCGCTGCTCTGAGGAGCAGCCACAAATCCACTGGTTTGAACAGCTGATGGATCACACAGTCTGTTTCATCTTTCCCTGCTTTACATTTTCTCCGGCCTCATTACCGCGCCGGCGTAGGCTCCCGGTTCCTGGTTGGCAGTAGAACTTGTTTGCCTCGCGTGCGTCGTGCAGCACCTCTGTGTCAACAAGCTCGGCAGCTAAACACTTCAAACAATGCAAGTTTAATGAGCAACAAAGCAACAATGTACCTGAGGGTATTGCATTTTCCTCCACTCCCTTGGTCTCAAATGAAGCTCTAATGCTGCTGTCGGGGAGTCGCTCGCCCGCTCCTCTCGCTGCTGTAATGCGACATTGTATGTCTTTGCATATTTTGTCGGAGTGATTATTTTAAAATCTACTGGCGTGGCGCCTGCTTCCATTTCAAAGGCGCTCCGTAGAGTCAGGATATTGGGCAAACATAAAACAAAAAGCTCCCCTGTTAATTTAATTACCGGGGACAATTTCTTCTCTCCTGCCTTTGTCGCAGAGGAAGTGTTGGACTAATGCTCGACGGATTCGCTACAAATATGGAATAATTGTGTAATGATATATAATAATTGCTGTTGTGCTTTAAGCTCAGTGCAGCTCTTTGAACCTGGTGCTGTTGTCGCTCCAGCGTCAGTCTTTGCACACTCAGCTGTGAGGATCATTTGCTTTTATCATGCTTGCTCGTGATACTGCACTCTCTTTATTAGTTTTATTAGCGTGAACATCCAAAAACTGCAATAATTACACTGCTCACTCGGGCTGCTTTCAGTAAAGTCAATACAGCGTTTTTGTTTTTTTTTTCTGGATTATGTATCAATATTCCAGCTGTGTGCATCTGTGCAAATGTGGTTCTAATAAATTAGAACCTAAACTCTGAATGAACTCATTTTGGCTCAGTGAGTTTGTTGTCTTCTCCCCGTGATGGGATGTTGCTGGTACTCAGACAAACGTACTTCCACTCTCTCTGGATATTATCAGCAAAGCGTGGGAGTATTGCAGTATTTATCGTGCATGTATCGGTGTATACGGTGATGAAATTGTACCGTGACCGGCGAGTTGTGATCGATATTGTAAACGAAGCATTTCAGCGTGGTCTTGGTGGCAGTGGCTCCCCGCTCCCCGACCAGCGCCAGCGTCACAGAATCGCCCAGCGAGCCTGATTAAGGGGGCCGGGTCATCGTCAGCGGCGCTAAACACAGGCCCCCTTCATCTTTTATCAATTCAGTCTAATTTTTTAACGTTTCAGACCAAAATAATTTCCCTGCTCGGCGTTCTGCTGGTGTGTGAGCTCACCAACAGCCCGGGCTCATTTCATCCCTGATATCAAAGGCGTGAGCAGCTCAGACGTGACGGCGGCATCGTTAGCAGGATGCTGATGCTGCTAGCAGAGAAGAACCCCCGCCCCCACCCTGATCGTGCAGTCTCATGGCGTGACTCGGTTCTTTAGGGTTCTTTGATGTGGAGGTACGTGACAGAACAAACAGCAGGATAGAAAAACAACCATCAATCCAACAGCAGAGCCGTTCCAGCTGTACTTGACGGTTCAGAGTATAAATACACCGTTAAACATCAGTGCTACTGTGACACATCGATACTCTCATCATTGATTGGTGATCGATTTGCAAACAGACCCAACCCTGGGGGGGGGTCCTCACCAACACAGGACCAGGAGCCCCAGCAGGGCAGACAGAGGCCAAACCCAATCACCAGTTATTTTTTCTTCATCCTGAATAAAAACCATGATCTCATGTCTTTACTTGTTGTTGTTTCTTCTGTTTAGTCTCTTCAGCTATGAGTCGCGCCCCCCGTGATCCAACTAAGAGGAATTCATAATCCCTGGACATATTTTTATGCTAATATTTCCTCCAATGTCAAATAAAGAGGAAGTGATTCATGTCTGAGAGTGTCGTATGATAATTGCTCAGGAGTTCAGAATATTGATGTGGCGGCAAAATTAGGTTTCCAGTCTTCTCTGAATGAAATCCTTCAAATCAGATCTCCCTGGCTTGTTTCTCTCCTCACACTCGGAGCGGACTTCAGAAAGTTGTAATGAAATAGAGCAACAGTGCGCACACACACACACGCACACTCGCGTGTTGAGCCCTCAGCAGTGCTGTAGGTGATGAACGACACTCAAGCTGGTGATCAAAGCAGGTGACTGGAGTCGGTAGCACTAAGGTGGTTCCGTCTACTGTTCCACTGCAACACAACGCCGCCGCCGCCCCTCTGGCCCCGACTCGGCTGCTCCAGCCTTGTCATCTTCCTCCTCTCTGTTATTTATCCGTGGCACAGCAGCGTTGCTCACTCGAGCACAGCAGAAACCCTGTGCATTCTCATTACTGCCGTGGCTTCTCCTCCTCTGCTGTGTTTAATAAGTAGATGGTGCAAAGAGAATAGATTTCTATGTTTCCAGGACGTCTTCGTGCAGGTGGATTTGGAACGCGCTCTTTATTGTGTTGTTTTTTTCAGGAGGCTTGTGGTGCTCCTGATTCTCATCCACTGTAATTGCTTTGGGCTGAGAGAGGGGTCATGACCACGGGAGCTGGAAGCGAGCTGTTACACGCCTGTACCAGGGCTCAATATTTCAGGCTCTGAGCAGCCGTCCTCCCCTCCCCTGTGGTCTGAGACTCGCTGTCACACATCCAGGCTCCCCGCCACCGAGCCACACAGCCCGGATTACTTACAGCACCCAAACACGCCTGCACACCTGCATACACAAAGAGACAGCCGCCGTCCTCAGCCATGTTGATTATAGAACATGTCAGCGATGTACAACCTCACAACCTCTGCTGTAGCCCCCCCCCCACACACACACACACACACACATACACACACCTTAGAGTAAACAGGCTCGTCTCACAATAGAATCGTTCTCATGTCATTCCTTAAAAAATACTGCAGTATAACTCTGCCACTAACCCTTCCAGCTGTGAGCAGGAGCAAGACAGTTTAGCCAAACTCTCTGAACGTTCTGCTTCTTTTTCTTCTGCTTTTTTCCGTCGAGACCTTTGGGACATTTTGTGTCCTTTAGATGAGAAGTGGCGGCACCACCACGAGTATTAGGAAGTAAACTGCTGTGGATTAAAAGCATACTGGGGTTCTGACGTTGATGTATGTCCTCCGTCATGGCGGCTGTAGCTGCTAACGCCTCCTCAAGTACACGTGACCCCCAACTTCTGCTGCCGCTGGAGCCGAAAACAAGAGCAGTTTTATCTACAAGCACTCGGCTCATATAGTGAAGCTGAAAATACTTCAAACTGTAGTGTGTGGGATAATAATGCAGGAATTAACTTTTTTTTGTCAGCTTCAATTATTATTGTACAAATACCTGTTAGCATTTAGCAGCTGATCCACGGACTCAGCCCTGCTCACGGAACGCCTCCATTAATAACTCAGATATAACAATAATAATACTAATTATTATTATTGTTGTTATCAGCATGTAATGATCACTTACTTTCTGATGTTGCAGATTTTCATTCCTACGTTGCTGAAATCAAGCAGTAACTTCTTGCAGTGCAGTGCGTTTGTGTTCTCCTGGTTCTGTTGGTGACCTGCAATCACCACACAGACCTGAACAGTCTGTGGTTCTACTGGTGGCTGGGGGCCCTCAGGTGGACAGAATAATGACCTCAGTATCATCCACAACTGGAACTGGAAGTTGTGTCCTGTCACATGACCTTTGACACCAACTTCTTTCGGGTCATCTTTGAGTCCAGTTGAATTTTTTTTCCAACTTTATTTGAAGAAATTCCATGTCTGAGGCTGCAGTGACCTTTGACCTTCAAATTCATCTAGGTTCGTTCCGACGCCTCAGTGGACGTTCAAGGTAAATTTGGAGAAATTCTCTCAGGGTGATCCATAGATGTTGTGTTTATGTGAGGTGACAGCGACCTTGACCTGTGACCTTTGACCTACGTCCTTCTGTCTCAGTGGACATTTGAGCCGAGTTATATATATATATATATATATATAAAAAAATCCCTCTGGTATTTGTGAAATGTTGTGTTACTGAGAATTTAACAGATATCTCAAACACACACACACACACACACACAAGGTGACAGTGACCTTGACCTTGTTTTACACGGTGAAAACAACACACACACAGTTTTTCCCTCCTGAGGTCGGTACTTCAGATTTTTTGCAACTTCATATGATCGCTGCCAGTGACTTAGATGGAGAGAGAGCAGCTGGGGGTGGAAGGCTTCACCCTCGCACCCTCCGTGTGTGGATGTCTTGTCAGCTGCTTTATTCACGTCAACAAGGAACATTAATCCCACGGTATCCAAGAGTCCAGTCCAGCAGAACCGGAGCGAGACAAAGCCGCCGCTCCAGAAATCTGTTTTTGCCAAATAACCTTTAGCGTGTTTACGGCACCAGCACCGCTCGCTGTCGAGCCTGGAATGTTGACTGTTTGTCCTCCGTTCACAGATGGTTTACAGCTCAGGCTGACAGGGTTCACTATTTATTTATTTTTTATCATCAAAAAAACTCATGGAAGGAGTTCACTGTTGTCTGAAAACTACGACTTTTACAGAACTATGACTTGGAGCCTGACCTCATACATCATGCTGCTGCTGTCAAAGCTCACTTGAGCGCCAAATTTGTATTGATCTGCGTTGGAAAATGATCCCGACCAAATGCAGAATTCCCTCCTGCGTGAGTAATTCTTGCTAAAAAAAAACAAGAAAACAAAACACACTGCTGAGGCTTTTTTTTAGGAAATTATTTAACTTTTTTTTTTTTCTAACTGGCAGTTCTTCATTTACCACCGGCCAGAGACAAGAAGTGTAACGACGAAACGCAGCGTCAGGGTGGCACGGACCCTCCTAAGACCCCGATCCATCTCCCTCCTCTCCCTCATCTATTAGAACTGAATATTTTCATATTTAGTTGTACTTCAAAGGCAAAAAAGTATTGTAGTAAGGTAAACCCTCCTGGGTCTCAATGGCTATTTCACTTTTAGAACTTCTTAATGTAGTCTGGGTAGCCCGGTACTCCAGAGTGCTAAAGTACATAATACCTTGTGTGGTGACCCAGACGGGCCCAGCCGTCCCCGCCCCAGCCCAGACCCCCACCGTGGGAGACCTGGCCTGAGCTCATAGGGCTGGAGAACCCTAGAGTGCAGGTTCCTTGCCTCGTTACTTCCTGCCTCACGCGCGCGCGCGCACACACACACACACACGTGCGCATGTACACCCACGGTCACCTGGTTTGACTGTTTTGGCCTCAGGCCTGGGTGACTCAGGATCTGTGACTCAGCCCCAGGTCTCTGTAATCCCTCAGGTTTCTACTGAAGTACGTCAACGGAGAGTCGAGGACCTCCAGTCACTCCCTAACCTCCCAGGCTGAGTCTCCACATCTGGGACGCAACACTCGCCAGCTGTGTATGCGCCTGAAGCCCCTCCCCCTGCTTCCTCCTTCTACTGCACACTCAAAGGTACTTCTGAACATCTGGAGAAAGGTGGTGCATATTTGATGTTTCCTAGTATTCCTGATGAAGGCGGTGGTTGGGTGTGGGGGGGGTGGGGCTTCATCCTTTGTTTTCTGCTGCTTCGCCGGTGTCAGGAATGAAGAGCAGCAGACATGTTGGCTGTAGGAGTCTGAGGGAGGAGGAGGAGGTGACCAGAGAAAATGAAAGATGAGCCACTCTGACAGAGTAATTGTGCACTGGAAAACACTGTAACCTAATTAACACTGCGCTGTAGCCTTTTGCAGTATCCAGATCCTGCTTTGATATGTTCCATGATGCGTTCTGACACTGTAGTTAAGGGAATCATTTCCTAGTGCATGGTGGTATGAGCAATGTAATTGCACTTTAGGGTTTAGAGTTATTGCATTATGTAAATTACTTCAGAGTCATGCGGAGGATAACTTAATGATGTCCCTAACCAGTTGTACTTAACGTGACAGAGAGAATTTTTCTGGATTGAACGTAAAACAACATTCTGTTTGCTGTGAGCAATGAAAGCCACAAACGTGTCAACAAATTGTACAAAGATTAACTCCTTTTTCTCCCTCAAGGTTTTTTATTTTATGTGTGAGATTTCTGAATACAAGCAGAGCGGATGCAGTGTGCAGTGTAAGCTTGGGTAGTGGAGTCCTGGTGGGTGAGCGAGCTGATGGGCGCTGTAGCTTTTAGTCAAACGGTGACGTAAACAGAAGTTGTGTGTCATTTTCTGTCGCCGGTCTTCGGTCTCTGTTAGCTGCCAGCGTCAGACGGTGGCGAGCGGCTCGTGAGTACTGGACTCAACGAGGTGTCACGCAGGGTGAAAATCTCCATCGTGAATTCAAGCCATCTAACAGCAAGTGCCTCGCAAACAAATGACACTTGTTTTAGCTTTTTAAGGTGAGCTAGTGTTAGCAAGCTACTCAAGCTAGCTTAGCCACTCATTTACCTGAATATCACACAAGTCGCAGAGTGTTAAATTACTTTTGTTTTATTACTAAATTACTAAAGTTTTGGCTTTAGTTGCATTTATATTTTGGGACAATAAAAAACACTGCACGGAGGGAACGAAGCCCAGAGGCCTCGTGCTCAGCTCCAAATCCCAATTTATCCCAATAAATCTGAGTTGTACCTCTGACACAGTGCTTGTTGCACACGTGAGGAAAATGGAGTGCTGGAGTCCAACAGTCTGGCCCATTTCTCCAGCTGATGCCTCGCCTGTGGCTTTACTGTGTCAGGCACCTTCACGCAAAGCAAAGTCAAAGGAGAGTGATGGATTGTTCCCCCTCCGGTTTGGGGCGGGGCCTAAGTCTCCTCGGGTCTGTATCTGAGCTTCTGTCTGTGCTCTGAAGTCGGCAGGATTCTGTGAGGAGACGGCGAAGTCGCGTAGGTCCCCGCTCCCATCAGGCTTCATGAATATTCATGTGCGTCTGACAGCAGCTGGTGGCTTGTTTGCTGGTGCTAGCAGGCCGCTGTCAGTCAAAGCAAACACAACCACGGCCGACCGTCCCGGTGAGTGTTAAACACAGACCCGCACCATCATAACTAACGATGGCGCGAATCACATGCAAGGTGTTCTAGAGAAACACTAAAGATTACAGGCGCAGGTGTATTCACCTGCAGTGTTGGGTCCTTCGCCAAGGAAAAATGCATCTACTGGGAATTTTACAGAACTTAAAGGGAGCGCAACATATCGGAGGCAGTGTGACGGAACTTGTTCCTGGATTTAGGGTCTTCAGAGGCCTGAAGATGTCACTGCTCCAAAAATAAAACAACCAAAAGTACCTCGGGTCGACAAAAATGATGAAAATCTGGAGAAAAGTTAGGTTTCACTGCCTCCAATTATTGAAGAAGACGGCACACGTTTATCTTGTGGTCACAAGATAAATATGTTGAGGGAACGAGTTCACGCAGAATCGTGCGTGTGCTCTCGCCGGGCCTCTGCCGAGCGCGAGGGGCGGTTTGCTTTTGAGGTGATCGAACATATTGATACGTGAGAAGAGTCGCACATTTGCATCTTTCCATAATTCTTTTGTTTTACTGTCTTCATTCAACGTGACAGCACGTTTCGCCACTGTGCTGAATCCTCCTCACACACACACACACACACACACACACACACACACACACACACACACACACACACACACACTCTCTCTCTCTCTTGGCTGAGTTTTATTCCTTTTCTCTGAAAAAAATGTCTCCAAGACCAAAACAAAGCACATTTGGAAATTGTACAAATTCAGGAGTCACAGGTAAAATCTGATAGAGTTTCTCATTTCCTGAAAAGGCGACTGTGAATGTATATCTTTGAAATCTACATCAACCCTTTTTTTTTTTGTTTTTTTTAATCGCGCGTGCAGGAGCGGCCGGGACGGCTGAACTCTGCTCTGCAGCGTGATGGAGGTGAGGCTGATGAACTCTGGCGTTTCAGCCACACATAAGAGGAGCACCGTATGCCCCCCTCCTAATCTTTGTCCTTGGATATTACAGCTGGTCCGTGATGGACACTCAGTCTAAATTTACATCAAAATCGTCCTGATCAGAGCAGCTGCTCTCAGCAATGGTCAATTCAAGGTTTAGTGTGTCTGCTGAGGTCCTTATGCTGGATGGCAGATGTTCATTAGCCAGCTAGCCTTTCATCTCAGTATGGAAAACAATGGTCTGGCACTCTTTTCTGCTCTTTCATGAGCTAATAAGGCATCATATCTGACCTCAAACCAGGCGGTAATCCATTCCACGCTGAACACCTGGGATCAAGCCGAAGTTCAGCCAGCCAGTCGCCAAGAACTTGACGAACTTCTGTGGTCACAGACAGTTTGGCCTCGTACGAGCTGTGATTGTTAATGAGACGGATTTAAATACATCTCACCGTTTAATTTATGTGCGGCCCCCCCTGCTGGTTCATTATCTGGAGGGGCCAAGAACCAGCATATAG